>NC_091012.1:5620000-5752500 GCF_041146395.1 Eulemur rufifrons | reverse complement strand
AGGGTTAGCGGTTTAGAATTAGCGTTAGGGATTAGCTGTCACAGTGATGACTAGGAGATAGGGTTAGAATTATGGGATAGGGGTTGTTCTCAGGAAATGGGTTATGCATTAACGTTAGGATAAGAGGTTAAAGTTAGGCGCACGGTGAGGTTTACGTGTTAAGGGGAGAAATAGGAACAGGGTTGGGTGTTATGTTCAGGGTTAGGGTTATCTGTTAAAGGTATTGTTTATGCTTAGCGCACGGGCCCTGTCTGCATTAGGCGGGCGGGGGGAGTTTAGGGGGCAGGGATTGTACCCGGGAACCCACTCTATCATACGATGGGTATGGGCTCGTGGGTTTCATGCAGGACACAGTGGTAGAGCCTCCTTTCACGCATGGCATGGGAGGATTGCAGGCTTTCTAAACTCTAAGAAAGCAAGAAGCCTGAGAATTAGATTTAGGGTTAGGATTCTGGTTAGGGTTAAGGATGAAGTTTAGTGTTAGGGTGAGGGCTTAGGGTTAGAGAGTAGGATTAGGGTTAAAGGTTACTCTTAAGTTTATCGGTTACCCTTTGGTTTAGGGTTGAGGTTTACGGTTAGGGTTAAGATGAGGGGTTAGGGTTTGGTACAGGGTTAGGGTTAAGTGTTAGGTTTAGGGTTGAAGATTAGGATTAGGGTTAGGATTAAAGGTTAGCGTGAGAGTTAACACTTAGGGTTAAGGTTAAGAGTTAGGGTTTAGGGTTAGGGTTAGGGTTAGTTTTAGGGTTAGAGTTATGTGCTATTGTTTGTGTTAGAGGTTAGGGTTAGGTTTACTGGTCACGGTTAGGGTTACGTTTAGGGGTTAGCATTAGGGTTAGTGTTAGGTTTAGGGTTAAGGGATAGGATTAGGGTTAAGTGTTGGGCTTAGGGTTAGGGTTTAGTGTTAAGGTTAGCATTAAGGATTAGGGTTAGGGTCAGGGTTAAATGCTTGGGTGCGGGTAATTTTTAGGGGCAGGGTTTAGGTTCACGGATAGGGTTAGTGTTAAGGGTTACGGGTGGTTTTAGGGTTCAGAGTTAGTGTTAGCATTAGGGCTTAAGGTTAGGATTAGGCGGTAGGTTAGATTTAGGGTTAGATCTAGGTGTTAGGGTAAGGGCTAGCGTTAGGGTTAAGAGATGGGGTTAGGTGTAAAGCTTAGGATTAGCTTTAGGGTTTGGGGTTAAAGTAAGTGTTAGGGGTTAGGTTTAAGGATCCAAGGTTAGGGTTATTTTTAGCTGTAGTGTTAGGGTTAGGGATAAGGGATCCCATTAGCATTAAGGGTCTTCCTTACTGTAGGGTTAAGGGTTAGGCTTAGAGTTAAAGGTTAAGGTTAGGGTCACTGTTAAGATTTAGGGTGAGGGTTAACGGTTAAGGTAAAGGTTAAGCGTTAGGGTTAGGGATTAGTGATTAGGGTTTTTGGTTAGTGTTAGGGTTAGCGGTTAGGAGTTAATGTTTTATGAAGGGGTATGGTTAGAATTAGGATTGGGGTTAGAGTTAGGGTGAGGTATAGGGGTTAGGTTTAGGGGTTAGTTTTAGGGTAAAAGGATAGGATTAGGGTTACGGGTTGGGCTTAGGTTTAGGGTTAAAGTTTACTGCTGGAGTTAGGGATAGGGTTCAGGGTTAGCTTTAGGGGTTCTGGTTAGGGTAAGGTGTTAGGTTAGTGTCAGGGTTAGGTCTAGTCGTGAGGGTAAGGTTTAGGGTTAGCTTTAAGAGCTAGGGTTAGGTTTAATGGTTAGGATTAGGATTAGGGTTAAGGGTTAGGGTAAGGCTAGGGGTTAGGGTGAAGGGTTAGGGTCAAGGGTTAGGGTTTCTGTTAGGCATAGCGTTGGGGTTAGAAGTAAGGGTTACTGTCAGTGTTAGGGTTGTAGATACGGTTACGGTTAGGGTTAGCGGTTTAGAATTAGGGTTAGGGATTAGGTGTCACAGTGATGACTAGGAGATAGGGTTAGAATTATGGCATAGGGGTTGTTCTCAGGAAATGGGTTATGCATTAACGTTAGGATAATAGGTAAAAGTTAGGCGCACGGTGAGGGTTACGTGTTAAGGGGAGAAATAGGAACAGGGTTGGGTGTTATGTTCAGGGTTATGGTTATCTGTTAAAGGTATTGTTTATGCTTAGCGCACGGGCCCTGTCTGCATTAGGCGGGCGGGGGGAGTTTAGGGGGCTGGGATTGTACCCGGGAACCCACTCTATCATACTCTGGGTATGGGCCCGTGGGTTTCATGCAGGACACAGTGGTAGAGCCTCCTTTCACGCATGGCATGGGAGGATTGCAGGCTTTCTAAACTCTAAGAAAGCAAGAAGTCTGAGAATTAGATTTAGGGTTAGGATTCTGGTTAGGGTTAAGGATGAAGTTTAGTGTTAGGGTGAGGGCTTAGGGTTAAGGAATAGGGTTACGGGTAAAAGTTACTCTTAGGTTTAACGGTTACACTTTGGTTTAGGGTTGAGGTTTACGGTTAGGGTTAAGATGAGGGGTTAGGGTTTGGTAAAGGGTTAGGGTTAAGTGTTAGGTTTAGGGTTGAAGATTAGGATTAGGGTTAGGATTAAAGGTTAGCGTGAGAGTTAACGCTTAGAGTTTAGGTTAAGAGTTAGGGTTTAGGGTTAGGTTTAGTGTTAGGGTTAGGGTTAGTTTTAGGGTTAGAGTTTTGTGCTATGGTTTGTGTTAGAGGGTAGGGTTAGGTTTACTTGTCACGGATAGGGTTACGTTTATGGGGTAGCATTAGGGTTAGGGTTAGTGTTAAGGGATAGGATTAGGGATAAGTGTTGGGCTTAGGGTTAGGGTTTAGTGTTAGGGTTAGCATTAAGGATTAGGGTTAGGGTCAGGGTTAAATGCTTGGGTGCGGGTAATGGTTAGGGTCAGGGTTAAGGTTCACGGATAGGGTTAGTGTTAAGGGTTACGGGTAGGTTTAGGGTTCAGGGTTAGTGTTAGCATTAGGGCTTAAGGTTAGGATTAGGCGGTAGGTTAGATTTAGGGTTAGATCTAGGCGTTAGGGTAAGGGCTAGCGTTAGGGTTAAGAGATAGGGTTAGGTTTAATGCTTAGGATTAGGGTTGGGGTTTGGGGTTAAAGTAAGTGTTAGGGGTCAGGTTTAAGGATCCAAGGTTAGGGTTATTTTTAGCTGTAGTGTTAGGGTTAGGGATAAGGGATCCCATTAGCATTAAAGGTCTTCCTTACTGTAGGGTTAAGGGTTAGGCTTAGAGTTAAAGGTTAAGGTTAGGGTCAGTGTTAAGATTTAGGGTGAGGGTTAACAGTTAGGGTAAAGGTTAAGCGTTAGGGTTAGGGATTAGTGATTAGGGTTTTTGGTTAGTGTTAGGGTTAGCGGTTAGGAGTTAGTGTTTTATGAAGGGGTATGGTTAGAATTAGGATTGGGGTTAGAGTTAGGGTGAGGTATAGGGGTTAGGTTTAGGGGTTAGTTTTAGGGTAAAAGGATAGGATTAGGGTTACGGGTTGGGCTTAGGTTTAGGGTTAAAGTTTACTGCTGGGGTTAGGGATAGGGTTCAGGGTTAGCTTTAGGGGTTCTGGTTAGGGTTAGGTGTTAGGTTAGTATCAGGGTTAGGTCTAGTCGTGAGGGTAAGGTTTAGGGTTCGCTTTAAGAGCTAGGGTTAGGTTTAATGGTTAGGATTAGTTTTAGGGTTAAGGGTTAGGGTAAGGCTTAGGGGTTAGGGTGAAGGGTTGGGGTCAAGAGTTAGGGTTTTTGTTAGGCATAGCGTTGGGTTTAGAAGTAAGGGTCACTGTCAGTGTTAGGGTTGTAGGTAGGGTTAAGGTTAGGGTTAGCGGTTTAGAATTAGGGTTAGGGATTAGGTGTCACAGTGATGACTAGGAGATAGGGTTAGAATTATGGGATAGGGGTTGTTCTCAGGAAATGGGTTATGCATTAACGTTAGGATAAGAGGTTAAAGTTAGGCGCACGGTGAGGGTTACGTGTTAAGGGGAGAAATAGGAACAGGGTTGGGTGTTATGTTCAGGGTTAGGGTTATCTGTTAAAGGTATTGTTTATGCTTAGCGCACGGGCCCTGTCTGTATTAGGCGGGCAGGGGGAGTTTAGGGGGCTGGGATTGTACCCGGGAACCCACTCTATCATACTCTGGGTATGGGCCCGTGGGTTTCATGCAGGACACAGTGGTAGAGCCTCCTTTCACGCATGGCATGGGAGGATTGCAGGCTTTCTAAACTCTAAGAAAGCAAGAAGTCTGAGAATTAGATTTAGGGTTAGGATTCTGGTTAGGGTTAAGGATGAAGTTTAGTGTTAGGGTGAGGGCTTAGGGTTAGGGAATAGGGTTAGGGTTAAAGGTTACTCTTAGGTTTAACGGTTACACTTTGGTTTAGGGTTGAGGTTTACGGTTAGGGTTAAGATGAGGGGTTAGGGTTTGGTACAGGGTTAGGGTTAAGTGTTAGGTTTAGGGTTGAAGATTAGGATTAGGGTTAGGATTAAAGGTTAGCGTGAGAGTTAACGCTTAGGGTTAAGGTTAGGAGTTAGGATTTAGGGTTAGGGTTAGGGTTAGGGTTAGTTTTAGGGTTAGAGTTATGTGCTATGGTTTGTGTTAGAGGTTAGGGTTAGGTTTACTGGTCACGGTTAGGGTTACGTTTAGGGGGTAGCATTAGGGTTAGGGTTAGGGTTAAGGGATAGGATTAGGGATAAGTGTTGGGCTTAGGGTTAGGGTTTAGTGTTAGGGTTAGCATTAAGGATTAGGGTTAGAGTCAGGGTTAAATACTTGGGTGCGGGTAATGGTTAGGGTCAGGGTTAAGGTTCACGGATAGGGTTAGTGTTAAGGGTTACGGGTAGGTTTAGGGTTCAGGGTTAGTGTTAGCATTAGGGCTTAAGGTTAGGATTAGGCGGTAGGTTAGATTTAGGGTTAGATCTAGGCGTTAGGGTAAGGGCTAGCGTTAGGGTTAAGAGATAGGGTTAGGTTTAATGCTTAGGATTAGGGTTAGGGTTTGGGGTTAAAGTAAGTGTTAGGGGTTAGGTTTAAGGATCCAAGGTTAGGGTTATTTCTAGCTGTAGTGTTAGGGTTAGGGATAAGGGATCCCATTAGCATTAAGGGTCTTCCTTACTGTAGGGTTAAGGGTTAGGCTTAGAGTTAAGGTTAAGGTTAGGGTCAGTGTTAAGATTTAGGTTGAGGGTTAACGCTTAGGGTAAAGGTTAAGCGTTAGGGTTAGGGATTAGTGATTAGGGTTTTTGGTTAGTGTTAGGGTTAGCGGTTAGGAGTTAGTGTTTTATGAAGGGGTATGGTTAGAATTAGGATTGGGGTTAGAGTTAGGGTGAGGTATAGGGGTTAGGTTTAGGGGTTAGTTTTAGGGTAAAAGGATAGGATTAGTGTTACGGGTTGGGCTGAGGTTTAGGGTTAAAGTTTACTGCTTGGGATAGGGATAGGGATCAGGGTTAGCTTTAGGGGTTCTGGTTAGGGTTAGGTGTTAGGTTAGTGTCAGGGTTAGGTCTAGTCGTGAGGGTAAGGTTTAGGGTTAGCTTTAAGAGCTAGGGTTAGGTTTAATGGTTAGGATTAGGATTAGGGTTAAGGGTTAGGGTAAGGCTTAGGGGTTTGGGTGAAGGGTTAGGATCAAGGGTTAGGATTTTTGCTAGGCATAGCGTTGGGGTTAGAAGTAAGGGTTACTGTCAGTGTTAGGGTTGTAGGTAGGGTTACGGTTAGGGTTAGCGGTTTAGAATTAGGGTTAGGGATTAGGTGTCACAGTGATGACTAGGAGATAGGGTTAGAATTATGGGATAGGGGTTGTTCTCAGGAAATGGGTTATGCATTAACGTTAGGATAAGAGGTTAAAGTTAGGCGCACGGTGAGGTTTACGTGTTAAGGGGAGAAATAGGAACAGGGTTGGGTGTTATGTTCAGGGTTAGGGTTATCTGTTAAAGGTATTGTTTATGCTTAGCGCACGGGCCCTGTCTGCATTAGGCGGGCCGGGGGAGTTTAGGGGGCTGGGATTGTACCCGGGAACCCACTCTATCATACTCTGGGTATGGGCCCGTGGGTTTCATGCAGGACACAGTGGTAGAGCCTCCTTTCACGCATGGCATGGGAGGATTGCAGGCTTTCTAAACTCTAAGAAAGCAAGAAGTCTGAGAATTAGATTTAGGGTTAGGATTCTGGTTAGGGTTAAGGATGAAGTTTAGTGTTAGGGTGAGGGCTTAGGCTTAGGGATTAGGGTTAGGGTTAAAGGTTACTCTTAGGTTTAGCGGTTACACTTTGGTTTAGGGTTGAGGTTTACGGTTAGGGTTAAGATGAGGGGTTAGGGTATGGTACAGGGTTAGGGTTAAGTGTTAGGTTTAGGTTTGAAGATTAGGATTAGGGTTAGGATTAAAGGTTAGCGTGAGAGTTAACGCTAAGGGTTAAGGTTAAGAGTTAGGGTTTAGGGTTAGGGTTAGGGTTAGTGTTAGTTTTAGGGTTAGAGTTATGTGCTATGGTTTGTGTTAGAGGTTAGGGCTAGGTTTACTGGTCACGGTTAGGGTTACGTTTAGGGGGTAGCATTAGGGTTAGGGTTAGGGTTAAGGGATAGGATTAGGGTTAAGTGTTGGGCTTAGGGTTAGGGTTTAGTGTTAGGGTTAGCATTAAGGATTAAGGTTAGAATCAGGGTTAAATGCTTGGGTGCGGGTAATGGTTAGGGTCAGGTTAGTGTTCAAGGATAGGGTTAGTGTTCAGGGTTACGGGTAGGTTTAGGGTTAAGGGTTAGTGTTAGCATTAGGGCTTAAGGTTAGGATTAGGCGGTAGGTTAGATTTAGGGTTAGATCTAGGCGTTAGTGTAAGGGCTAGCGTTAGGGTTAAGAGATAGGGTTAGGTTTAATGCTTAGGATTAGGGTTAGGGTTTGGGGTTAAAGTAAGTGTTAGGGGTTAGGTTTAAGGATCCAAGGTTAGGGTTATTTTTAGCTGTAGTGTTAGGGTTAGGGATAAGGGATCCCATTAGCATTAAGGGTCTTCCTTCCTGTAGGGTTAAGGGTTAGGCTTAGAGTTAAAGTTTAAGGTTAGGGTCAGTGTTAAGATTTAGGGTGAGGGTTA
This sequence comes from Eulemur rufifrons, assembly GCF_041146395.1. NCBI lineage: Eukaryota > Metazoa > Chordata > Mammalia > Primates > Lemuridae > Eulemur > Eulemur rufifrons. The sequence continues at coordinate 5,745,504 of NC_091012.1, read as the reverse complement.
ACGGTTAGGGTAAAGGTTAAGCGTTAGGGTTAGGGATTAGTGATTAGGGTTTTTGGTTAGTGTTAGGGATAGCGGTTAGGAGTTAGTGTTTTATGAAGGGGTATGGTTAGAATTAGGATTGGGGTTAGAGTTAGGGTGAGGTATAGGGGTTAGGTTTAGGGGTTAGTTTTAGGGTAAAAGGATAGGATTAGTGTTACGGGTGGGCTTAGGTTTAGGGTTAAAATTTACTGCTAGGGTTAGGGATAGGGTTCAGGGTTAGCTTTAGGGGTTCTGGTTAGGGTTAGGTGTTAGGTTAGTGTCAGGGTTAGGTCTAGTCGTGAGGGTAAGGTTTAGGGTTAGCTTTAAGAGCTAGGGTTAGGTTTAATGGTTAGGATTAGGATTAGGATTAAAGGTTAGGGTAAGGCTTAGGGGTTAGGGTGAAGGGTTAGGGTCAAGGGTTAGGGTTTTTGTTAGGCATAGCGTTGGGGTTAGAAGTAAGGGTTACTGTCAGTGTTAGGGTTGTAGGTAGGGTTACGGTTAGGGTTAGCGGTTTAGAATTAGGGTTAGGGATTAGGTGTCACAGTGATGACTAGGAGATAGGGTTAGAATTATGGGATAGGGGTTGTTCTCAGGAATTGGGTTATGCATTAACGTTAGGATAAGAGGTTAAAGTTAGGCGCACGGTGAGGTTTACGTGTTAAGGGGAGAAATAGGAACAGGGTTGGGTGTTATGTTCAGGGTTAGGGTTATCTGTTAAAGGTATTGTTTATGCTTAGCGCACGGGCCCTGTCTGCATTAGGCGGGCGGGGGGAGTTTAGGGGGCTGGGATTGTACCCGGGAACCCACTCTATCATACTCTGGGTATGGGCCCGTGGGTTTCATGCAGGACACAGTGGTAGAGCCTCCTTTCACGCAAGGCATGGGAGGATTGCAGGCTTTCTAAACTCTAAGAAAGCAAGAAGTCTGAGAATTAGATTTAGGGTTAGGATTCTGGTTAGGGTTAAGGATGAAGTTTAGTGTTAGTGTGAGGGCTTAGGGTTAGGGATTAGGGTTAGGGTTAAAGGTTACTCTTAGGTTTAACGGTTACACTTTGGTTTAGGGTTGAGGTTTACGCTTAGGGTTAAGATGAGGGGTTAGGGTTTGGTACAGGGTTAGGGTTAAGTGTTAGGTTTAGGGTTGAAGATTAGGATTAGGGTTAGGATTAAAGGTTAGCGTGAGAGTTAACGCTTAGGGTTAAGGTTAAGAGTTAGGGTTTAGGGTTAGGGTTAGGGTTAGGGTTAGGGTTAGTTTTAGGGTTAGAGTTATGTGCTATGGTTTGTGTTAGAGGTTAGGGTTAGGTTTACTGGTCACGGTTAGGGTTACGTTTAGGGGTTAGCATTAGGGTTAGGGTTAGGGTTAAGGGATAGGATTAGGGTTAAGTGTTGGGCTTAGGGTTAGGGTTTAGTGTTAAGGTTAGCATTAAGGATTAGGGTTAGGGTTAGGGTTAAATGCTTCGGTGCGGGTAATGGTTAGGGTCAGGGTTTAGGTTCACGGATAGGGTTAGTGTTAAGGGTTACGGGTAGGTTTAGGGTTCAGGGTTAGTGTTAGCATTAGGGCTTAAGGTTAGGATTAGGCGGTAGGTTAGATTTAGGGTTAGATCTAGGCGTTAGGGTAAGGGCTAGCGTTAGGGTTAAGAGATAGGGTTAGGTTTAATGCTTAGGATTAGGGTTAGGGTTTGGGGTTAAAGTAAGTGTTAGGGGTTAGGTTTAAGGATCCAAGGTTAGGGTTATTTTTAGCTGTAGTGTTAGGGTTAGGGATAAGGGATCCCATTAGCATTAAGGGTCTTCCTTACTGTAGGGTTAAGGGTTAGGCTTAGAGTTAAAGTTAAGGTTAGGGTCAAAGTTAAAACTTAGGGTGAGGGATAACGGTTAGGGTAAAGGTTAAGAGTTAGGGTTAGGGATTAGTGATTAGGGTTTTTGGTTAGTGTTAGGGTTAGTGGTTAGGAGTTAGTGTTTTATGAAGGGGTATGGTTAGAATTAGGATTGGGGTTAGAGTTAGGGTGAGGTATAGGGGTTAGGTTTAGGGGTTAGTTTTAGGGTAAAAGGATAGGATTAGGGTTACGGGTTGGGCTTAGGTTTAGGGTTAAAGTTTACTGCTAGGGTTAGGGATAGGGTTCAGGGTTAGCTTTAGGGGTTCTGGTTAGGGTTAGGTGTTAGGTTAGTGTCAGGGTTAGGTCTAGTCGTGAGGGTAAGGTTTAGGGTTAGCTTTAAGAGCTAGGTTTAGGTTTAATGGTTAGGATTAGGATTAGGGTTAAGGGTTAGCGTAAGGCTTAGGGGTTAGGGTGAAGGGTTAGGGTCAAGGGTTAGGGTTTTTGTTAGGCATAGCGTTGGGGTTAGAAGTAAGGGTTACTGTCAGTGTTAGGGTTGTAGGTAGGGTTACGGTTAGGGTTAGCGGTTTAGAATTAGGGTTAGGGATTAGGTGTCACAGTGATGACTAGGAGATAGGGTTAGAATTATGGGATAGGGGTTGTTCTCAGGAAATGGGTTATGCATTAACGTTAGGATAAGAGGTTAAAGTTAGGCGCACGGTGAGGTTTACGTGTTAAGGGGAGAAATAGGAACAGGGTTGGGTGTTATGTTCAGGGTTAGGGTTATCTGTTAAAGGTATTGTTTATGCTTAGCGCACGGGCCCTGTCTGCATTAGTCGGGCGGGGGGAGTTTAGGGGGCTGGGATTGTACCCGGGAACCCACTCTATCATACTCTGGGTATGGGCCCGTGGGTTTCATGCAGGACCCAGTGGTAGAGCCTCCTTTCACGCATGGCATGGGAGGATTGCAGGCTTTCTAAACTCTAAGAAAGCAAGAAGTCTGATAATTAGATTTAGGGTTAGGATTATGGTTAGGGTTAAGGATGAAGTTTAGTGTTAGGGTGAGGGCTTAGGGTTAGGGAATAGGGTTAGAGTTAAAGGTTACTCTTAGGTTTAACGGTTACACTTTGGTTTAGGGTTGAGGTTTACGGTTAGGGTTAAGATGAGGGGTTAGGGTTTGGTACAGGGTTAGGGTTAAGTGTTAGGTTTAGGGTTGAAGATTAGGATTAGGGTTAGGATTAAAGGTTAGCGTGAGAGTTAACGCTTAGGGTTAAGGTTAAGAGTTAGGGTTTAGGGTTAGTGTTAGGGTTAGTTTTAGGGTTAGAGTTATGTGCTATGGTTTGTGTTAGAGGTTAGGGTTAGGTTTACTGGTCACGGATAGGGTTACGTTTAGGAGTTAGCATTAGGGTTAGGGTTAGGGTTAGGGTTAAGGGATAGGATTAGGGTTAAGTGTTGGGCTTAGGGTTAGGGTTTAGTGTTAGGGTTAGCATAAAGGATTAGGGTTAGGGTCAGGGTTAAATTCTTGGGTGCTGGTAATGGTTAGGGTCAGGGTGAAGGTTCACGGATAGGGTTAGTGTTAAGGGTTACGGGTAGGTTTAGGGTTCAGGGTTAGTGTTAGCATTAGGGTTTAAGGTTAGGATTAGGCGGTAGGTTAGATTTAGGGTTAGATCTAGGCGTTAGGGTAAGGGCTAGCGTTAGGGTTAAGAGATAGGGTTAGGTTTAATGCTTAGGATTAGGGTTAGGGTTTGGGGTTAAAGTAAGTGTTAGGGGTTAGGTTTAAGGATCCAAGGTCAGGGTTATTTTTAGCTGTAGTGTTAGGGTTAGGGATAAGAGATCCCATTAGCATTAAGGGTCTTCCTTACTGTAGGGTTAGGGTTAGGCTTAGAGTTAAAGGTTAAGGTTAGTGTCAGGGTTAAGATTTAGGGTGAGGGTTAACGGTTAGGGTAAAGGTTAAGCGTTAGGGTTAGGGATTAGTGATTAGGGTTTTTGGTTAGTGTTAGGGTTAGTGGTTAGGAGTTAGTGTTTTATGAAGGGGTATGGTTAGAATTAGGATTGTGGTTAGAGTTAGGGTGAGGTATAGGGGTTAGGTTTAGGGGTTAGTTTTAGGGTAAAAGGATAGGATTAGGGTTACGGGTTGGGCTTAGGTTTAGGGTTAAAGTTTACTGCTAGGGTTAGGGATAGGGTTCAGGGTTAGCTTGAGGGGTTCTGGTTAGGGTTAGGTGTTAGGTTAGTGTCAGGGTTAGGTCTAGTCGTGAGGGTAAGGTTTAGGGTTAGCTTTAAGAGCTAGGGTTAGGTTTAATGGTTAGGATTAGGATTAGGGTTAAGGGTTAGGGTAAGGCTTAGGGGTTAGGGTGAAGGGTTAGGGTCAAGGGTTAGGGTTTTTGTTAGGCATAGCGTTGGGGTTAGAAGTAAGGGTTACTGTCAGTGTTAGGGTTGTAGGTAGGGTTACGGTTAGGGTTAGCGGTTTAGAATTAGGGTTAGGGATTAGGTGTCACAGTGATGACTAGGAGATAGGGTTAGAATTATGGGATAGGGGTTGTTCTCAGGAAATGGGTTATGCATTAACGTTAGGATAAGAGGTTAAAGTTAGGCGCACGGTGAGGTTTACGTGTTAAGGGGAGAAATAGGAACAGGGTTGGGTGTTATGTTCAGGGTTAGGGTTATCTGTTAAAGGTATTGTTTATGCTTAGCGCACGGGCCCTGCCTGCATTAGGCGGGCGGGGGGAGTTTAGGGGGCTGGGATTGTACCCGGGAACCCACTCCATCATACTCTGGGTATGGGCCCGTGGGTTTCATGGAGGACATAGTGGTAGAGCCTCCTTTCACGCATGGCATGGGAGGATTGCAGGCTTTCTAAACTCTAAGAAAGCAAGAAGTCTGAGAATTAGATTTAGGGTTAGGATTATAGTTAGGGTTAAGGATGAAGTTTAGTGTTAGGGTGAGGGCTTAGGGTTAGGGCTTAGGGTTAGGGTTAAAGGTTACTCTTAGGTTTAACGGTTACACTTTGGTTTAGGGTTGAGGTTTACAGTTAGGGTTAAGATGAGGGGTTAGGGTTTGGTACAGGGTTAGGGTTAAGTGTTAGGTTTAGGGTTGAAGATTAGGATTAGGGTTAGGATTAAAGGTTAGCGTGAGAGTTAACGCTTAGGGTTAAGGTTAATAGTTAGGGTTTAGGGTTAGGTTTAGGGTTAGTTTTAGGGTTAGAGTTATGTGCTATGGTTTGTGTTAGAGGTTAGGGTTAGGTTTACTGGTCACGGTTAGGGTTAGGTTTAGGGGTTAGCATTAGGGTTATGGTTAGGCTTAGGGTTAAGGGATAGGATTAGGGTTAAGTGTTGGGCTTAGGGTTAGGGTTTTGTGTTAAGGTTAGCATTAAGGATTAGGGTTAGAATCAGGGTTAAATGCTTGGGTGCGGGTAATTGTTAGGGTCAGGGTTAAGGTTGACAGATAGGGTTAGTGTTAAGGGTTACGGGTAGGTTTAGGGTTCAGGGTTAGTGTTAGCATTAGGGCTTAAGGTTAGGATTAGGCGGTAGGTTAGATTTAGGGTTAGATCTAGGCGTTAGGGTAAGGGCTAGCGTTAGGGTTAAGAGATAGGGTTAGGTTTAATGCTTAGGATTAGGGTTAGGGTTTGGGGTTAAAGTAAGTGTTAGGGGTTAGGTTTAAGGATCCAAGGTTAGGGTTATTTTTAGCTGTAGTGTTAGGGTTATGGATAAGGGATCCCATTAGCATTAAGGGTCTTCCTTCCTGTAGGGTTAAGGGTTAGGCTTAGAGTTAAAGGTGAAGGTTAGGGTCAGTGTTAAGATTTAGGGTGAGGGTTAACGGTTAGGGTAAAGGTTAAGCGTTAGGGTTAGGGATTAGTGATTAGGGTTTTTGGTTAGTGTTAGGGTTAGCGGTTAGGAGTTAGTGTTTTATGAAGGGGTATGGTTAGAATTAGGATTGGGGTTAGAGTTAGGGTGAGGTATAGGGGTTAGGTTTAGGGGTTAGTTTTAGGGTAAAAGGATAGGATTAGGGTTACGGGTTGGGCTTCGGTTTAGGGTTAAAGTTTACTGCTAGGGTTAGGGATAGGGTTCAGGGTTAGCTTTAGGGGTTCTGGTTAGGGTTAGGTGTTAGGTTAGTGTCAGGGTTAGGTCTAGTCGTGAGGGTAAGGTTTAGGGTTAGCTTTAAGAGCTAGGGTTAGGTTTAATGGTTAGGATTAGGATTAGGGTTAAGGGTTAGGGTAAGGCTTAGGGGTTAGGGTGAAGGGTTAGGGTCAAGGGTTAGGGTTTTTTTTAGGCATAGCGTTGGGGTTAGAAGTAAGGGTTACTGTCAGTGTTAGGGTTGTAGGTAGGGTTACGGTTAGGGTTAGCGGTTTAGAATTAGGGTTAGGGATTAGGTGTCACAGTGATGACTAGGAGATAGGGTTAGAATTATGGGATAGGGGTTGTTCTCATTAAATGGGTTATGCATTAACGTTAGGATAAGAGGTTAAAGTTAGGCGCACGGTGAGGTTTACGTGTTAAGGGGAGAAATAGGAACAGGGTTGGGTGTTATGTTCAGGGTTAGGGTTATCTGTTAAAGGTATTGTTTATGCTTAGCGCACGGGCCCTGTCTGCATTAGGCGGGCGGGGGGAGTTTAGGGGGCTGGGATTGTACCCGGGAACCCACTCCATCATACTCTGGGTATGGGCCCGTGGGTTTCATGGAGGACATAGTGGTAGAGCCTCCTTTCACGCATGGCATGGGAGGATTGCAGGCTTTCTAAACTCTAAGAAAGCAAGAAGTCTGAGAATTAGATTTAGGGTTAGGATTATAGTTAGGGTTAAGGATGAAGTTTAGTGTTAGGGTGAGGGCTTAGGGTTAGGGAATAGGGTTAGGGTTAAAGGTTACTCTTAGGTTTAACGGTTACACTTTGGTTTAGGGTTGAGGTTTACGGTTAGGGTTAAGATGAGTGGTTAGGGTTTGGTACAGGGTTAGGGTTAAGTGTTAGGTTTAGGGTTGAAGATTAGGATTAGGGTTAGGATTAAAGGTTAGCGTGAGAGTTAACGCTTAGGGTTAAGGTTAATAGTTAGGGTTTAGGGTTAGGTTTAGGGTTAGTTTTAGGGTTAGAGTTATGTGCTATGGTTTGTGTTAGAGGTTAGGGTTAGGTTTACTGGTCACGGTTAGGGTTAGGTTTAGGGGTTAGCATTAGGGTTATGGTTAGGCTTAGGGTTAAGGGATAGGATTAGGGTTAAGTGTTGGGCTTAGGGTTAGGGTTTAGTGTTAAGGTTAGCATTAAGGATTAGGGTTAGAATCAGGGTTAAATGCTTGGGTGCGGGTAATTGTTAGGGTCAGGGTTAAGGTTGACAGATAGGGTTAGTGTTAAGGGTTACGGGTAGGTTTAGGGTTCAGGGTTAGTGTTAGCATTAGGGCTTAAGGTTAGGATTAGGCGGTAGGTTAGATTTAGGGTTAGATCTAGGCGTTAGGGTAAGGGCTAGCGTTAGGGTTAAGAGATAGGGTTAGGTTTAATGCTTAGGATTAGGGTTAGGGTTTGGGGTTAAAGTAAATGTTAGGGGTTAGGTTTAAGGATCCAAGGTTAGGGTAATTTTTAGCTGTAGTGTTAGGGTTAGGGATTAGGGATCCCATTAACATTAAGGGTCTTCGTTACTGTAGGGTTAAGGGTTAGGCTTAGAGTTAAAGGTTAATGTTAGGGTCAGTGTTAAGATTTAGGGTGAGGGTTAACGGTTACGGTAAAGGTTAAGCGTTAGGGTTAGGGATTAGTGATTAGGGTTTTTGGTTAGTGTTAGGGTTAGCGGTTAGGAGTTAGTGTTTTATGAAGGGGTATGGTTAGAATTAGGATTGGGGTTAGAGTTAGGGTGAGGTATAGGGGTTAGGTTTAGGGGTTAGTTTTAGGGTAAAAGGATAGGATTAGGGTTACGGGTTGGGCTTCGGTTTAGGGTTAAAGTTTACTGCTAGGGTTAGGGATAGGGTTCAGGGTTAGCTTTAGGGGTTCTGGTTAGGGTTAGGTGTTAGGTTAGTGTCAGGGGTAGGTCTAGTCGTGAGGGTAAGGTTTAGGGTTAGCTTTAAGAGCTAGGGTTAGGTTTAATGGTTAGGATTAGGATTAGGGTTAAGGGTTAGGGTAAGGCTTAGGGGTTAGGGTGAAGGGTTAGGGTCAAGGGTTAGGGTTTTTGTTAGGCATAGCGTTGGGGTTAGAAGTAAGGGTTACTGTCAGTGTTAGGGTTGTAGGTAGGGTTACGGTTAGGGTTAGCGGTTTAGAATTAGGGTTAGGGATTAGGTGTCACAGTGATGACTAGGAGATAGGGTTAGAATTATGGGATAGGGGTTGTTCTCATTAAATGGGTTATGCATTAACGTTAGGATAAGAGGTTAAAGTTAGGCGCACGGTGAGGTTTACGTGTTAAGGGGAGAAATAGGAACAGGGTTGGGTGTTATGTTCAGGGTTAGGGTTATCTGTTAAAGGTATTGTTTATGCTTAGCGCACGGGCCCTGTCTGCATTAGGCGGGCGGGGGGAGTTTAGGGGGCTGGGATTGTACCCGGGAACCCACTCCATCATACTCTGGGTATGGGCCCGTGGGTTTCATGGAGGACATAGTGGTAGAGCCTCCTTTCACGCATGGCCTGGGAGGATTGCAGGCTTTCTAAACTCTAAGAAAGCAAGAAGTCTGAGAATTAGATTTAGGGTTAGGATTATAGTTAGGGTTAAGGATGAAGTTTAGTGTTAGGGTGAGGGCTTAGGGTTAGGGAATAGGGTTAGGGTTAAAGGTTACTCTTAGGTTTAACGGTTACACTTTGGTTTAGGGTTGAGGTTTACGGTTAGGGTTAAGATGAGTGGTTAGGGTTTGGTACAGGGTTAGGGTTAAGTGTTAGGTTTAGGGTTGAAGATTAGGATTAGGGTTAGGATTAAAGGTTAGCGTGAGTGTTAACGCTTAGGGTTAAGGTTAATAGTTAGGGTTTAGGGTTAGGTTTAGGGTTAGTTTTAGGGTTAGAGTTATGTGCTATGGTTTGTGTTAGAGGTTAGGGTTAGGTTTACTGGTCACGGTTAGGGTTAGGTTTAGGGGTTAGCATTAGGGTTATGGTTAGGCTTAGGGTTAAGGGATAGGATTAGGGTTAAGTGTTGGGCTTAGGGTTAGGGTTTAGTGTTAAGGTTAGCATTAAGGATTAGGGTTAGAATCAGGGTTAAATGCTTGGGTGCGGGTAATTGTTAGGGTCAGGGTTAAGGTTGACAGATAGGGTTAGTGTTAAGGGTTACGGGTAGGTTTAGGGTTCAGGGTTAGTGTTAGCATTAGGGCTTAAGGTTAGGATTAGGCGGTAGGTTAGATTTAGGGTTAGATCTAGGCGTTAGGGTAAGGGCTAGCGTTAGGGTTAAGAGATAGGGTTAGGTTTAATGCTTAGGATTAGGGTTAGGGTTTGGGGTTAAAGTAAATGTTAGGGGTTAGGTTTAAGGATCCAAGGTTAGGGTAATTTTTAGCTGTAGTGTTAGGGTTAGGGATTAGGGATCCCATTAACATTAAGGGTCTTCGTTACTGTAGGGTTAAGGGTTAGGCTTAGAGTTAAAGGTTAATGTTAGGGTCAGTGTTAAGATTTAGGGTGAGGGTTAACGGTTACGGTAAAGGTTAAGCGTTAGGGTTAGGGATTAGTGATTAGGGTTTTTGGTTAGTGTTAGGGTTAGCGGTTAGGAGTTAGTGTTTTATGAAGGGGTATGGTTAGAATTAGGATTGGGGTTAGAGTTAGGGTGAGGTATAGGGGTTAGGTTTAGGGGTTAGTTTTAGGGTAAAAGGATAGGATTAGGGTTACGGGTTGGGCTTAGGATTAGGGTTAAAGTTTACTGCTAGGGTTAGGGATAGGGTTCAGGGTTAGCTTTAGGGGTTCTGGTTAGGGTTAGGTGTTAGGTTAGTGTCAGGGTTAGGTCTAGTCGTGAGGGTAAGGTTTAGGGTTAGCTTTAAGAGCTAGGGTTAGGTTTAATGGTTAGGATTAGGATTAGGGTTAAGGGTTAGGGTAAGGCTTAGGGGTTAGGGTGAAGGGTTAGGGTCAAGGGTTAGGTTTTTTGTTAGGCATAGCGTTGGGGTTATAAGTAAGGGTTACTGTCAGTGTTAGGGTTGTAGGTAGGGTTACGGTTAGGGTTAGCGGTTTAGAATTAGGTGTCACAGTGATGACTAGGAGATAGGGTTAGAATTATGGGATAGGGGTTGTTCTCAGGAAATGGGTTATGCATTAACGTTAGGATAAGAGGTTAAAGTTAGGCGCACGGTGAGGTTTACGTGTTAAGGGGAGAAATAGGAACAGGGTTGGGTGTTATGTTCAGGGTTAGGCTTATCTGTTAAAGGTATTGTTTATGCTTAGCGCACGGGCCCTGTCTGCATTAGGCGAGCGGGGGGAGTTTAGGGGGCTGGGATTGTACCCGGGAACCCACTCTATCATTCTCTGGGTATGGGCCCATGGGTTTCATGCAGGACACAGTGGTAGTGCCTCCTTTCATGCATGGCATGGGAGGATTGCAGGCTTTCTAAACTCTAAGAAAGCAAGCGAAGTTGGCGGAGTGGCGGTGACTGCTCGGATCTGCGCCCCGGCGAGGAACCGTGGATCCGGACCTGCCACAACACTAGAGGACCGCTCCCACACAGGAACAGCGGTGTGAATCCACGGAGAATCAGCGTGGGACAAACAGAGCAAGTGAGGTCTGAGGTGAACAGAAATTAAGATCGCGGAACTCTGCGGAAGGCGCGGAACAGACAGTAGCCAGCGGAGCGCAGGCGGCTGCACCCGCCCCCAGGTGGGGCAGGGGCAGTCTTTAGGAAAAGCGGCTTGCGCTCCTCACTGACCTCCACCCCCAATTGCTTGGAGACCCCCTCGCAAGCCAGAGCAGAATCACCGAGCGAGACGTAGGGCATTGCAGACAGGAGGCTTTTTCGGGAGAATAGCTTGGAACCTGGGAAGTCTCGGCTGAGACAGTCCTTGGCGAGAAGGGACGGACCTGTGCCGGGGGGAGGGGCACGAACAATCCCCGATCAGCGAATTGCGCTGTACCTCTGCGCTACTTTTGTCGGTGTTTCTTCAGCCGGTGGCCCCCGGCGGCTTTGCCCACCAAACACCCCGGCAGCGGCGGTCCCTGGTCTCTGCCTGCCGGGGAGCCGGTCCCCCTCCGACCCCGGAGCGCTGCGGGCGCCATCTTGAAAGCAAAGGCGGAACCGCTCGGGAGCCATAAGGTGCCCAGCGGCTCTCTCTCCCCGGCGCCCCCCGCTGGTCTCTGGGCCCGCGCCATCTCCGCTGGCCTCACTCGGCGTGAAGGGGCGGAGCTGCGCTAAGACGTAAAATAAACATTGAGTTGCCGCTCCGGAATCAACGGAGCGGGCGTGAAGGGGCGGAGCTGCGCTAAGGCACAAAAACACAATCATTGAGCCGCTGAACTATATACTTCAGAATTGTGTATCCCTTCGTTTAGTGATGCGCTGTAGTGCTGTGTAGCTCTGTTTTTGTTCTTTTGTGTTTGTGTTTTCGCTGTTTCTGGGTTAGGTCTCTTTGTGTTATTTGTTAGTTTGGTTTTTGTTTTTCCTTTGTTTTGTTTTGTTTTATTTTGCTTCTTTTGTTTTTTTTTTTGTTGTTGTTGTTGTTTTGTTTTTTCTTTTCTCTTTCCTTTTTTTCCCTCTTCTCTTCTCCTTTTCTTTTCTCTTTCTTTTTCTTCTCCTTCTGTTCTTTCTTTTCACTTCCCTTTTTTTTTCTTTTTTTCTTTTTTTCTTTTCTTTTCTTTTTTCTTTTTCCTTATTTCTTCTCTCTTTTTGCCTTCTAACTGGAAACCCACGGTGAGCTTGGGAACGGGCCAGGTCCCTGGCTCTGGTACATACCGGAACCTGAGTAGTCACTCCCAACGCCGGCGATCTGCGGGCGCGCAATAGCCATCTTGGGGCCCACAGCCAAGTCACTGCGGAGCAATAGGGTGCCAAGAGGCTCCCTGGACGGCCCCCTCCCCTGGTCCACAGACCTTATATAGGGTCCCCACCCACGTCTAAACATTGACTACTTCTCCAGAAGTGAGAGTGTGGAGCCTGGTCCCTGGGGACATTGGGCCAAGGCAGACTTTTGCCTGTGGGAGTTGCGGCAAATGGGGCGCTGAGCGAGCGAGGGCACCATCCACTCCCCACAGCTAGTATCTTTCCTGCAGATAGAGACAGAAACCACCCCTATAGAGGAAGAACCAAAGGGAAACAAACAAACAAAGAGAATTTTGGTCCACTACTAGTGTGGACCCTACCTGCCCTCTGAAAGACTACAACACAGTGTCCTAACTCACCAAAGCAGTCTTGGATCACTCCAATCCTCTAGGAATGGACCCATCAGAAGCAGTCCCCCAACTGAAATAGAAAAATTTCTAAACAATTCACAACAGTCTTCCCCTCTTGCCAAAGGAAGCAATATACCTAGACTGCTCCACAGCCTAAGAATAGAGCACAGAGAGTGCTGTTAACCAGACTAAATCTATAAGTAAAGATCCAACGATCAATCTAGATGGGAAGGGCCCAGCGAAAAAACACAGGAAGCACAAAGAATCAAACAGAAAGCTCACCCCCAAAGAGAAATACCGGCTCTCAACCATTTGACACAAACCAGACTCAAAACACCAACATGTCACAGGAAGAATTCCAATTATGGATCATAAACAAGCTGAATAATATACAAGAATCAATGGACAGACAACACAAGGAAAATGCAAAAAAAATACAGGATTTGGAGGAAAAATTCACTAAAGAAATTGAAATATTGAAGAAAAACCAAACTGAACTCCTAGAAATGAAGAATTCACTCAGAGAGCTACAAAACACTGTGGAAAGTCTCAAAAGCAGGGTAGATCAAACAGAGGAAAGAATCTCAGAAATTGAAGACAACTCCTTCCAACTAAATAAGTCAGTCACAGAGATAGATCAAAAAAGTAAGAGAAATGATCTGAGTCTTCAAGAAATGTGGGATTATGTGAAGAAACCTAACTTGAGAGTTATTGGCATTCCTGAGGGCGAAGAAGATAATAAGCAAGGGTTGGACAAGCTATTTGAAGACATAATCGAGGAAAATTTTCCAGGCCTTGCCAATACTCTAGACATACAGATTCAAGAAGCTCAAAGGACCCCTGGGAGATTCATAGCAAATAGGAAAACACCACGCCACGTAGTCATCAGGCTGACCAAAATATCCACTAAAGAGTCCCTTCTCCGAGCTGTAAGGAGAAAGAAACAGGTAACTTACAAAGGAAAACCCATCAGAATTACGCCAGATTTCTCAGCTGAAACCTTACAAGCAAGAAGAGGTTGGGGCCCCATTTTCACGCTTCTGAAACAGAATAATGCCCAGCCTAGAATCTTGTACCCAGCTAAGCTAAGTTTTCTATACGAAGGAGAAAACAAGACATTCTCAGATAAACAAAGGTTGAAGGAATTCACCAAGACAAGACCAGCCCTGCAAGAAGTACTCAAAAGAGAGTTACACACGGATCAGCACAAGAAAGATCCACGAATGTAAAACTACTCAAGAGCTAAAGATCAAATTCCAGATACCACAATGGCTCAGGAGAGAAAACATCGCAATGAAGTTCTACCCAACAAGCTGAACAAAAAACCGTCTCACTTATCAGTTTTCTCAATAAATGTGAATGGCTTGAATTCCCCGCTCAAGAGACATAGACTGGCCCAATGGATAAAAAAGCACAAGCCAAGTATCTGCTGTCTCCAAGAAACCCACCTAAAGAGCAAAGATGCATTTAGACTGAAAGTAAAAGGATGGAAATCGGTATTTCATGCAAACGGTAACGAAAAGAAAGCTGGTGTGGCAATCTTAATTTCCAATAACTTAGCTTTCAAACCAACAAAAATAATTAAAGACAAAAATGGCTACTACATACTGGTCAAGGGCACAATTCAACAAGAAGCCATGACTATACTCAATATATATGCACCCAACCTAGGTGCACCTAGATTCATAAAGCAAACCCTACTAGATCTGAACCAGATGATAGATAATAATACTGTAATAGCTGGAGACTTTAACACCCCACTGACAGTACAGGACAGATCCTCTAAACAGAAAATAAACAAAGACATAATGGACCTAAATAGAATGCTAGAACAAATGGGCATGGCTGACATCTATAGGACATTCTACCCAAAGTCCACAGAATATACATTCTTCTCATCAGCTCACAGGACATTCTCTAAGATTGACCATGTCCTAGGACATAAATCATGTCTTCAAAAATTCAAAAAAATAGAAATTATACCATGCATCTTCTCAGATCACAGCGGAATAAAAGTAACAATGATCACAAACAGAAACCCTCACTCTTACTCAAAGTCATGGAAGCTAAATAACCTTCTCCTGAATAATTATTCTATAAAAGAAGAAATCAAGATGGAAATCAAAAATTTCTTTGAATTAAATGACAATAGAGATACAACTTATCAAAATCTATGGGATGCAGCTAAAGCAGTCCTGAGAGGAAAATTCATATCCATAAATGCCTATATCAAAAAGACAGAAAACATGCAAATAGACAACCTAACGAATAGACTCAAAGAGCTGGAGAAAGAAGAACAGAACGATCCCAAACCCAGCAGAAGGCGAGAAATTACTAAGATCAAATCAGAACTAAATGAAAAGGACAACAAAGAAACTATAAGGGAAATTAATAAAACAAAAAGTTGGTTCTTTGAAAAGATAAACAAAATAGACACACCTCTGGCTAGACTAACCAAGAGCACAAAAGTAAAATCTCTAATAACCTCCATTAGGAACATGAAAGGAGAAATCACAACCGATGCTACAGAGATACAAGATATCATCTATGAATTCTACAAAAATCTTTATGCACACAAACTGGAGAACGTGGAGGAAATGGACAAATTTTTAGAAACACATAGTCTTCCCAGGCTCAACCAGGAAGAAATAGAGTACCTGAACAGACCAATATCAAGAACTGAAATCGAAACAGCAATAAAAAACCTTCCCAAAAAGAAAAGCCCTGGTCCAGATGGGTTCACACCTGAATTTTACCATACATACAAAGAAGAACTGGTGCCCATCCTACATAAACTATTCTCCAATATTGAGAAGGATGGAGTTCTCCCCAACACGTTCTACCAAGCCAATATAACATTAATACCAAAACCTGGAAAGGACACAACAAAAATAGAGAACTACAGACCAATTTCCCTCATGAATATAGATGCAAAAATTTTCAATAAAATACTAGCAAATCGAATCCAAGTACTTATCAAAAAAGTAATCCACCACGACCAAGTGGGCTTCATCCCAGAGATGCAGGGGTGGTTCAACATACGTAAATCTATCAATGTAATTCACCACATAAATAGAAGCAAAAACAAAAATCATATGATACTCTCATTAGATGCAGAAAAAGCATTTGACAAAATTCAACACCCTTTTATGATAAAAACGCTTAACAAAATAGGCATTGATGGAACCTACCTAAAAATGATACAAGCCATATATGACAAACCCACAGCCAACATCATACTGAATGGGAAAAAACTGAAAGCACTCCCACTTAGAACTGGAACCAGACAGGGCTGCCCATTGTCTCCATTACTTTTCAACATAGTATTGGAAGTCCTTGCGAGAGCTATCAGGCAAGAGAGCAGGATCAAGGGAGTCCAAATAGGGAAGGAAGAGATCAAACTCTCACTTTTTGCTGATGATATGATGTTATATCTGGAAAACCCCCAGGATTCAACCAAGAGACTCCTGGAATTGATTAACGAATACAGCAAAGTCTCAGGCTACAAAATTAATATACACAAATCAGAGGCATTTATATATGCCAATAACAGTCAATCGGAAAACCAAATTAAAGACTCAATACCCTTCAAAATAGCAACAAAGAAAATAAAATATCTAGGTATATATCTAACTAAAGAGGTAAAGGACCTCTATAAGGAAAACTATGAAACACTCAGAAAAGAAATAGCAGAACTTGCAAATAGATGGAAAAATATACCATGCTCGTGGATCGGAAGAATCAACATTGTTAAAATGTCTATACTACCCAAAGTGATCTACAAATTCAATGCAATCCCTATTAAATTACCAACATCATTCTTTACAGACATAGAGAAAATAATTATACACTTTGTATGGAATCAAAGAAGACCCCGTATAGCAAAAGCAATTTTAAGCAATAAAAACAAAATGGGAGGTATTAATTTGCCAGACCTCAAACTATACTACAAGGCCGTGGTTCTTAAAACAGCCTGGTATTGGCACAAGTGCAGGGACACAGACCAGTGGAACACAACAGAAAATCCAAATATAGAACCATCCTCATATAGTCACCTAATTTTTGACAAAGCGGGAAAGAATATACTCCGGGGACAAGAATCCCTATTCAACAAATGGTGCTGGGAGAATTGGTTAGCCACTTGCAGAAGACTGAAACAGGACCCACAGCTTTCACCTCTCACAAAAATCAAATCACGGTGGATAACAGACTTAAACCTTAGGCGTGATACAATCAGAATTCTAGAAGAAAATGTAGGAAAGACTCTTACAGACATTGGCCTAGGCAGAGAATTTATGAAGAAGACCCCCAAGGCAATCACAGCAGCAACAAAAATAAATGAATGGGACATGATTAAATTAAAAAGCTTCTGCACAGCCAAAGAAACAGTCCAGAGAATAAACAGACCACCTACAGAATGGGAAAAAATTTTTGCATACTACACATCAGATAAAGGACTGATAACAAGAATCTATTTAGAACTCAGGAAAATCAGCAAGAAAAAATCAAGCAACCCTATCAAAAAGTGGGCAAAGGACATGAATAGAAATTTTTCAAAAGAAGATATAAAAATGGCTAACAAACATATGAAAAAGTGTTCAACATCTCTAATCATCAGGGAAATGCAAATCAAAACCACAATGAGATATCACTTAACCCCAGTGAGAATGGCCTTTATCAAAAAAACCCAAAACAACACATGTTGGCGTGGGTGTGGAGAGACAGGAACACTAATTCACTGCTGGTGGGACTGCAAACTAGTGCAACCCCTGTGGAAAGCATTATGGAGGTATCTTAAACAGATTCAAGTAGACCTGCCATTTGACCCAGCAATCCCATTATTGGGCATATACCCAAAGGAAAAAAGGTCATTCTGTAACAAAGGCACGTGTACCCAAATGTTTATAGCAGCACAATTCACAATAGCAAAGATGTGGAAACAACCCAAATGCCCATCAATACATGATTGGATTAGTAAACTGTGGTATATGTATACCATGGAATATTACTCAGCTATAAGGAATGATGAAGATACGACATCTCTATGGTTCTCCTGGAGAGAGTTGGAACCCATTATATTAAGTGAAGTATCCCAAGAATGGAACAACAAGCATCACATGTACTCACCAGAAAATTGGTTTCCCTGATCATCACCTAAATACAAATCTGGGAATGACACCAATTGGACATCAGACTGAGGTGGGGGTGGGGGAGGGGATGGGGGTATGCCTACACAATGAGTGCATTGCGCACCGTTTGGGGAGTGGTAACACTTGAAGGTGATGACTCGGAAAAGGGGGGGTGGGGAAAAAATATGAAATTATTGTTTTTAACTTGCACTGTTCACTTAATAATTTATCATGAATATTTCCCATATTATTTCATATTATTGTACAAGAAATAATGTATACATTATGAGGACATACTGTATATAACAAGATATACTGTTAGACTCTTTGATTCTGTAAAATTAAATTGAAAAAATAAAAATAAAAAAAAAAAGAAAGCAAGAAGTCTGAGAATTAGATTTAGGGTTAGGATTATGGTTAGGGTTAAGGATGAAGTTTAGTGTTAGGGTGAGGGCTTAGGGTTAGGGATCACGGTTAGGGTTAAAGGTTACTCTTAGGTTTAACGGTTACACTTTGGTTTAGGGTTGAGGTTTACGGTTAGGGTTAAGATGAGGGGTTAGGGTTTGGTACAGGGTTAGGGTTAAGTGTTAGGTTTAGGGTTGAAGATTAGGATTAGGGTTAGGATTAAAGGTTAGCGTGAGAGTTAACGCTTAGGGTTAAGGTTAAGAGTTAGGGTTTAGGGTTAGGGTTAGGGTTAGGGTTAGTTTTAGGGTTAGAGTTATGTGCTATGGTTTGTGTTAGAGGTTAGGGTTAGGTTTACTGGTCACGGTTAGGGTTACGTTTAGGGGGTAGCATTAGGGTTAGGGTTAGGGTTAAGGGATAGGATTAGGGTTAAGTGTTGGGCTTAGGGTTAGGGTTTAGTGTTAGGTTTATCATTAAGGATTAGATTTAGAATCAGGGTTAAATGCTTGGGTGCGGGTAATGGTTAGGGTCAGGGTTAAGGTTCACGGATAGGGTTAGTGTTAAGGGTTACGGGTAGGTTTAGGGTTGAGGGTTAGTGTTAGCATTAGGGCTTAAGGTTAGGATTAGGCGGTAGGTTAGATTTAGGGTTAGATCTAGGCGTTAGGGTAAGGGCTAGCGTTAGGGTTAAGAGATAGGGTTAGGTTTAATGCTTAGGATTAGGGTTAGGCTTTGGGGTTAAAGTAAGTGTTAGGGGTTAGGTTTAAGGATCCAAGGTTAGGGTTACTTTTAGCTGTAGTGTTAGGGTTAGGGATAAGGGATCCCATTAGCATTAAGGGTCTTCCTTACTGTAGGGTTAAGGGTTAGGCTTAGAGTTAAAGGTTAAGGTTAGGGTCAGTGTTAAGATTTAGGGTGAGGGTTAACGGTTAGGGTAAAGGTTAAGCATTAGGGTTAGGGATTAGTGATTAGGGTTTTTGGTTAGTGTTAGGGTTAGCGGTTAGGAGTTAGTGTTTTATGAAGGGGTATGGTTAGAATTAGGATTAGGTTTAGAGTTAGAGTGAGGTATAGGGGTTAGGTTTAGGGGTTAGTTTTAGGGTAAAAGGATAGGATTTGGGTTACGGGTTGGGCTTAGATTTAGGGTTAACGTTTACTGCTAGGGTTAGGGATAGGGTTCAGGGTTAGCTTTAGGGGTTCTGGTTAGGGTTAGGTGTTAGGTTAGTGTCAGGGTTAGGTCTAGTCGTGAGGGTAAGGTTTAGGGTTAGCTTTAAGAGCTAGGGTTAGGTTTAATGGTTAGGATTAGGATTAGGGTTAAGGGTTAGGGTAAGGCTTAGGGGTTAGGGTGAAGGGTTAGGGTCAAGGATTAGGGTTTTTGTTAGGCATAGCGTTGGGGTTAGAAGTAAGGGTTACTGTCAGTGTTAGGGTTGTAGGTAGGGTTACGGTTAGGGTTAGCGGTTTAGAATTAGGGTTAGGGATTAGGTGTCACAGTGATGACTAGGAGATAGGGTTAGAATTATGGGATAGGGGTTGTTCTCAGGAAATGGGTTATGCATTAACGTTAGGATAAGAGGTTAAAGTTAGGCGCACGGTGAGGTTTACGTGTTAAGGGGAGAAATAGGAACAGGGTTGGGTGTTATGTTCAGGGTTAGGGTTATCTGTTAAAGGTATTGTTTATGCTTAGCGCAGGGGCCCTGTCTGCATTAGGCGAGCGGGGGTAGTTTAGGGGGCTGGGATTGTACCCGGGAACCCACTATATCATACTCTGGGTATGGGCCCATGGGTTTCATGCAGGACACAGTGGTAGACCCTCCTTTCAAGCATGGCATGGGAGGATTGCAGGCTTTCTAAACTCTAAGGAAGCGAGAAGTCTGAGAATTAGATTTAGGGTTAGGATTCTGGTTAGGGTTAAGGATGAAGTTTAGTGTTAGGGTGAGGGCTTAGGGTTAGGGATTAGGGTTAGGGTTAAATGTTACTCTTAGGTTTAACGGTTAAACTTTGGTTTAGGGTTGAGGTTTAAGGTTAGGGTTAAGATGAGGGGTTAGGGTTTGGTACAGGGTTAGGGTTAAGTGTTAGGTTTAGGGTTGAAGATTAGGATTAGGGTTAGGATTAAAGGTTAGCGTGAGAGTTAACGCTTAGGGTTAAGGTTAAGAGTTAGGGTTTAGGGTTAGGGTTAGGGTTAGGGTTAGTTTTAGGGTTAGAGTTATGTGCTATGGTTTGTGTTAGAGGTTAGGGTTAGGTTTACTGGTCACGGTTAGGGTTACGTTTAGGGGGTAGCATTAGGGTTAGGGTTAGGGTTAAGGGATAGGATTAGGGTTAAGTGTTGGGCTTAGGGTTAGGGTTTAGTGTTAAGGTTATCATTAAGGATTAGGGTTAGGGTCAGGGTTAAATGCTTGGGTGCGGGTAATGGTTAGGGTCAGGGTTAAGGTTCACGGATAGGGTTAGTGTTAAGGGTTACGGGTAGGTTTAGGGTTCAGGGTTAGTGTTAGCATTAGGGCTTAAGGTTAGGATTAGGCGGTAGGTTAGATTTAGGGTTAGATCTAGGCGTTAGGGTAAGGGCTAGCATTCGAGTTAAGAGATAGGGTTAGGTTTAATGCTTAGGATTAGGGTTAGGGTTTGGGGTTAAAGTAAGTGTTAGGGGTTAGGTTTAAGGATCCAAGGTTAGGGTTATTTTTAGCTGTAGTGTTAGGGTTAGGGATAAGGGATCCCATTAGCATTAAGGGTCTTCCTTACTGTAGGGTTAAGGGTTAGGCTTAGACTTAAAGGTTAAGGTTAGGGTCAGTGTTAAGATTTAGGGTGAGGGTTAACGGTCAGGGTAAAGGTTAAGCGTTAGGGTTAGGGATTAGTGATTAGGGTTTTTGGTTAGTGTTATGGTTAGCGGTTAGGAGTTAGTGTTTTATGAAGGGGTATGGTTAGAATTAGGATTGGGGTTAGAGTTAGGGTGAGGTATAGTGGTTAGGTTTAGGGGTTAGTTTTAGGGTAAAAGGATAGGATTAGGGTTACGGGTTGGGCTTAGGTTTAGGGTTAAAGTTTACTGCTAGGGTTAGGGATAGGGTTCAGGGTTAGCTTTAGGGTTACTGGTTAGGGTTAGGTGTTAGGTTAGTGTCAGGGTTAGGTCTAGTCGTGAGGGTAAGGTTTAGGGTTAGCTTTAAGAGCTAGGGTTAGGTTTAATGGTTAGGATTAGGATTAGGGTTAAGGGTTAGGGTAATGCTTAGGGGTTAGGGTGAAGGGTTAGGGTCAAGGGTTACGGTTTTTGTTAGGCATAGCGTTGGGGTTAGAACTAAGGGTTACTGTCAGTGTTAGGGTTGTAGGTAGGGTTACGGTTAGGGTTAGCGGTTTAGAATTAGGGTTAGGGATTAGGTGTCACAGTGATGACTAGGAGATAGGGTTAGAATTATGGGATAGGGGTTGTTCTCAGGAAATGGGTTATGCATTAACGTTAGGATAAGAGGTTAAAGTTAGGCGCTCGGTGAGGTTTACGTGTTAAGGGGAGAAATAGGAACAGGGTTGGGTGTTATGTTCAGGGTTAGGGTTATCTGTTAAGGGTATTGTTTATGCTTAGCGCACGGGCCCTGTCTGCATTAGGCGGGCGGGGGGAGTTTAGAGGGCAGGGATTGTACCCGGGAACCCACTCTATCATACTCTGGGTATGGGCCCGTGGGTTTCATGCAGGACACAGTGGTAGAGCCTCCTTTCACGCATGGCATGGGAGGATTGCAGGCTTTCTAAACTCTAAGAAAGCAAGAAGTCTGAGAATGAGATTTAGGGTTAGGATTATGGTTAGGGTTAAGGATGAAGTTTAGTGTTAGGGTGAGGGCTTCGTGTTAGGGATTAGGGTTAGGGTTAAAGGTTACTCTTAGGTTTAACGGTTACACTTTGGTTTAGGGTTGAGGTTTGCGTTTAGGGTTAAGATGAGGGGTTAGGGTTTGGTACAGGGTTAGGGTTAAGTGTTAGGTTTAGGGTTGAAGATTAGGATTAGGGTTAGGATTAAAGGTTAGCGTGAGAGTTAACGCTTAGGGTTAAGGTTATGAGTTAGGGTTTAGGTTTAGGGTTAGGGTTAGTTTTATGGTTAGAGTTATGTGCTATGCTTTGTGTTAGATGTTAGGGTTAGGTTTACTGGTCACGGTTAGGGTTACGTTTAGGGGTTAGCATTAGGGTTAGGGTTAGGGTTAAGGGATAGGATTAGGGTTAAGTGTTGGGCTTAGGGTTAGGGTTTAGTGTTAAGGTTAGCATTAAGGATTAGGGTTAGGGTCAGGGTTAAATGCTTGGATGCGGGTAATGGTTAGGGTCAGGGTTAAGGTTCACGGATAGGGTTAGTGTTAAGGGTTACGGGTAGGTTTAGTGTTCAGGGTTAGTGTTAGCATTAGGGCTTAAGGTTAGGATTAGGCGGCAGGTTAGATTTAGGGTTAGATCTAGGCGTTAGGGTAAGGGCTAGCATTAGGGTTAAGAGATAGGGTTAGGTTTAATGCTTAGGATTAGGGTTAGGGTTTGGGGTTAAAGTAAGTGTTAGGGGTTATGTTTAAGGATCCAAGGTTAGGGTTATTTTTAGCTGTAGTGTTAGGGTTAGGGATAAGGGATCCCATTAGCATTAAGGGTCTTCCTTACTGTAGGGTTAAGGGTTAGGCTTAGACTTAAAGGTTAAGGTTAGGGTCAGTGTTAAGATTTAGGGTGAGGGTTAATGGTCAGGGTAAAGGTTAAGCGTTAGGGTTAGGGATTAGTGATTAGGGTTTTTGGTTAGTGTTATGGTTAGCGGTTAGGAGTTAGTGTTTTATGAAGGGGTATGGTTAGAATTAGGATTGGGGTTAGAGTTAGGGTGTGGTATAGTGGTTAGGTTTAGGGGTTAGTTTTAGGGTAAAAGGATAGGATTAGGGTTACGGGTTGGGCTTAGGTTTAGGGTTAAAGTTTACTGCTAGGGTTAGGGATAGGGTTCAGGGTTAGCTTTAGGGTTACTGGTTAGGGTTAGGTGTTAGGTTAGTGTCAGGGTTAGGTCTAGTCGTGAGGGTAAGGTTTAGGGTTAGCTTTAAGAGCTAGGGTTAGGTTTAATGGTTAGGATTAGGATTAGGGTTAAGGGTTAGGGTAATGCTTAGGGGTTAGGGTGAAGGGTTAGGGTCAAGGGTTACGGTTTTTGTTAGGCATAGCGTTGGGGTTAGAACTAAGGGTTACTGTCAGTGTTAGGGTTGTAGGTAGGGTTACGGTTAGGGTTAGCGGTTTAGAATTAGGGTTAGGGATTAGGTGTCACAGTGATGACTAGGAGATAGGGTTAGAATTATGGGATAGGGGTTGTTCTCAGGAAATGGGTTATGCATTAACGTTAGGATAAGAGGTTAAAGTTAGGCGCTCGGTGAGGTTTACGTGTTAAGGGGAGAAATAGGAACAGGGTTGGGTGTTATGTTCAGGGTTAGGGTTATCTGTTAAGGGTATTGTTTATGCTTAGCGCACGGGCCCTGTCTGCATTAGGCGGGCGGGGGGAGTTTAGAGGGCAGGGATTGTACCCGGGAACCCACTCTATCATACTCTGGGTATGGGCCCGTGGGTTTCATGCAGGACACAGTGGTAGAGCCTCCTTTCACGCATGGCATGGGAGGATTGCAGGCTTTCTAAACTCTAAGAAAGCAAGAAGTCTGAGAATGAGATTTAGGGTTAGGATTATGGTTAGGGTTAAGGATGAAGTTTAGTGTTAGGGTGAGGGCTTCGTGTTAGGGATTAGGGTTAGGGTTAAAGGTTACTCTTAGGTTTAACGGTTACACTTTGGTTTAGGGTTGAGGTTTACGGTTAGGGTTAAGATGAGGGGTTAGGGTTTGGTACAGGGTTAGGGTTAAGTGTTAGGTTTAGGGTTGAAGACTAGGGTAAGGGTTAGGATTAATGGTTAGCGTGAGAGTTAACGCTTAGGGTTAAGGTTATGAGTTAGGGTTTAGGTTTAGGGTTAGGGTTAGTTTTATGGTTAGAGTTATGTGCTATGCTTTGTGTTAGATGTTAGGGTTAGGTTTACTGGTCACGGTTAGGGTTACGTTTAGGGGTTAGCATTAGGGTTAGGGTTAGGGTTAAGGGATAGGATTAGGGTTAAGTGTTGGGCTTAGGGTTAGGGTTTAGTGTTAAGGTTAGCATTAAGGATTAGGGTTAGGGTCAGGGTTAAATGCTTGGATGCGGGTAATGGTTAGGGTCAGGGTTAAGGTTCACGGATAGGGTTAGTGTTAAGGGTTACGGGTAGGTTTAGTGTTCAGGGTTAGTGTTAGCATTAGGGCTTAAGGTTAGGATTAGGCGGCAGGTTAGATTTAGGGTTAGATCTAGGCGTTAGGGTAAGGGCTAGCATTAGGGTTAAGAGATAGGGTTAGGTTTAATGCTTAGGATTAGGGTTAGGGTTTGGGGTTAAAGTAAGTGTTAGGGGTTATGTTTAAGGATCCAAGGTTAGGGTTATTTTTAGCTGTAGTGTTAGGGTTAGGGATAAGGGATCCCATTAGCATTAAGGGTCTTCCTTACTGTAGGGTTAAGGGTTAGGCTTAGACTTAAAGGTTAAGGTTAGGGTCAGTGTTAAGATTTAGGGTGAGGGTTAACGGTCAGGGTAAAGGTTAAGCGTTAGGGTTAGGGATTAGTGATTAGGGTTTTTGGTTAGTGTTATGGTTAGCGGTTAGGAGTTAGTGTTTTATGAAGGGGTATGGTTAGAATTAGGATTGGGGTTAGAGTTAGGGTGAGGTATAGTGGTTAGGTTTAGGGGTTAGTTTTAGGGTAAAAGGATAGGATTAGGGTTACGGGTTGGGCTTAGGTTTAGGGTTAAAGTTTACTGCTAGGGTTAGGGATAGGGTTCAGGGTTAGCTTTAGGGTTACTGGTTAGGGTTAGGTGTTAGGTTAGTGTCAGGGTTAGGTCTAGTCGTGAGGGTAAGGTTTAGGGTTAGCTTTAAGAGCTAGGGTTAGGTTTAATGGTTAGGATTAGGATTAGGGTTAAGGGTTAGGGTAATGCTTAGGGGTTAGGGTGAAGGGTTAGGGTCAAGGGTTACGGTTTTTGTTAGGCATAGCGTTGGGGTTAGAACTAAGGGTTACTGTCAGTGTTAGGGTTGTAGGTAGGGTTACGGTTAGGGTTAGCGGTTTAGAATTAGGGTTAGGGATTAGGTGTCACAGTGATGACTAGGAGATAGGGTTAGAATTATGGGATAGGGGTTGTTCTCAGGAAATGGGTTATGCATTAACGTTAGGATAAGAGGTTAAAGTTAGGCGCTCGGTGAGGTTTACGTGTTAAGGGGAGAAATAGGAACAGGGTTGGGTGTTATGTTCAGGGTTAGGGTTATCTGTTAAGGGTATTGTTTATGCTTAGCGCACGGGCCCTGTCTGCATTAGGCGGGCGGGGGGAGTTTAGAGGGCAGGGATTGTACCCGGGAACCCACTCTATCATACTCTGGGTATGGGCCCGTGGGTTTCATGCAGGACACAGTGGTAGAGCCTCCTTTCACGCATGGCATGGGAGGATTGCAGGCTTTCTAAACTCTAAGAAAGCAAGAAGTCTGAGAATGAGATTTAGGGTTAGGATTATGGTTAGGGTTAAGGATGAAGTTTATTGTTAGGGTGAGGGCTTCGTGTTAGGGATTAGGGTTAGGGTTAAAGGTTACTCTTAGGTTTAACGGTTACACTTTGGTTTAGGGTTGAGGTTTACGGTTAGGGTTAAGATGAGGGGTTAGGGTTTGGTACAGGGTTAGGGTTAAGTGTTAGGTTTAGGGTTGAAGACTAGGGTAAGGGTTAGGATTAATGGTTAGCGTGAGAGTTAACGCTTAGGGTTAAGGTTATGAGTTAGGGTTTAGGTTTAGGGTTAGGGTTAGTTTTATGGTTAGAGTTATGTGCTATGCTTTGTGTTAGATGTTAGGGTTAGGTTTACTGGTCACGGTTAGGGTTACGTTTAGGGGTTAGCATTAGGGTTAGGGTTAGGGTTAAGGGATAGGATTAGGGTTAAGTGTTGGGCTTAGGGTTAGGGTTTAGTGTTAAGGTTAGCATTAAGGATTAGGGTTAGGGTCAGGGTTAAATGCTTGGATGCGGGTAATGGTTAGGGTCAGGGTTAAGGTTCACGGATAGGGTTAGTGTTAAGGGTTACGGGTAGGTTTAGTGTTCAGGGTTAGTGTTAGCATTAGGGCTTAAGGTTAGGATTAGGCGGCAGGTTAGATTTAGGGTTAGATCTAGGCGTTAGGGTAAGGGCTAGCATTAGGGTTAAGAGATAGGGTTAGGTTTAATGCTTAGGATTAGGGTTAGGGTTTGGGGTTAAAGTAAGTGTTAGGGGTTATGTTTAAGGATCCAAGGTTAGGGTTATTTTTAGCTGTAGTGTTAGGGTTAGGGATAAGGGATCCCATTAGCATTAAGGGTCTTCCTTACTGTAGGGTTAAGGGTTAGGCTTAGACTTAAAGGTTAAGGTTAGGGTCAGTGTTAAGATTTAGGGTGAGGGTTAACGGTCAGGGTAAAGGTTAAGCGTTAGGGTTAGGGATTAGTGATTAGGGTTTTTGGTTAGTGTTATGGTTAGCGGTTAGGAGTTAGTGTTTTATGAAGGGGTATGGTTAGAATTAGGATTGGGGTTAGAGTTAGGGTGAGGTATAGTGGTTAGGTTTAGGGGTTAGTTTTAGGGTAAAAGGATAGGATTAGGGTTACGGGTTGGGCTTAGGTTTAGGGTTAAAGTTTACTGCTAGGGTTAGGGATAGGGTTCAGGGTTAGCTTTAGGGTTACTGGTTAGGGTTAGGTGTTAGGTTAGTGTCAGGGTTAGGTCTAGTCGTGAGGGTAAGGTTTAGGGTTAGCTTTAAGAGCTAGGGTTAGGTTTAATGGTTAGGATTAGGATTAGGGTTAAGGGTTAGGGTAATGCTTAGGGGTTAGGGTGAAGGGTTAGGGTCAAGGGTTACGGTTTTTGTTAGGCATAGCGTTGGGGTTAGAACTAAGGGTTACTGTCAGTGTTAGGGTTGTAGGTAGGGTTACGGTTAGGGTTAGCGGTTTAGAATTAGGGTTAGGGATTAGGTGTCACAGTGATGACTAGGAGATAGGGTTAGAATTATGGGATAGGGGTTGTTCTCAGGAAATGGGTTATGCATTAACGTTAGGATAAGAGGTTAAAGTTAGGCGCTCGGTGAGGTTTACGTGTTAAGGGGAGAAATAGGAACAGGGTTGGGTGTTATGTTCAGGGTTAGGGTTATCTGTTAAGGGTATTGTTTATGCTTAGCGCACGGGCCCTGTCTGCATTAGGCGGGCGGGGGGAGTTTAGAGGGCAGGGATTGTACCCGGGAACCCACTCTATCATACTCTGGGTATGGGCCCGTGGGTTTCATGCAGGACACAGTGGTAGAGCCTCCTTTCACGCATGGCATGGGAGGATTGCAGGCTTTCTAAACTCTAAGAAAGCAAGAAGTCTGAGAATGAGATTTAGGGTTAGGATTATGGTTAGGGTTAAGGATGAAGTTTAGTGTTAGGGTGAGGCCTTAGTGTTAGGGATTAGGGTTAGGGTTAAAGGTTACTCTTAGGTTTAACGGTTACACTTTGGTTTAGGGTTGAGGTTTACGGTTAGGGTTAAGATGAGGGGTTAGGGTTTGGTACAGGGTTAGGGTTAAGTGTTAGGTTTAGGGTTGAAGACTAGGATTAGGGTTAGGATTAATGGTTAGCGTGAGAGTTAACGCTTAGGGTTAAGGTTATGAGTTAGGGTTTAGGGTTAGTGTTAGGGTTAGTTTTATGGTTAGAGTTATGTGCTATGCTTTGTGTTAGAGGTTAGGGTTAGGTTTACTGGTCACGGTTAGGGTTACGTTTAGCAGTTAGCATTAGTTTCAGGGTTAGGGTTAAGGGATAGGATTAGGGTTAAGTGTTGGCCTTAGTGTTAGGGCTTAGTGTTAGGGTTATCATTAAGGATTAGGTTAAGGTTGGGGTCAGTGTTAAGATTTAGGGTGAGGGTTAACGGTTAGGGTAAAGGTTAAGCGTTAGGGTTAGGGATTAGTGATTAGGGTTTTTGGTTAGTGTTAGGGTTAGCGGTTAGGAGTTAGTGTTTTATGAAGGGGTATGGTTAGAATTAGGATTGGGGTTAGAGTTAGAGTGAGGTATAGGGGTTAGGTTTAGGGGTTAGTTTTAGGGTAAAAGGATAGGATTAGGGTTACGGGTTGGGCTTAGGTTTAGGGTTAAAGTTAACTGCTAGGGTTAGGGATAGGGTTCAGGGTTAGCTTTAGGGGTTCTGGTTAGGGTTAGGTGTTAGGTTAGTGTCAGGGTTAGGTCTAGTCGTGAGGGTAAGGTTTAGGGTTAGCTTTAAGAGCTAGGGTTAGGTTTAATGGTTAGGATTACGATTAGGGTTAAGGGTTAGGGTAAGGCTTAGGGGTTAGGGTCAAGGGTTAGGGTTTTTGTTAGGCATAGCGTTGGGGTTAGAAGTAAGGGTTACTGTCAGTGTTAGGGTTGTAGGTAGGGTTACGGTTAGGGTTAGCGGTTTAGAATTAGGGTTAGGGATTAGGTGTCACAGTGATGACTAGGAGATAGGGTTAGAATTATGGGATGAGGTTGTTCTCAGGAAATGGGTTATGCATTAACGTTAGGATAAGAGGTTAAAGTTAGGCGCACGGTGAGGTTTACGTGTTAAGGGGAGAAATAAGAACAGGGTTGGGTGTTATGTTCAGGGTTAGGGTTATCTGTTAAAGGTATTGTTTATGCTTAGCGCACGGGCCCTGTCTGCATTAGGCGGGGGGGGGAGTTTAGGGGGCTGGGATTGTACCCGGGAACCCACTCTATCATACTCTGGGTATGGGCCCGTGGGTTTCATGCAGGACACAGTGGTAGAACCTCCTTTCCCGCACGGCATGGGAGGATTGCAGGCTTTCTAAACTCTAATAAAGCAAGAAGTCTGAGAATTAGATTTAGGGTTAGGATTCTGGTTAGGGTTAAGGATGAAGTTTAGTGTTAGGGTGAGGGCTTAGGGTTAGGGATTAGGGTTAGGGTTAAAGGTTACTCTTAGGTTTAACGGTTACACTTTGGTTTAGGGTTGAGGTTTATGGTTAGGGTTAAGATGAGGGGTTAGGGTTTGGTACAGGGTTAGGGTTAAGTGTTAGGTTTGGGGTTGAAGATTAGGATTAGGGTTAGGATTAAAGGTTAGCGTGAGAGTTAACGCTTAGGGTTAAGGTTAAGAGTTAGGGTTTAGGGTTAGGGTTAGGGTTAGGGTTAGTTTTAGGGTTAGAGTTATCTGCTATGGTTTGTGTTAGAGGTTAGGGTTAGGTTTACTGGTCACGGTTAGGGTTACGTTTAGGGGGTAGCATTAGGGTTAGGGTTAGGGTTAAGGGATAGGATTAGGGTTAAGTGTTGGGCTTAGGGTTAGGCTTTAGTGTTAGGTTTATCATTAAGGATTAGGATTAGAATCAGGGTTAAATGCTTGGGTGCGGTAATGGATAGGGTCAGGGTTAAGGTTCACGGATAGGGTTAGTGTTAAGGGTTACGGGTAGGTTTAGGGTTCAGGGTTAGTGTTAGCATTAGGGCTTAAGGTTAGGATTAGGCGGTAGGTTAGATTTAGGGTTAGATCTAGGCGTTAGGGTAAGGGCTAGAGTTAGGGTTAAGAGATAGGGTTAGGTTTAATGCTTAGGATTAGGGTTAGGGTTTGGGGTTAAAGTAAGTGTTAGGGGTTAGGTTTAAGGATCCAAGGTTAGGGTTATTTTTAGCTGTAGTGTTAGGGTTAGGGATAAGGGATCCCATTAGCATTAAGGGTCTTCCTTACTGTAGGGTTAAGGGTTAGGCTTAGAGTTAAAGTTTAAGGTTAGGGTCAGTGTTAAGATTTAGGGTGAGGGTTAAAGGTTAGGGTAAAGGTTAAGCATTAGGGTTAGGGATTAGTGATTAGGGTTTTTGGTTAGTGTTATTGTTAGCGGTTAGGAGTTAGTGTTTTATGAAGGGGTATGGTTAGAATTAGGATTGGGGTTAGAGTTAGGGTGAGGTATAGGGGTTAGGTTTAGGGGTTAGTTTTAGGGTAAAAGGATAGGATTAGGGTTACGGGTTGGGCTTAGGTTTAGGGTTAAAGTTTACTGCTAGGGTTAGGGATAGGGTTCAGGGTTAGCTTTAGGGGTTCTGGTTAGGGTTAGGTGTTAGGTTAGTGTCAGGGTTAGGTCTAGTCGTGAGGGTAAGGTTTAGGGTTAGCTTTAAGAGCTAGGGTTAGGTTTAATGGTTAGGATTAGGATTAGGATTAGGCTAAGGGTTAGGGTAAGGCTTAGGGGTTAGGGTGAAGGGTTAGGGTCAAGGGTTAGGGTTTTTGTTAGGCATAGCGTTGGGGTTAGAAGTAAGGGTTACTGTCAGTGTTAGGGTTGTAGGTAGGGTTACGGTTAGGGTTAGCGGTTTAGAATTAGGGTTAGGGATTAGGTGTCACAGTGATGACTAGGAGATAGGGTTAGAATTATGGGATAGGGGTTGTTCTCAGGAAATGGGTTATGCAGTAACGTTAGGATAAGAGGTTAAAGTTAGGCGCACGGTGAGGTTTACGTGTTAAGGGGAGAAATAGGAACAGGGTTGGGTGTTATGTTCAGGGTTAGGGTTATCTGTTAAAGGTATTGTTTATGCTTAGCGCACGGGCCCTGTCTGCATTAGGCGGGCGGGGGGAGTTTAGAGGGCTGGGATTGTACCCGGGAACCCACTCTATCATACTCTGGGTATGGGCCCGTGGGTTTCATGCAGGACACAGTGGTAGAGCCTTCTTTCACGCATGGCATGGGAGGATTGCAGGCTTTCTAAACTCTAAGAAAGCAAGAAGTCTAAGAATTAGATTTAGGGGTAGGATTCTGGTTAGGGTTAAGGATGAAGTTTAGTGTTAGGGTGAGGGCTTAGGGTTAGGGATTAGGGTTAGGGTTAAAGGTTACTCTTAGGTTTAACGGTTACACTTTGGTTTAGGGTTGAGGTTTACGGTTAGGGTTAAGATGAGGGGTTAGGGTTTGGTACAGGGTTAGGGTTAAGTGTTAGGTTTAGGGTTGAAGATTAGGATTGGGGTTAGGATTAAAGTTTAGCGTGAGAGTTAACGCTTAGTGTTAAGATTAAGAGTTAGGGTTTAGGGTTAGGGTTAGGGTTAGGGTTAGTTTTAGGGTTAGAGTTATGTGCTATGGTTTGTGTTAGAGGTTAGGGTTAGGTTTACTGGTCACGGTTAGGGTTACGTTTACGGGGTAGCATTAGGGTTAGGGTTAGGGTTAAGGGATAGGATTAGGGTTAAGTGTTGGCCTTAGGGTTAGGCTTTAGTGTTAGGTTTATCATTAAGGATTAGGATTAGAATCAGGGTTAAATGCTTGGGTGCGGGTAATGGTTAGGGTCAGGGTTAAGGTTCACGGATAGGGTTAGTGTTAAGGGTTACGGGTAGGTTTAGGGTTCAGGGTTAGTGTTAGCATTAGGGCTTAAGGTTAGGATTAGGCGGTAGGTTAGATTTAGGGTTAGATCTAGGCGTTAGGGTAAAGGCTAGCGTTAGGGTTAAGAGATAGGGTTAGGTTTAATGCTTAGGATTAGGGTTAGGGTTTGGGGTTAAAGTAAGTGTTAGGGGTTAGGTTTAAGGATCCAAGGTTAGGGTTATTTTTAGCTGTAGTATTAGGGTTAGGGATAAGGGATCCCATTAGCATTAAGGGTCTTCCTTACTGTAGGGTTAAGGGTTAGGCTTAGAGTTAAAGGTTAAGGTTAGGGTCAGTGTTAAGAATTAGGGTGAGGGTTAACGGTTAGGGTAAAGGTTAAGCGTTAGGGTTAGGGATTAGTGATTAGGGTTTTTGGTTAGTGTTAGGGTTAGCGGTTAGGAGTTAGTGTTTTATGAAGGGGTATGGTTAGAATTAGGATTGGGGTTAGAGTTAGGGTGAGGTATAGGGGTTAGGTTTAGGGGTTAGTTTTAGGGTAAAAGGATAGGATTAGGGTTACGGGTTGGGCTTAGGTTTAGGGTTAAAGTTTACTGCTAGGGTTAGGGATAGGGTTCAGGGTTAGCTTTAGGGGTTCTGGTTAGGGTTAGGTGTTAGGTTAGTGTCAGGGTTAGGTCTAGTCGTGAGGGTAAGGTTTAGGGTTAGCTTTAAGAGCTAGGGTTAGGTTTAATGGTTAGGATTAGGATTAGGGTTAAGGGTTAGGGTAAGGCTTAGGGGTTAGGGTGAAGGGTTAGGGTCAAGGGTTAGGGTTTTTGTTAGGCATAGCGTTGGGGTTAGAATTAAGGGTTACTGTCAGTGTTAGGCTTGTAGGTAGGGTTACGGTTAGGGTTAGCGGTTTAGAATTAGGGTTAGGGATTAGGTGTCACAGTGATGACTAGGAGATAGGGTTATAATTATGGGATAGGGGTTGTTCTCAGGAAATGGGTTATGCATTAACGTTAGGATAAGAGGTTAAAGTTAGGCGCACGGTGAGGTTTACGTGTTAAGGGGAGAAATAGGAACAGGGTTGGGTGTTATGTTCAGGGTTAATGTTATCTGTTAAAGGTATTGTTTATGCTTAGCGCACGGGCCCTGTCTGCATTAGGCGGACTGGGGGAGTTTAGGGGGTTGGGATTGTACCCGGGAACCCACTCTATCATACTCTGTGTATGGTCCCGTGGGTTTCATGCAGGACACAGTGGTAGAGCCTCCTTTCACGCATGGCATGGGAGGATTGCAGGCTCTTTAAACTCTAAGAAAGCAAGAAGTCTGAGAATGAGATTTAGGGTTAGGATTATGGTTAGGGTTAAGGATGAAGTTTAGTGTTTGGGTGAGGGCTTAGGGTTAGGGATTAGGGTTAGGGTTAAAGGTTACTCTTAGGTTTAACGGTTACACTTTGGTTTAGGGTTGAGGTCTACGTTTAGGGTTAAGATGAGGGGTTAGGGTTTGGTACAGGGTTAGGGTTAAGTGTTAGGTTTAGGGTTGAAGATTAGGATTAGGGTTAGGATTAAAGGTTAGCGTGAGAGTTAACGCTTAGGGTTAAGGTTAAGAGTTAGGGTTTAGGGTTAGGGTTAGGGTTTGGGTTAGTTTTAGGTTTAGAGTTATGTGCTATGGTTTGTGTTAGAGGTTAGGGTTAGGTTTACTGGTCACGGTTAGGGTTACGTTTAGGGGGTGGCATTAGGGTTAGGGTTAGGCTTAAGGGATAGGATTAGGGATAAGTGTTGGGCTTAGGGTTAGGGTTTAGTGTTAGGGTTAGCGCTAAGGATTAGGGTTAGG
Source organism: Eulemur rufifrons (assembly GCF_041146395.1). Lineage (NCBI taxonomy): Eukaryota > Metazoa > Chordata > Mammalia > Primates > Lemuridae > Eulemur > Eulemur rufifrons. The sequence continues at coordinate 5,712,815 of NC_091012.1, read as the reverse complement.
GTCAGGGTTAAATGCTTGGGTGCGGGTAATGGTTAGGGTCAGGGTTAAGGTTCACAGATAGGGTTAGTGTTAAGGGTTACGGGTAGGTTTAGGGTTCAGGGTTAGTGATAGTATTAGGGCTTAAGGTTAGGATTAGGCGGTAGGTTAGATTTAGGGTTAGATCTAGGCGTTAGGGTAAGGGCTAGCGTTAGAGTTAAGAGATAGGGTTAGGTTTAATGCTTAGGATTTGGGTTAGGGTTTGGGTTTAAAGTAAGTGTTAGGGGTTCGGTTTAAGGATCCAAGGTTAGGGTTATTTTTAGCTGTAGTGTTAGGGTTAGGGATTAGGGATCCCATTAGCATTAAGGGTCTTCCTTACTGTAGGGTTAAGGGTTAGGCTTAGAGTTAAAGGTTAAGGTTAAGGTCAGTGTTAAGATTTAGGGTGAGGGTTAACGGTTAGGGTAAAGGTTAAGCGTTAGGGTTAGGGATTAGTGATTAGGGTTTTTGGTTAGTGTTAGGGTTAGCGGTTAGGAGTTAGTGTTTTATGAAGGGGTATGGTTAAAATTAGGATTGGGATTAGAGTTAGGGTGAGGTATAGGGTTTAGGTTTAGGGGTTAGTTTTAGGGTAAAAGGATAGGATTAGGGTTACGGGTTGGGCTTAGGTTTAGGGTTAAAGTTTCCTGCTGGATTTAGGGATAGGGTTCAGGGTAAGCTTTAGGGGTTCTGTTTAGGGTTAGGTGGTAGGTTAGTGTCAGGGTTAGGTCTAGTCGTGAGGGTAAGGTTTAGGGTTAGCTTTAAGAGCTAGGGTTAGGTTTAATGGTTAGGATTAGGATTAGGGTTAAGGGTTAGGGTAAGGCTTAGGGGTTAGGGTGAAGGGTTAGGGTCAAGGGTTAGGGTTCTTGTTAGGCATAGCGTGGGGGTTAGAAGTAAGGGTTACTGTCAGTGTTAGGGTTGTAGGTAGGGTTACGGTTAGGGTTAGCAGTTTAGAATTAGGTTTAGGGATTAGGTGTCACAGTGATGAATAGGAGATAGGGTTAGAATTATGGGATAGGGGTTGTTCTCAGGAAATGGGTTATGCATTAATGTTAGGATAAGAGGTTAAAGTTAGGCGCACGGTGAGGTTTACGTGTTAAGGGGAGAAATAGGAACAGGGTTGGGTGTTATGTTCAGGGTTAGGGTTATCTGTTAAAGGTATTTTTTATGCTTAGCGCACGGGCCCTGTCTGCATTAGGCGGGCGGGGGGAGTTTAGGGGGCTGGGATTGTACCCGGGAACCCACTCTATCATACTCTGGGTATGGGCCCGTGGGTTTCATGCAGGACACAGTGGTACAGCCTCCTTTCACGCATGGCACGGGAGGATTGCAGGCTTTCTAAACTCTAAGAAAGCAATAAGTCTGAGAATTAGATTTAGGGTTAGGATTCTGGTTAGGGTTAAGGATGAAGTTTAGTGTTAGGGTGAGGGCTTAGGGTTAGGGATTAGGGTTAGGGTTAAAGGTTACTCTTAGGTTTAACGGTTACACTTTGGTTAGGGTTAGGGTTAGGGTTAGGGTTAGGGCTTAGGGTTAGGGTTAAAGGTTACTCTTAGGTTTAACGGTTACACTTTGGTTTAGGGTTGAGGTTTACGGTTAGGGTTAAGATGAGGGGTTAGGGTTTGGTACAGGGTTAGGGTTAAGTGTTCGGTTTAGGGTTGAAGATTAGGATTCGGGTTAGGATTAAAGGTTAGCGTGAGAATTAACGCTTAGGGTTAAGGTTAAGAGTTAGGGTTTAGGGTTAGGGTTAGGGTTAGTTTTAGGGTTAGAGTTATGTGCTATGGTTTGTGTTAGAGGTTAGGGTTAGGTTTACTGGTCACGGTTAGGTTTACGTTAGGGGGTAGAATTAGGGTTAGGGTTAGGGTTAGGGTTAAGGGATAGGATTAAGGTTAAGTGTTGGGCTTAGGGTTAGGGTTTTGTGTTAACGTTAGCATTAATGATTAGGGTTAGGGTCAGGGTTAAATGCTTGGGTGCGGGTAATGGTTAGGGTCAGGGTTAAGGTTCACGGATAGGGTTAGTGTTAAGGGTTACGGGTTGGTTTAGGGTTCAGGGTTAGGGTTAGCATTAGGGCTTAAAGTTAGGATTAGGCGGTAGGTTAGATTTAGGGTTAGATCTTGGCGTTAGGGTAAGGGCTAGCGTTAGGGTTAAGAGATAGGGTTCGGTTTAATGCTTAGGATTAGGGTTAGAGTTTGGGGTTAAAGTAAGTGTTAGGGGTTAGGTTTAAGGATCCAAGGTGAGGGTTATTTTTAGCTGTAGTGTTAGGGTTAGGGATAAGGGATCCCATTAGCATTAAGGGTCTTCCTTACTGTAGGGTTAAGGGTTAGGCTTAGAGTTAAAGGTTAAGGTTAGGGTCAGGGTTAAGATTTACGGTGAGGGTTAACGGTTAGGGTAAAGATTAAGCGTTAGGGTTAGGGATTAGTGATTAGGGTTTTTGGTTAGTGTTAGGGTTAGCGGTTAGGAGTAAGTGTTTTATGAAGGGGTATGGTTAGAATTAGGATTGGGATTAGAGTTAGGGTGAGGTATAGGGGTTAGGTTTAGGGGTTAGTTTTAGGGTAAAAGGATAGGATTTGGGTTATGGGTTGGGCTTAGGTTTAGGGTGAAAGTTTCCTGCTGGGGTTAGGGATAGGGTTCAGGGTTAGCTTTAGGGGTTCTGGTTAGGGTTAGGTGTTAGGTTAGTGTCAGGGTTAGGTCTAGTCGTGAGGGTAAGGTTTAGGGTTAGCTTTAAGAGCTAGGGTTAGGTTTAATGGTTAGGATTAGGATTAGGGTTAAGGGTTAGGATAAGGCTTAGGGGTTAGGGTCAAGGGTTAGGGTTTTTGTTAGGCATAGCGTTGGGGTTAGAAGTAAGGGTTACTGTCAGTGTTAGGGTTGTAGGTAGGGTTACGGTTAGGGTTAGCGGTTTAGAATTAGGGTTAGGGATTAGGTGTCACAGTGATGACTAGGAGATAGGGTTAGAATTATGGGATAGGGGTTGTTCTCAGGAAATGGGTTATGCATTAACGTTAGGATAAGAGGTTAAAGTTAGGCGCACGGTGAGGTTTACGTGTTAAGGGGAGAAATAGGAACAGGGTTGGGTGTTATGTTCATGGTTAGGGTTATCTGTTAAAGGTATTGTTTATGCTTAGCGCACGGGCCCTGTCTGCATTAGGCGGGCGGGGGGAGTTTAGGGGGCTGGGATTGTACCCGGGAACCCACTCCATCATACTCTGGGTATGGGCCCGTGGGTTTCATGGAGGATATAGTGGTAGAGCCTCCTTTCACGCATGGCATGGGAGGATTGCAGGCTTTCTAAACTCTAAGAAAGCAAGAAGTCTGAGAATTAGATTTAGGGTTAGGATTATAGTTAGGGTTAAGGATGAAGTTTAGTGTTAGGGTGAGGGCTTAGGGTTAGGGATTAGGGTTAGGGTTAAAGGTTACTCTTAGGTTTAACGGTTACACTTTGGTTTAGGGTTGAGGTTTACGGTTAGGGTTAAGATGAGGGGTTAGGGTTTGGTACAGGGTTAGGGTTAAGTGTTAGGTTTAGGGTTGAAGATTAGGATTAGGGTTAGGATTAAAGGTTAGCGTGAGAGTTAACGCTTAGGGTTAAGGTTAATAGTTAGGGTTTAGGGTTAGGTTTAGGGTTAGTTTTAGGGTCAGAGTTATGTGCTATGGTTTGTGTTAGAGGTTAGGGTTAGGTTTACTGGTCACGGTTAGGGTTAGGTTTAGGGGTTAGCATTAGGGTTATGGTTAGGCTTAGGGTTAAGGGATAGGATTAGGGTTAAGTGTTGGGCTTAGGGTTAGGGTTTTGTGTTAAGGTTAGCATTAAGGATTAGGGTTAGAATCAGGGTTAAATGCTTGGGTGCGGGTAATTGTTAGGGTCAGGGTTAAGGTTGACAGATAGGGTTAGTGTTAAGGGTTACGGGTAGGTTTAGGGTTCAGGGTTAGTGTTAGAATTAGGGCTTAAGGTTAGGATTAGGCGGTAGGTTAGATTTAGGGTTAGATCTAGGCGTTAGGGTAAGGGCTAGCGTTAGGGTTAAGAGATAGGGTTAGGTTTAATGCTTAGGATTAGGGTTAGGGTTTGGGGTTAAAGTAAATGTTAGGGGTTAGGTTTAAGGATCCAAGGTTAGGGTAATTTTTAGCTGTAGTGTTAGGGTTAGGGATTAGGGATCCCATTAGCATTAAGGGTCTTCGTTACTGTAGGGTTAAGGGTTAGGCTTAGAGTTAAAGGTTAATGTTAGGGTCAGTGTTAAGATTTAGGGTGAGGGTTAACGGTTAGGGTAAAGGTTAAGCGTTAGGGTTAGGGATTAGTGATTAGGGTTTTTGGTTAGTGTTAGGGTTAGCGGTTAGGAGTTAGTGTTTTATGAAGGGGTATGGTTAGAATTAGGATTGGGGTTAGAGTTAGGGTGAGGTATAGGGGTTAGGTTTAGGGGTTAGTTTTAGGGTAAAAGGATAGGATTAGGGTTACGGGTTGGGCTTAGGTTTAGGGTTAAAGTTTACTGCTAGGGTTAGGGATAGGGTTCAGGGTTAGCTTTAGGGGTTCTGGTTAGGGTTAGGTGTTAGGTTAGTGTCAGGGTTAGGTCTAGTCGTGAGGGTAAGGTTTAGGGTTAGCTTTAAGAGCTAGGGTTAGGTTTAATGGTTAGGATTAGGATTAGGGTTAAGGGTTAGGTTAAGGCTTAGGGGTTAGGGTCAAGGGTTAGGGTTTTTGTTAGGCATAGCGTTGGGGTTAGAAGTAAGGGTTACTGTCAGTGTTAGGGTTGTAGGTAGGGTTACGGTTAGGGTTAGCGGTTTAGAATTAGGGTTAGGGATTAGGTGTCACAGTGATGACTAGGAGATAGGGTTAGAATTATGGCATAGGGGTTGTTCTCAGGAAATGGGTTATGCATTAACGTTAGGATAAGAGGTTAAAGTTAGGCGCACGGTGAAGTTTACGTGTTAAGGGGAGAAATAGGAACAGGGATGGGTGTTATGTTCAGGGTTAGGGTTATCTGTTAAAGGTACTGTTTATGCTTAGCGCACGGGCCCTGTCTGCATTAGGCGGGCGGGGGGAGTTTAGGGGGCTGGGATTGTACCCGGGAACCCACTCTATCATACTCTGGGTATGGGCCCGTGGGTTTCATGCAGGACACAGTGGTACAGCCTCCTTTCACGCATGGCATGGGAGGATTGCAGGCTTTCTAAACTCTAAGAAAGCAAGAAGTCTGAGAATTAGATTTAGGGTTAGGGTTATGGTTAGGGTTAAGGATGAAGTTTAGTGTTAGGGTGAGGGCTTAGGGTTAGGGATTAGGGTTAGGGTTAAAGGTTACTCTTAGGTTTAACGGTTACACTTTGGTTTAGGGTTTAGGTTTACGGTTAGGGTTAAGATGAGGGGTTAGGGTTTGGTAGACGTTTTGGGTTAAGTGTTAGGTTTAGGGTTGAAGATTAGGATTAGGGTTAGGATTAAAGGTTAGCGTGAGAGTTAACGCTTAGGGTTAAGGTTAAGAGTTAGGGTTTACGGTTAGGCTTAGGGTTAGATTTAGGGTTAGAGTTATGTGCTATGGTTTGTGTTAGGGGTTAGGGTTAGGTAAACTGTTCACGGTTAGGGTTGGGTTTAGGGGTTAGCATTAGGGTTAGGGATTAGGTTTAGGGTAAGGGTCTAGAGTTAATGTTGGGCTTTAGGCTCGGGGCTTAGGTTCAGGGTCAGGGGTTAGCGTTGGTGGTAGGGCTTAACTTTAGCGGTCAGTTTAAGGGCACAGGACCTGGTTAATCTACGGTGAGAGGGGTGCGGTCGGGGTCACCACGAAAGCACAACATCATTCCCTCGGCCTTGGGACAGGACCTCCATGCAGGACTCAGGCGGAGCCTCATCTCACACATGGCATGGCTGTATTGTAGGCTTGCTTCACTCTGGGAATGGAAGTAGTGTGAGAATTAGGGTTGGGGTTGGGGTTAGGGTTTTTCGTGTTAGGGGTTAGGTTTCGAGTCAGGGTTAGGTGCTAGGGATTAGTGGTTAGGGTTAGAGTTAGTGTTAGGGGTAAGGTGTTAAGTCTGGGTTAGGGGGCCAGGGTAAGGTTTAGGGTTGGAGTTAGCGTTAGGGTTAGCGGTTAGGGTTAAGGGATAGGGTTAGGATTCAGGGTGAGGGTTAGAGGGTTAACAGTTGGGGTTAGGCTTAGGGGTTAGGGATAGTGTTAGGGTTAAGGGTTAGGAGCTTGGTTCAGGTTTAAGGTTAGCATTAGGGGTTGGGGTTAGTGTTAACTGTAGGTCAGTGTTGGGGTTAGATCTCTAGGCATTAGGGTAAAGGTTAGGGTTAGGGTTAAGAGTTAGGGTTCTGTTTAATGGTTAGGATTGGGAATAGGGTTAAGGGTTAGGGTTAAGGTTAGGGGTTATGACGAAGGATCAACGGTTAGGGTTACTTTTAGGCGTAGGGTTAGGGTAAGGGGTTAGGGTTAGTGTTAGTGTTGTTGGTCGGGTTAAGGTTAGGGTTGGCGTTTCAGAAGTAGGGATTAGGTGTTATGGTTATAGCTAGGAGTTAGGGTTATAATGACGGTATAGGGCTTGTTCTCAGGGTGTCATGCATTAACGTTAAGATATGGGGTTAAAGTTAGGGTTATGGTGAGGTTTACCTGTTAAGGTGAGCAGTAGGATGAGGGTTAGGTGTTATGTTGTGGGTTAGGCTTATGGGTGAGGGGTAGGGTTTATGCTTAGGGCACGGGCCCTGTATGCCCTAGGAGGCAAAGTTAGGTGTCTGTGATGGTCGCTGGGAACCCACTCTACCGCACGCAGTGTATGCGCCTCTGGGTTTCATGCAGGACACTGTGGCAGAGCCTCCTTTCACGCATGGCATGGGAGGATTGCAGGCTTTCTAAACTCTAAGAAAGCAAGAAGTCTGAGAATTAGATTTAGGGTTAGGGTTATGGTTAGGGTTAAGGATGAAGTTTAGTGTTAGGGTGAGGGCTTAGGGTTAGGGATTAGGGTTAGGGTTAAAGGTTACTCTTAGATTTAACGGTTACACTTTGGTTTAGGGTTGAGGTTTACGGTTAGGGTTAAGATGAGGGGTTAGGGTTTGGTACAGGGTTAGGGTTAAGTGTTAGGTTTAGGGTTGAAGATTAGGATTAGGGTTAGGATTAAAGGTTAGCGTGAGAGATAACAATTAGGGTTAAGGTTAATAGTTAGGTGTTAGGGTTAGGGTTAGGGTTAGTTTTAGGGTTAGAGTTATGTGCTAGGGTTTGTGTTAGAGGTTAGGGTTAGGTTTACTGGTCACGGTTAGGGTTACGTTTAGGGGGTAGCATTAGGGTTAGGGTTAGGGTTAAGGGATAGGATTAGGGTTAAGTGTTGGGCTTAGGGTTAGGGTTTAGTGTTAGGGTTATCATTAAGGATTAGGGTTAGGGTCAGGGTTAAATGCTTGGGTGCGGGTAATGGTTAGGGTCAGGGTTAAGGTTCACGGATAGGGTTAGTGTTAAGGGTTACGGGTAGGTTTAGGGTTCAAGGTTAGTGTTAGCATTAGGGCTTAAGGTTAGGATTAGGCGGTAGGTTAGATTTATGGATAGATCTAGGCGTTAGGGTAAGGGCTAGCGTTAGGGTTAAGAGATAGGTTTAGGTTTAAAGCTTAGGATTAGGGTTAGGGTTTGGGGTTAAAGTAAGTGTTAGGGGTTAGGTTTAAGGATCCAAGGTTAGGGTTATTTTTAGCTGTAGTATTAGGGTTAGGGATAAGGGATCCCATTAGCATTAAGGGTCTTCCTTACTGTAGGGTTAAGGGTTAGGCTTAGAGTTAAAGGTTAATGTTAGGGTCAGTGTTAAGATTTAGGGTGAGGGTTAACGGTTAGGGTAAAGGTTAAGCGTTAGGGTTAGGGATTAGTGATTAGGGTTTTTGGTTAGTGTTATTGTTAGCGGTGAGGAGTTAGTGTTTTATGAAGGGGTATGGTTAGAATTAGGATCGGGGTTAGAGTTAGGGTGAGGTATAGGGGTTAGGTTTAGGGGTTAGTTTTAGGGTAAAAGGATAGGATTAGGCTTACGGTTTGGGCTTAGGTTTAGGGTTAAAGTTTACTGCTAGGGTTAGGGATAGGGTTCAGGGTTAGCTTTAGGGGTTCTGGTTAGGGTTAGGTGTTAGGTTAGTGTCAGGGTTAGGTCTAGTCGTGAGGGTAAGGTTTAGGGTTAGCTTTAAGATCTAGGGTTACGTTTAATGGTTAGGATTAGGATTAGGGTTAAGGGTTAGGGTAAGGCTTAGGGGTTAGGGTGAAGGGTTAGGGTCAAGGGTTAGGGTTTTTGTTAGGCATAGCGTTGGGGTTAGAAGTAAGGGTTACTGTCAGTGTTAGCGTTGTAGGTAGCGTTACGGTTAGGGTTAGTGGTTTAGAATTAGGGTTAGGGATTAGGTGTCACAGTGATGACTAGGAGATAGGGTTAGAATTATGGGATAGGGGTTGTTCTCAGGAAATGGGTTATGCATTAACGTTAGGATAAGAGGTTAAAGTTAGGCGCACGGTGAGGTTTACGTGTTAAGGGGAGAAATAGGAACAGGGTTGGGTGTTATGTTCAGGGTTTGGGTTATCTGTTAAAGGTATTGTTTATGCTTAGCGCACGGGCCCTGTCTGCATTAGGCGGGCGGGGGGAGTTTAGGGGGCTGGGATTGTACCCGGGAACCCACTCTATCATACTCTGGGTATGGGCCCGTGGGTTTCATGCAGGACACAGTGGTAGAGCCTCCTTTCACGCATGGCATGGGAGGATTGCAGGCTTTCTAAACTCTAAGAAAGCAAGAAGTCTGAGAATTAGATTTAGGGTTAGGATTCTGGTTAGGGTTAAGGATGAAGTTTAGTGTTAGGGTGAGGGCTTAGGGTTAGGGATTAGGGTTAGGGTTAAAGGTTACTCTTAGGTTTAACGGTTACACTTTGGTTTAGGGTTTAGGTTTACGGGTAGGGTTAAGATGAGGAGTTAGGGTTTGGTACAGGGTTAGGGTTAAGTGTTAGGTTTAGGGTTGAAGATTAGAATTAGGGTTAGGATTAAAGGTTCGCGTGAGAGTTAACGCTTAGTGTTTAGGTTAAGAGTTAGGGTTTAGGGTTAGGGTTAGGCTTAGGGTTAGTTTTAGGGTTAGAGTTATGTGCTATGGTTTGTGTTAGAGGTTAGGGTTAGGTTTACTGGTCACGCTTAGGGTTACTTTTAGGGGGTAGCATTAGGGTTAGGGTTAGGGTTAAGGGATAGGATTAGGGTTAAGTGTTGGGCTTAGGGTTAGGGTTTAGTGTTAAGTTTATCATTAAGGATTAGGGTTAGAGTAAGGGTTAAATGCTTGGGTGCGGGTAATGGTTAGGGTCAGGGTTTAGGTTCACGAATTGGGTTAGTGTTAAGGGTTACGGGTAGGTTTAGGGTTCAGGGTTAGTGTTAGCATTAGGGCTTAAGGTTAGGATTAGGCGGTAGGTTAGATTTAGGGTTAGATCTAGGCGTTAGGGTAAGGGCTAGCGTTACGGTTAAGAGATAGGGTTAGGTTTAATGCTTAGGATTAGGGTTATGTTTTGGGGTTAAAGTAAGTGTTAGGGGTTAGGTTTAAGGATCCAAGGTTAGGGTTATTTTTAGCTGTAGTGTTAGGGTTAGGGATAAGGGATCCCATTAGCATTAAGGGTCATCCTTACTGTAGGGTTAAGGGTTAGGCTTAGAGTTAAAGGTTAAGGTTAGGGTCAGTGTTAAGATTTAGGGTGAGGGTTAACGGTTAGGTTAAACGTTAAGCATTAGGGTTAGGGATTAGTGATTAGGGTTTTTGGTTAGTGTTAGGGTTAGCGGTTAGGAGTTAGTGTTTTATGAAGGGGTATGGTTAGAATTAGGATTGGGGTTAGAGTTAGGGTGAGGTATAGGGGTTAGGTTTAGGGGTTAGTTTTAGGGTAAAAGGATAGGATTAGGGTTACGGGTTGGGCTTAGGTTTAGGGTTAAAGTTTACTGCTAGGGTTAGGGATAGGCTTCAAGGTTAGCTTTAGGGGTTCTGGTTAGCGTTAGGTGTTAGGTTAGTGTCAGGGATAGGTCTAGTCGTGAGGGTAAGGTTTAGGGTTAGCCTTAAGAGCTAGGGTTAGGTTTAATGGTTAGGATTAGGATTAGGGTTAAGGGTTAGGGTAAGGCTTAGGGGTTAGGGTGAAGGGTTAGGGTCAAGGGTTAGGGTTTTTGTTAGGCATAGCGTTGGAGTTAGAAGTAAGGGTTACTGTCAGTGTTAGGGTTGTAGGTAGGGTTACGGTTAGGGTTAGCGGTTTAGAATTAGGGTTAGGGATTAGGTGTCACAGTGATGACTAGGAGATAGGGTTAGAATTATGGGATAGGGGTTGTTCTCAGGAAATGGGTTATGCATTAACGTTAGGATAAGAGGTTAAAGTTAGGCGCACGGTGAGGTTTACATGTTAGTGGGAGAAATAGGAACAGGGTTGGGTGTTATGTTCAGGGTTAGGGTTATCTGTTAAAGGTATTGTTTATGCTTAGCGCATGGGCCCTGTCTGCATTAGGCGGGCGGGGGGAGTTTAGGGGGCAGGGATTGTACCCGGGAACCCACTCTATCATACTCTGGGTATGGGCCCGTGGGTTTCATGCAGGACACAGTGGTAGAGCCTCCTTTCACGCATGGCATGGGAGGATTGCAGGCTTTCCAAACTCTAAGAAAGCAAGAAGTCTGAGAATTAGATTTAGGGTTAGGATTCTGGTTAGGGTTAAGGATGAAGTTTAGTGTTAGGGTGAGGGCTTAGGGTTAGGGAATAGGGTTAGGGTTAAAGGTTACTCTTAGGTTTAACGGTTACACTTTGCTTTAGGGTTGAGGTTTACGGTTAGGGTTAAGATGAGGGGTTAGGGTTTGGTACAGGGTTAGGGTTAAGTGTTAGGTTTAGGGTTGAAGATTAGGATTAGGGTTAGGATTAAAGGTTAGCGTGAGAGTTAACGCTTAGGGTTAAGGTTAAGAGTTAGGGTTTACGGTTAAGGTTAGGGTTAGTTTTAGGGTTAGAGTTATGTGCTATGGTTTGTGTTAGAGGTTAGGGTTAGGTTTACTGGTCACGGTTAGGGTTACGTTTAGGGGTTAGCATTAGGGTTAGGGTTAGGGTTAGGGTTAAGGGATAGGATTTGGGTTAAGTGTTGTACTTAGGGTTAGGGTTTAGTGTTAGGGTTAGCATTAAGGATTAGGGTTAGGGTCAGGGTTAAATGCTTGGGTGCAGGTAATGGTTAGGGTCAGAGTTAAGGTTCACGGATAGGGTTAGTGTTAAGGGTTACGGGTAGGTTTAGGGTTCAGGGTTAGTGTTAGCATTAGGGCTTAAGGTTAGGATTAGGCGGTAGGTTAGATTTAGGGTTAGATCTAGGCGTTAGGGTAAGGGCTAGCGTTACGGTTAAGAGATAGGGTTAGGTTGAATGCTTAGGATTAGGGTTAGGGTTTGGGGTTAAAGCAAGTGTTAGGGGTTAGGTTTAATGATCCAAGGTTAGGGTTATTTTTAGCTGTAGTGTTAGGGTTAGGGATAAGGGATCCCATTAGCATTAAGGGTCTTCCTTACTGTAGGCTTAAGGGTTAGGCTTAGAGTTAAAGGTTAAGGTTAGGGTCAGTGTTAAGATTTAGGGTGAGGGTTAACGGTTAGGGTAAAGGATAAGCGTTAGGGTTAGGGATTAGTGATTAGGGTTTTTGGTTAGTGTTAGGGTTAGCAGTTAGGAGTTAGTGTTTTATGAAGGGGTATGGTTAGAATTAGGATTGGGGTTAGAGTTAGGGTGAGGTATAGGGGTTAGGTTTAGGGGTTAGTTTTAGGGTAAAAGGATAGGAGTAGGGTTACGGGTTGGGCTTAGGTTTAGGGTTAAAGTTTACTGCTGGGGTTAGGGATAGGGTTCAGGGTTATCTTTAGGGGTTCTCGTTAGGGTTAAACGCTGAACACCTGCAAATAATTTTCAACGTATTGGTTAATTGAAAAGCTCTGCGGCATACTTCTTGGAACAAGCCAGTTACCTGTTCCCACGGAAAGAGGAGTATATAGAACCATGGTGGATTTCCAGCTGATGAAGTAAAGGATTATTAAAGGAACGGGATGACCATGGGGATCATCGTCAATTCTCTGAAACAGAATCCGCCCTTTTCACCTGCCAAACACATGCCCACTTCTCCTCTCTAGGGATAATAAAAACTAACCAGCGAACTGACAGAGGGCCTGACCCCCCCATCCACATCGACCACACACACAAAAAAACCGTACCCTCCAGCTACTAATTATAATGCTAACTTGCAAAATTTCGCTGCATTTTAAAACAATGGAAAAATGGTGGTGGGATGATACTTAGAAGAATGGCTTCTTGTCAGTCTCCACTAACAAAAATAGGCAACACCAATTCAGCTACTCCTCAGCATAGTTATGTCCGTCGCAGCCTTCTTGGGTTTCAGGAGGCACATACAAACGTTAGCAAAATTATGGTGAAACGCTGAAAACCTGCAAATAATTTTCAACGTACTGGCTAATTTGAAAACTCTCCAGCATACTTCTTGGAACAAGCCAGGTACCTGTGCTCACGCATAGAGGAGTATATAGAAACATGGTGGAATCCCAGCTGATGAAGCAAAGGATTCTTAAAGGAATAAGATGACCATGCGGATCCTGTTTAATTCTCTGAAACAGAATCCGCACTTTTCACCTGCCAAACACATGCCCACTTCTCCTCTCTGGGGATAATAAAAACAAACCAGTGAATTGACAGATGGCCTGACCAACCCATCCACACTGACCCCACAAAAAAAAAAAAGTACCCTCCAGCTACTAATTATAATGATAAATTTCAAAATTTCCCTTCATTTTTAAACAATGGAAAAATGATGGTGGGATGATACTTAGAAGAATGGCTTCCAGTCAGTCTCCACTAACAAAAATAGGCAACACCAAGTGAGCTACTCCTCAGCATACTTATGTCCGTGGCAGCCATATTGGGTTTCAGGAGACACATACAAACGTTATAAGAATTATGGTGAAACGCTGAAAACCTGCAAATGATTTTCAACGTACTGCTTAATTGAAAAGCTCTGCGGCATACTTCTTGGAACAAGCCAGTTACCTGTGCCCACACATAGAGGAGTATATAGAACCATGGTGGATTCCCAGGTGATGAAGCAAAAGTTTCCTAAAGAAACGGGATGAGCATGCGGATCCTGTTTCATTCTCTGAAACAGAATCCGAACTTTTCACCTGCCAAACACATGCCCACTACTCTTCTCTGGGGATAATAAAAACAAACCAGCGATCTGACAGAGGGCCTGAACACCCATCCTGACCGACCCCACAAAACAAAAAAGTACCCTCCAGCTACTAATTATAATGCCAATTTGCAAAATTTCCCTGCATTTTAAAACAATGGAGAAATGATGGTGGGATGATTCTTAGAAGAATGGCTTCTTGTCAGTCTCCACTGACAAAAATAGGCAACACCAAGTCAGCTACGCCTCAGCATAGTTATGTCCGTAGCAGCCATATTTGGTTTCAGTAGGCACATACACACGTTATCACAATTAAGTGAAACGCTGAAAACCTGCAAAGGATTTTCAACATACTGGTTAATTGAAAAGCTCTGAGGCATACTTCTTGGAACAAGCCAGTTTCCTGTGCCCACGCATAGAGAAGTATATAGAACCATGGTGGATTCCCAGCTCATGAAGCAAAGGATTCTTAAAGGAACGGGATTACCATGCGGATCCTGTTTAATTCTCTGAAACAGATCCGCAGTTTTCACCTGCCATACTAATACCCACTTCTCCTCTCTGGGGATAATAAAAACAAACCAGCGAACTGACAGAGGGCCTGACCAACACATCCACACCGACCCCACAGGAAAAAAAAAAAAACAAACACCGTAGCCTCCAGCTACTAATTATAATGCTAATTTGCAAAACTTTCCTGCATTTTTAAACAATGGAAAAATGATGGTGAGAAGATACTTAGAAGAATGGATTCTTGTCAGTCTCCACTAACCAAAATAGGCAAAACCAAGTCAGCTACGCCTCAGCATAGTTATGTCCGTCGCAGCCTTCTTGGGTTTCAGGAGGCACAAACAAACGTTATCACAATTATGGTGAAACGCTGAACACCTGCAAATAATTTTCAACGTACTGGTTAATTGAAAAGCTCTGCGGCATACTTCTTGGAACAAGCCAGTTACCTGTTCTCACGCAAAGAGGAGTATATAGAACCATGGTGGATTTCCAGCTGATCAAGTAAAGGATTATTAAAGGAACGGGATGACCATAGGGATCATCGTTAATTCTCTGAAACAGAATCCGCCCTTTTCACCTGCCAAACACATGCCCACTTCTCCTCTCTGGGGATAATAAAAACTAACCAGCGAACTGACAGAGGGCCTGACCCCCCCATCCACATCGACCACACAAAAAAAAAAGCCGTAACGTCCAGCTACTAATTATAATGCTAACTTGCAAAATTTCCCTGCATTTTAAAACAATGGAAAAATGATGGTGGGATGATACTAAGAAGAATGGCTTCTTGTCAGTCTACATAAGAAAAATAGGCAACACCAAGTCAGCTACTCCTCAGCATAGTTATGTCCGTCGCAGCCTTCTTGGGTTTCAGGAGGCACAAACAAACGTTATCACCATTATGGTGAAACGCTGAACACCTGCAAATAATTTTCAACGTAGTGGTTAATTGAAAAGCTCTGCGGCATACTTCTTGGAACAATCCAGTTACCTGTTCCCACGCAAAGAGGAGTATATAGAACCATGGTGGATTTCCAGCTGATGAAGTAAAGCATTATTAAAGGAACGGGATGACCATGGGGATCATCGTTAATTCTCTGAAGCAGAATCCGCCCTTTTCACCTGCCAAACACATGCCCACTTCTCCTCTCTGGGGATAATAAAAACTAACCAGAGAACTGACAGAGGGCCTGACCCTCCCCATCCACATCGACCACACACAAAAAAAAAACGATACCCTCCAGCTACTAATTATATAGCTAACTTGCAAGATTTCCCTGCATTTTAAAACAATGGAAAAATGGTGGTGGGATGATACTTAGAAGAATGGCTTCTTGACAGTCTCCACTAACAAAAAATAGGCAACACCAAGTCAGCTACGCCTCAGCATAGTTATGTCCGACGCAGCCTTCTTGGGTTTCAGGGGGCACAAACACATGTTATCACAATTATGGTGAAACGCTGAACACCTGCAAGTAATTTTCAACGTAGTGGTTAATTGAAAAGCTCTGTGGCATACTTCTTGGAACAAGCCAGTTACCTGTTCCCACACAAAGATGAGTATAGAGAACCCTGGTGGATTTCCAGCTGATGAAGTAAAGGATTATTAAAGGAACGGGATGACCATGGGGATCATCGTTAATTCTCTGAAACAGAATCCGCCCTTTTCACCTGCCAAACACATGCCCACTACTCTTCTCTGGGGATAATAAAAACTAACGAGCGAACTGACAGAGGGTCTGACCCCCCCCATCCACATCGACCACACACAAAAAAAAAAAACCGTACCCTCCAGCTACTAATTATAATGCTAACTTGCAAAATTTCCCTAAATTTAAAACAAGGGAAAAATGGTGGTGGGATGATACTTAGAAGAATGGCTTCTTGTCAGTCTCCACTAACAAAAATAGGCAACACAAAGTAAGCTACTCCTCAGCATAGTTATGTCCGTGGCAGCCTTCTTGGGTTTCAGGAGGAACACACAAACTTTATCAAAATTATGGTGAAACGCTGAACACGTGCAAATAATTTTCAACGTACTGGTTAATTTGAAAACTCTCCAGCATACTTCTTGGAACAAGCCAGGTACCTGTGCCCACGCATAGAGGAGTATATAGAAACATGGTGGAATCCCAGCTGATGAAGCAAAGGATTCTTAAAGGAATGAGATGACCGTGCGGATCCTGTTTAATTCTCTGAAACAGAATCCGCAATTTTCACCTGCCAAACACATGCCCACTACTCTTCTCTGGGGATAATAAAAACAAACCAGCGATCTGACAGAGGGCCTGAACACCCATCCTGACCGAACCCACAAAAAAAAAAAGGACCCTCCAGCTACTAATTATAATGCCAATTGGCAAAATTTCCCTGCATTTTTAAACAATGGAGAAATGATGGTGGGATGATACTTAGAAGAATGGCTTCTTCTCAGTCTCCACTGACAAAAATAGGCAACACCAAGTCAGCTACACCTCAGCATAGTTATGTCCGTAGCAGCCATATTTGGTTTCAGTAGGCACATACACACGTTATCACAATTATGGTGAAACGCTGAAAACCTGCAAAGGATTTTCAACATACTGGTTAATTGAAAAGCTCTGAGGCATACTTCTTGGAACAAGCCAGTTTCCTGTGCCCACGCATAGAGAAGTATATAGAACCATGGTGGATTCCCAGCTCATGAAGCAAAGGATTCTTAAAGGAACGGGATTACCATGCGGATCCTGTTTAATTCTCTGAAACAGATCCGCAGTTTTCACCTACCATACTAATACCCACTTCTCCTCTCTGGGAATAATAAAAACAAACCAGCGAACTGACAGAGGGCCTGACCAACACATCCACACCGACCCCACAGGAAAAAAAAAAAAAAAACACCGTAGCCTCCAGCTACTAATTATAATGCTAACTTGCAAAACATTCCTGCATTTTTAAACAATGGAAAAATGATGGTGAGATGATACTTAGAAGAATGGATTCTTGTCAGTCTCCACTAACAAAAATAGGCAAAACCAAGTCAGCTACGCCTTAGCATAGTTATGTCCGTCGCAGCCTTCTTGGGTTTCAGGAGGCACAAACAAACGTTATCACAATTATGGTGAAACGCTGAACACCTGCAAATAATTTTCAACGTAGTGGTTAATTGAAAAGCTCTGCAGCATACTTTTTGGAACAAGCCAGTTACGTGTTCCCACGCAAAGAGGAGTATATAGAACTATGGTGGATTTCCAACTGATGAAGTAAAGGATTATTAAAGGAACGGGATGACCATGCGGATCATCATTAATTCTGTGAAACAGAATCCGCCCTTTTCACCTGCCAAACACATGCCCACTTCTCCTCTCTGGGGATAAGAAAAACTAACCAGCGAACTGACAGAGGGCCTGACCCCCACCATCCACATCGACCACACAAAAAAAAAACCGTACCCTCCAGCTACTAATTATAATGCTAACTTGCAAAATTTCCCTGCATTTTAAAACAATGGAAAAATGGTGGTGGGATGATACCTAGAAGAATGGCTTCTTGTCAGTCTCCACTAACAAAAATAGGCAACACCAAGTCAGCTACTCCTCAGCATACGTATGTCCATCGCAGCCTTCTTGGGTTTCAGGAGGCACAAACAAACGTTATCACAATTATGGTGAAACGCTGAACACTTGCAAATAATTTTCAACGTAGTGGTTAATTGAAAAGCTCTGCGGCACACTTCTTGGAACAAGCCAATTACCTGTTCCCACGCAAAGAGGAGTATATAGAACCATGGTGGATTTCCAGCTGATGAAGTAAAGCATTATTAAAGGAACGGGATGACCATGGGGATCATCGTTAATTCTCTGAAACAGAATCTGCCCTTTTCACCTGCCAAACACATGCCCACTTCTCCTCTCTGGGGATAATAAAAACTAACCAGCGAACTGACAGAGGGCCTGACCCCACACCCCATCCACATCGATCACACACACAAAAAAAAAACCATACCCTCCAGCTACTAATTATAATGCTAACTTGCAAAATTTCCCTGCATTTTAAAACAATGGAAAAATGGTGGTGGGATGATACTTAGAAGAATGGCTTCTTGACAGTCTCCACTAACAAAAAATAGGCAACACCAAGTCAGCTACGCCTCAGCATAGTTATGTCCGACGCAGCCTTCTTGGGTTTCAGGGGGCACAAACACACGTTATCACAATTATGGTGAAACGCTGAACACCTGCAAGTAATTTTCAACGTAGTGGTTAATTGAAAAGCTCTGTGGCATACTTCTTGGAACAAGCCAGTTACCTGTTCCCACACAAAGATGAGTATAGAGAACCCTGGTGGATTTCCAGCTGATGAAGTAAAGGATTATTAAAGGAACGGGATGACCATGGGGATCATCGTTAATTCTCTGAAACAGAATCCGCCCTTTTCACCTGCCAAACACATGCCCACTACTCTTCTCTGGGGATAATAAAAACTAACGAGCGAACTGACAGAGGGTCTGACCCCCCCCATCCACATCGACCACACACACAAAAAAAAAACCGTACCCTCCAGCTACTAATTATAATGCTAACTTGCAAAATTTCCCTAAATTTAAAACAATGGAAAAATGGTGGTGGGATGATACTTAGAAGAATGGCTTCTTGTCAGTCTCCACTAACAAAAATAGGCAACACAAAGTAAGCTACTCCTCAGCATAGTTATGTCCGTCGCAGCCTTCTTGGGTTTCAGGAGGAACACACAAACTTTATCAAAATTATGGTGAAACGCTGAACACGTGCAAATAATTTTCAACGTACTGGTTAATTTGAAAACTCTCCAGCATACTTCTTGGAACAAGCCAGGTACCTGTGCCCACGCATAGAGGAGTATATAGAAACATGGTGGAATCCCAGCTGATGAAGCAAAGGATTCTTAAAGGAATGAGATGACCGTGCGGATCCTGTTTAATTCTCTGAAACAGAATCCGCACTTTTCACCTGCCAAACACATGCCCACTACTCTTCTCTGGGGATAATAAAAACAAACCAGCGATCTGACAGAGGGCCTGAACACCCATCCTGACCGACCCCACAAAACAAAAAAGTACCCTCCAGCTACTAATTATAATGCCAATTTGCAAAATTTCCCTGCATTTTTAAACAATGGAGAAATGATGGTGGGATGATACTTAGAAGAATGGCTTCTTCTCAGTCTCCACTGACAAAAATAGGCAACACCAAGTCAGCTACACCTCAGCATAGTTATGTCCGTAGCAGCCATATTTGGTTTCAGTAGGCACATACACACGTTATCACAATTATGGTGAAACGCTGAAAACCTGCAAAGGATTTTCAACATACTGGTTCATTGAAAAGCTCTGAGGCATACTTCTTGGAACAAGCCAGTTTCCTGTGCCCACGCATAGAGAAGTATATAGAACCATGGTGGATTCCCAGCTCATGAAGCAAAGGATTCTTAAAGGAACGGGATTACCATGCGGATCCTGTTTAATTCTCTGAAACAGATCCGCAGTTTTCACCTACCATACTACTACCCACTTCTCCTCTCTGGGAATAATAAAAACAAACCAGCGAACTGACAGAGGGCCTGACCAACACATCCACACCGACCCCACAGGAAAAAAAAAAAAAAAACACCGTAGCCTCCAGCTACTAATTATAATGCTAACTTGCAAAACATTCCTGCATTTTTAAACAATGGAAAAATGATGGTGAGATGATACTTAGAAGAATGGATTCTTGTCAGTCTCCACTAACAAAAATAGGCAAAACCAAGTCAGCTACGCCTTAGCATAGTTATGTCCGTCGCAGGCTTCTTGGGTTTCAGGAGGCACAAACAAACGTTATCACAATTATGGTGAAACGCTGAACACCTGCAAATAATTTTCAACGTAGTGGTTAATTGAAAAGCTCTGCAGCATACTTTTTGGAACAAGCCAGTTACGTGTTCCCACGCAAAGAGGAGTATATAGAACCATGGTGGATTTCCAACTGATGAAGTAAAGGATTATTAAAGGAACGGGATGACCATGCGGATCATCATTAATTCTGTGAAACAGAATCCGCCCTTTTCACCTGCCAAACACATGCCCACTTCTCCTCTCTGGGGATAAGAAAAACTAACCAGCGAACTGACAGAGGGCCTGACCCCCACCATCCACATCGACCACACAAAAAAAAAACCGTACCCTCCAGCTACTAATTATAATGCTAACTTGCAAAATTTCCCTGCATTTTAAAACAATGGAAAAATGGTGGTGGGATGATACCTAGAAGAATGGCTTCTTGTCAGTCTCCACTAACAAAAATAGGCAACACCAAGTCAGCTACTCCTCAGCATACGTATGTCCATCGCAGCCTTCTTGGGTTTCAGGAGGCACAAACAAACGTTATCACAATTATGGTGAAACGCTGAACACTTGCAAATAATTTTCAACGTAGTGGTTAATTGAAAAGCTCTGCGGCACACTTCTTGGAACAAGCCAATTACCTGTTCCCACGCAAAGAGGAGTATATAGAACCATGGTGGATTTCCAGCTGATGAAGTAAAGCATTATTAAAGGAACGGGATGACCATGGGGATCATCGTTAATTCTCTGAAACAGAATCTGCCCTTTTCACCTGCCAAACACATGCCCACTTCTCCTCTCTGGGGATAATAAAAACTAACCAGCGAACTGACAGAGGGCCTGACCCCACCCCCCATCCACATCGATCACACACACAAAAAAAAAACCATACCCTCCAGCTACTAATTATAATGCTAACTTGCAAAATTTCCCTGCATTTTAAAACAATGGAAAAATGATGGTGGGATGAGACTTAGAAGAACGGCTTCTTGTCAGTCTCCACTAACAAAAATAGGCAACACCAAGTCAGCTACTCCTCAGCATAGTTATGTCCGTCACAGCCTTCTTGGGTTTCAGCAGGCACATACAAACGTTATGAAAATTATGGTGAAACGCTGAACACCTGCAAATAATTTTCAACGTACTGGTTAATTTGAAAACTCTCCAGCATACTTCTTGGAAGAAGCCAGGTACCTGTGCCCACGCATAGAGGAGTGTATAGAAACATGGTGGAATCCCAGCTGATGAAGCAAAGGATTCTTAAAGGAATGAGATGACCATGCGGATCCTGTTTAATTCTCTGAAACAGAATCCGCACTTTTCACCTGCCAAACACATGCCCACTACTCTTCTCTGGGGATAATAAAAACTAACCAGCGAACTGACAGAGGGCCTGACCCCCACCATCCACATCGACCACACAAAAAAAAAGAACCGTACCTTCCAGCTACTAATTATAATGCTAACTTGCAAAATTTCCCTGCATTTTAAAACAATGGAGAAATGATGGTGGGATGATACTTAGAAGAATGGCTTCTTGTCCGTCTCCACTAACAAAAATAGGCAACACCAAGTCAGCTACTCCTCAGCATTTTTATGTCCGTCGCAGCCTTCTTGGGTTTCAGGAGGCACAAACAAACGTTATCACAATTAAGGTGAAACGCTGAACACCTGCAAATAATTTTCAACGTACTGGTTAATTGAAAATCTCTGCGGCATACTTCTTGGAACAAGCCAGTTACCTGTTCCCACGCAAAGAGGAGTATATAGAACCATGGTGGATTTCCAGGTGATGAAGTAAAGGATTTTTAAAGGAACGGGATGACCATGGGGATCACCGTTAATTCTCTGAAACAGAATCCGCCCTTTTCACCTGCCAAACACATGCCCACTTCTCCTCTCTGGGGATAATAAAAACTAACCAGCGAACTGACAGAGGGCCTGACCCCCCCATCCACATCGACAACACACAAAAAGAAAAACCGAACCCTCCAGCTACTAATTATAATGCTAACTTGCAAAATTTCCCTGCATTTTAAAACAATGGAAAAATGGTGGTGGGATGATACTTAGAAGAATGGCTTCCTGTCAGTCTCCACTAACGAAAAAAGGCGACACCAAGTCAGCTACTCCTCAGCATAGTTATGTCCGTCGCAGCCTTCTTGGGTTTCAGGAGACACAAACACACGTTATCACAGTTATGGTGAAACGCTGAACACCTGCAAATAATTTTCAACGTAGTGGTTAATTGAAAAGCTCTGCGGCATACTTCTTGGCACAGCCAGTTACCTGTTCCCAAGCAAAGAGGAGTATATAGTACCATGGTGGATTTCCAGCTGATGAAGTAAAGGATTATTAAAGGAACGGGATGACCATGGGGATCATCGTTAATTCTCTGAAACAGAATCCGCCCTTTTCACCTGCC
Source organism: Eulemur rufifrons (assembly GCF_041146395.1). Taxonomy (NCBI): domain Eukaryota; kingdom Metazoa; phylum Chordata; class Mammalia; order Primates; family Lemuridae; genus Eulemur; species Eulemur rufifrons. Next base: position 5,690,912 of record NC_091012.1, on the reverse strand, counting down.
AAACACATGCCCACTTCTCCTCTCTGGGGATAATAAAAACTAATCAGCGAACTGACAGAGGGCGTGACCCCCCCATCCACATCGAACACACACAAAAAAAAAAAACCGTACCCTCCAGCTACTAATTATAATGCTAACTTGCAAAATTTCCCTGCATTTTAAAACAATGGAAAAATGGTGGTGGGATGATACTTAGAAGAATGGCTTCTTGTCAGTCTCCACTAACAAAAATAGGCAACACCAAGTCAGCTACTCCTCAGCATAGTTATGTCCGTCGCAGCCTTCTTGGGTTTCAGGAGGCACAAACAAAGGTTCTCACAATTATGGTGAAACGCTGAAAACCTGCAAATAATTTTCAACGTAGTGGTTAATTGAAAAGCTCTGCGGCATACTTCTTGGAACAAGCCAGTTACCTGTTCCCACGCAAAGAGGAGTATATAGAACCATGGTGGATTTCCAGCTGATCAAGTAAAGGATTATTAAAGGAACGGGATGACCATGGGGATCATCGTTAATTCTCTGAAACAGAATCCGCCCTTTTCACCTGCCAAACACATGCCCACTTCTCCTCTCTGGGGATAATAAAAACTAACCAGTGAACTGACAGAGGGCCTGACCCCCACCATCCACATAGACCACACAAAAAAAAAAAACCGTACCCTCCAGCTACTAATTATAATGCTAACTTGCAAAATTTCCCTGCATTTTAAAACAATGGAAAAATGGTGGTGGGATCATACTTAGAAGAATGGCTTCTTGTCTGTCTCCACTAACAAAAATAGGCAACACCAAGTCAGCTACTCCTCAGCATAGTTATGTCCGTCGCAGCCTTCTTGGGTTTCAGGAGGGACATACAAACGTTATCAAAATTATGGTGAAACGCTGAACACCTGCAAATAATTTTCAACGTACTGGTTAATTTGAAAACTCTCCAGCATACTTCTTGGAACAAGCCAGGTACCTGTGCCCAGGCATAGAGGAGTATATAGAAACATGGTGGAATCCCAGCTGATGAAGCAAAGGATTCTTAAAGGAATGAGATGACCATGCGGATCCTGTTTAATTCTCTGAAACAGAATCCGCACTTTTCACCTGCCAAACACATGCCCACTACTCTTCTCTGGGGATAATAAAAACAAACCAGCGATCTGACAGAGGTCCTGAACACCCATCCTGACCGACCCCACAAAACAAAAAAGTACCCTCCAGCTACTAATTATAATGCCAATATGCAAAATTTCCCTGCATTTTTAAACAATGGAGAAAAGATGGTGGGATGATACTTAGAAGAATGGCTTCTTGTCAGTCTCCACTGACAAAAATAGGCAACACCAAGTCAGCTACGCCTCAGCATAGTTATGTCCGTAGCAGCCATATTTGGTTTCAGTAGGCACATACACACGTTATCACAATTATGGTGAAACGCTGAAAACCTGCAAAGGATTTTCAACATACTGGTTCATTGAAAAGCTCTGAGGCATACTTCTTGGAACAAGCCAGTTTCCTGTGCCCACGCATAGAGAAGTATATAGAACCATGGTGGATTCCCAGCTCATGAAGCAAAGGATTCTTAAAGGAACGGGTTTACCATGCGAATCCTGTTTAATTCTCTGAAACACATCCGCAGTTTTCACCTGCCATACTAATACCCACTTCTCCTCTCTGGGGATAATAAAAACCAACCGGGGAACTGACAGAGGGCCTGACCAACACATCCACACCGACCCCACAGGAAAAAAAAAACAAAAAACAGCGTAGCCTCCAGCTACTAATTATAATGCTAACTTGCAAAATTTTCCTGCATTTTTAAACAATGGAAAAATGATGGTGAGATGATACTTACAAGAATGGATTCTTGTCAGTCTCCACTAACAAAAATAGGCAAAACCAAGTCAGCTACGCCTCAGCATAGTTATGTCCATCGCAGCCTTCTTGGGTTTCAGGACGCACAATCAAAGGTTCTCAAAATTATGGTGAAACGCTGAACACCTGCAAATAATTTTCAACGTAGTGGTTAATTGAAAAGCTCTGCGGCATACTTCTTGGAACAAGCCAGTTACCTGTTCCCACGCAAAGAGGAGTATAGAGAACCATGGTGGATTTCCAGCTGATGAAGTAAAGGATTATTAAAGGAACGGGATGACCATGGGGATCATCGTTAATTCTCTGAAACAGAACCCGCCCTTTTCACCTGCCAAACACATGCCCACTTCTCCTCTCTGGGGATAATAAAAACTAACCAGCGAACTGACAGAGGGCCTCACCCCCCCGATCCACATCGACCACACACACAAAAAAAAAACCGTACCCTCCAGCTACTAATTATAATGCTAAATTGCAAAATTTCCCTGCATTTTAAAACAGTGGAAAAATGGTGGTGGGATGATACTTAGAAGAATGGCTTCTTGTCTGTCTCCACTAACAAAAATAGGCAACACCAAGTCAGCTACTCCTCAGCATACTTATGCCCTCGCAGCCTTCTTGGGTTTCAGGAGGGACATACAAACGTTATCAAAATTATGGTGAAACGCTGAAAACCTGCAAATAATTTTCAACGTACTGGTTAATTTGAAAACTCTCCAGCATAATTCTTGGAACAAGCCAGGTACCTGTGCCCACGCATAGAGGAGTATATAGAAACATGGTGGAATCCCAGCTGATGAAGCAAAGGATTCTTAAAGGAATGAGATGACCATGCGGATCCTGTTTAATTCTCTGAAACAGAATCCGCACTTTTCACCTGCCAAACACATGCCCACTACTCTTCTCTGGGGATAATAAAAACAAACCAGCGATCTGACAGAGGGCCTGAACACCCATCCTGACCGACCCCACAAAACAAAAAAGTACCCTCCAGCTACTAATTATAATGCCAATTTGCAAACTTTCCCTGCATTTTTAAACAATGGAGAAATGATGGTGGGATGATACTTAGAAGAATGGCTTCTTGTCAGTCTCCACTGACAAAAATAGGCAACACCAAGTCAGCTACGCCTCAGCATAGTTATGTCCATAGCAGCCATATTTGGATTCAGTAGGCACATACACACGTTATCACAATTATGGTGAAACGCTGAAAACCTGCAAAGGATTGTCAACATACTGGTTAATTGAAAAGCTCTGAGGCATACTTCTTGGAACTAGCCAGTTTCCTGTGCCCACGCGTGGACAAGTATATAGAACCATGGTGGATTCCCAGCTCATGAAGCAAAGCATTGTTAAAGGAACTGGATTACCATGCGGATCCTGTTTAATTCTCTGAAACACATCCGCAGTTTTCACCTGCCATACTAATACCCACTTCTCCTCTCTGGGGATAATAAAAACCAACCGGGGAACTGACAGAGGGCCTGACCAACACATCCACACCGACCCCACAGGAAAAAAAAAACAAAAAACACCGTAGCCTCCAGCTACGAATTATAATGCTAACTTGCAAAATTTTCCTGCATTTTTAAACAATGGAAAAATGATGGTGAGATGATACTTACAAGAATGGATTCTTGTCAGTCTCCACTAACAAAAATAGGCAAAACCAAGTCAGCTACGCCTCAGCATAGTTATGTCCATCGCAGCCTTCTTGGGTTTCAGGACGCACAAACAAATGTTCTCACAATTATAGTGAAACGCTGAACACCTGCAAATAATTTTCAACGTACTGGTTAATTGAAAAGCTCTGCGGCATACTTCTTGGAACAAGCCAGTTACCTGTTCCATCGCAAAGAGGAGTATATAGAACCATGGTGGATTTCCAGCTGATGAAGTAAAGGATTCTTAAAGGAAGGGGATGACCTGGGGATCATCGTTAATTCTCTGAAACAGAATCCGCCCTTTTCACCTGCCAAACACATGCCCACTTCTCCTCTCTGGGGATAATAAAAACCAACCAGCGAACTGACAGAGGGCCTGACCCTCACCATCCACATCGACCACACAAAAAAAAAAAACCGTACCCTCCAGCTACTAATTATAATGCTAACTTGCAAAATTTCCCTGCATTTTAAAACAATGGAAAAATGGTGGTGGATGATACTTAGAAGAATGGCTTCTTGTCAGTCTCCACTAACAAAAATAGGCAACACCAAGTCAGCTACTCCTCAGCATAGTTATGTCCCTCGCAGCCTTCTAGGATTTCAGGAGGCACAAACAAAGGTTCTCACAATTATGGTAAAACGCTGAACACCTGCAAATAATTTTCAACGTAGTGGTTAATTGAAAAGCTCTGCGGCATACTTCTTGGAACAAGGCAGTTACCTGTTCCCACGCAAAGAGGAGTATAGAGAACCATGGTGGATTTCCAGCTGATGAAGTAAAGGATTATTAAAGGAATGGGATGACCATGGGGATCATCGTTAATTCTCTGAAACAAAATCCGCCCTTTTCACCTGCCAAACACATGCCCACTTCTCCTCTCTGGGGATAATAAAAACTAACCAGCGAACTGACAGAGGGCCTGACCCCCCCATCCACATCGACCACACACACAAAAAAAAAACCGTACCCTCCAGCTACTAATTATAATGCTAACTTGCAAAATTTCCCTGCATTTTAAAACAATGGAAAAATGGTGGTGGGATGATACTTAGAAGAATGGCTTCTTGTCAGTCTCCACTAACAAAAATAGGCAACACCAAGTCAGCTACTCCTCAGCATAGTTATGTCCGTCGCAGCCTTCTTGGATTTCAGGAGGGACATACAAACGTTATCAAAATTATGGTGAAACGCTGAAAACCTGCAAATTATTTTCAACGTACTGGTTAATTTGAAAACTCTCCAGCATAATTCTTGGAACAAGCCAGGTACCTGTGCCCACGCATAGAGGAGTATATAGAATCATGGTGGAATCCCAGCTCATGAAGCAAAGGATTCTTAAAGGAACGGGATTACCATGCGGATCCTGTTTAATTCTCTGAAACAGATCCGCAGTTTTCCCCGGTCATACTAATACCCACTTCTCCTCTCTGGGGATAATAAAAACCAACCGGGGAACTGACAGAGGGGCTGACCAACACATCCACACCGACTCCACAGGAAAAAAAAAAAAAAAAACACCGTAGCCTCCAGCTACTAATTATAATGCTAACTTGCAAAATTTTCCTGCATTTTTAAACAATGGAAAAATGATGGTGAGATGATACTTACAAGAATGGATTCTTGTCAGTCTCCACTAACAAAAATAGGCAAAACCAAGTCAGCTTCGCCTCAGCATAGTTATGTCCGTCACAGCCTTCTTGGGTTTCAGGAGGCACAAGCAAACGTTATCACAATTATGGTGAAACGCTATACACCTGCAAATAATTTTCAACGTACCTGTTATTTGAAAAGCTCTGCGGCATACTTCTTGGAACAAGCCAGTTACCTGTTCCCACGCAAAGAGGAGTATATAGAACCATGGTGGATTTCCAGCTGATGAAGTAAAGGATTATTAAAGGAACGGCATTACCATGGGGATCATCGTTAATTCTCTGAAACAGAATCCGCCCTTTTCACCTGTCAAACACATGCCCACTTCTCCTCTCTGGGGATAATAAAAACTAACCAGCGAACTGACAGAGGGCCTGACCCCCACCATCCACATCGACCACACACACAAAAAAAACCGTACCCTCCAGCTACTAATTATAATGCTAACTTGCAAAATTTCCCTGCATTTTAAAACAATGAAAAAATGGTGGTGGGATGATACTTAGAAGAATGGCTTCTTGTCAGTCTCCACTAACAAAAATAGGCAACACCAAGTCAGCTACTCCTCAGCATAGTTATGTCCGTCGCAGCCTTCTTGGGTTTCAGGAGGCACAAACACACGTTATCACAATTATGGTGAAACGCTGAACACCTGCAAATAATTTTCAACGTAGTGGTTAATTGAAAAGCTCTGCGGCATACTTCTTGGAACAAGGCAGTTACCTGTTCCCACGCAAAGAGGAGTATAGAGAACCATGGTGGATTTCCAGCTGATAAAGTAAAGGATTATTTAAGGAACGGGATGACCATGGGGATCATCGTTAATTGTCTGAAACAGAATCCGCCCTTTTCACCTGCCAAACACATGCCCACTTCTCCTCTCTGGGGATAATAAAAACTAACCAGCGAACTGACAGAGAGCCTGACCCCACCCCATCCACATCGACCACACACACAAAAAAAACCGTACCCTCCAGCTACTAATTATAATGCTAACTTGCAAAATTTCCCTGTATTTTAAAACAATGGAAAAATGGTGGTGGGATCATACTTAGAAGAATGGCTTCTTGTCTGTCTCCACTAACAAAAATAGGCAACACCAAGTCAGCTACTCCTCAGCATAGTTATGTCCGTCGCAGGCTTCTTTGGTTTCAGGAGGGATATACAAACGTTATCAAAATTATGGTGAAACGCTGAAAACCTGCAAATAATTTTCAACGTACTGGTTAATTTGAAAACTCTCCAGCATAATTCTTGGAACAAGCCAGGTACCTGTGCCCACGCATAGAGGAGTATATAGAAACATGGTGGAATCCTAGCTGATGAAGCAAAGGATTCTTAAAGGAATGAGATGACCATGCGGATCCTGTTTAATGCTCTGAAACAGAATCCGCACTTTTCACCTGCCAAACACATGCCCACTACTCTTCTCTGGGGATAATAAAAACAAACCAGCGATCTGACAGAGGGCCTGAACACCCATCCTGACCGACCCCACAAAACAAAAAAGTACCCTCCAGCTACTAATTATAATGCCAATTTGCAAAATTTCCCTGCATTTTTTAAACAACGGAGAAATGATGGTGGGATTGTACTTAGAAGAATGGCTTCTTGTCAGTCTCCACTGACAAAAATAGGCAACACCAAGTCAGCTACGCCTCAGCATAGTTATGTCCGTAGCAGCCATATTTGGTTTCAGTAGGCACATACACACGTTATCACAATTATGGTGAAACGCTGAAAACCTGCAAAGGATTGTCAACATACTGGTTAATTGAAAAGCTCTGAGGCATACTTCTTGGAACTAGCCAGTTTCCTGTGCCCACGCATAGACAAGTAGATAGAACCATGGTGGATTCCCAGTTCATGAAGCAAAGGATTCTTAAAGGAACGGGATTACCATGCGGATGCTGTTTAATTCTCTGAAACAGATCGGCAGTTTTCACCTGCCATACTAATACCCACTTCTCCTCTCTGGGGATAAAAAAAACCAACCGGGGAACTGACAGAGGGCCGGACCAACACATCCACACCGATCCCACAGGAAAAAAAAAAAAAAAACACCGTAGCCTCCAGCTACTAATTATAATGCTAACTTGCAAAATTTTCCTGCCTTTTTAAACAATGGAAAAATGATGGTGAGATGATACTTACAAGAATGGATTCTTGCCAGTCTCCACTAACAAAAATAGGCAAAACCAAGTCAGCTATGCCTCAGCATAGTTATGTCCGTCGCAGCCTTCTTGGGTTTCAGGAGGCACAAACACACGTTATCACAATTTTGGTGAAACGCTGAACACCTGCAAATAATTTTCAACGTAGTGGTTAATTGAAAAGCTCTGCGGCATACTTCTTGGAACAAGCCAGTTACCTGTTCCCACGCAAAGAGGAGTATATAGAACCATGGTGGATTTCCAGCTGATGAAGTAAAGGATTATTAAAGGAACGGGATGACCATGGGGATCATTGTTATTTCTCTGAAACAGAATCCGCCCTTTTCACCTGCCAAACACATGCCCACTTCTCCTCTCTGGGGATAATAAAAACTAACCAGCGAACTGACAGACGGCCTGACCCCCCCATCCACATCGATCACACACACAAAAAAAAACCGTACCCTCCAGCTACTAAATATAATGCTAACTTGCAAAACTTCCCTGCATTTTAAAACAATGGAAAAATGGTGGTTGGATCATACTTAGAAGAATGGCTTCTTGTCTGTCTCCACTAACAAAAATAGGCAACACCAAGTCAGCTACTCCTGAGCATAGTTATGTCTGTCGCAGCCTTCTTGGGTTCCAAGAGGGACATACAAACGTTATCAAAATTATGGTGAAACGCTGAAAACCTGCAAATAATTTTCAACGTAGTGGTTAATTGAAAAGCTCTGCGACATACTTCTTGGAACAAGCCAGTTACCTGTTCCCACGCAAAGAGGAGTATATAGAAACATGGTGGAATCCCAGCTGATGAAGCAAAGGATTCTTAAAGGAATGAGATGACCATGCGTATCCTGTTTAAGTCTCTGAAACAGAATCCGCACTTTTCACCTGCCAAACACATGCCCACTACTCTTATCTGGGGATAATAAAAACCAACCAGCGATCTGACAGAGGGCCTGAACACCCATCCTGACCAACCCCACAAAACAAAAAAGTACCCTCCAGCTACTAATTATAATGCCAATTTGCAAAATTTTCCTGCATTTTTTAAACAATGGAGAAATGATGGTGGGATGATACTTAGAAGAATGGCTTCTTGTCAGTCTCCACTGACAAAAATAGGCAACACCAAGTCAGCTACGCCTCAGCATAGTTATGTCCGTAGCAGCCATATTTGGTTTCAGTAGGCACATACAAACGTTATCACAATTATGGTGAAACGCTGAAAACCTGCAAAGGATTGTCAACATACTGGTTAATTGAAAAGCTCTGAGGCATACTTCTTGGAACTAGCCAGTTTCCTGTGCCCACGCGTGGACAAGTATATAGAACCATGGTGGATTCCCAGCTCATGAAGCAAAGCATTGTTAAAGGAACTGGATTACCATGCGGATCCTGTTTAATTCTCTGAAACACATCCGCAGTTTTCACCTGCCATACTAATACCCACTTCTCCTCTCTGGGGATAATAAAAACCAACCGGGGAACTGACAGAGGGCCTGACCAACACATCCACACCGACCCCACAGGAAAAAAAAAACAAAAAACACCGTAGCCTCCAGCTACGAATTATAATGCTAACTTGCAAAATTTTCCTGCATTTTTAAACAATGGAAAAATGATGGTGAGATGATACTTACAAGAATGGATTCTTGTCAGTCTCCACTAACAAAAATAGGCAAAACCAAGTCAGCTACGCCTCAGCATAGTTATGTCCATCGCAGCCTTCTTGGGTTTCAGGACGCACAAACAAATGTTCTCACAATTATAGTGAAACGCTGAACACCTGCAAATAATTTTCAACGTACTGGTTAATTGAAAAGCTCTGCGGCATACTTCTTGGAACAAGCCAGTTACCTGTTCCATCGCAAAGAGGAGTATATAGAACCATGGTGGATTTCCAGCTGATGAAGTAAAGGATTCTTAAAGGAAGGGGATGACCTGGGGATCATCGTTAATTCTCTGAAACAGAATCCGCCCTTTTCACCTGCCAAACACATGCCCACTTCTCCTCTCTGGGGATAATAAAAACCAACCAGCGAACTGACAGAGGGCCTGACCCTCACCATCCACATCGACCACACAAAAAAAAAAAACCGTACCCTCCAGCTACTAATTATAATGCTAACTTGCAAAATTTCCCTGCATTTTAAAACAATGGAAAAATGGTGGTGGATGATACTTAGAAGAATGGCTTCTTGTCAGTCTCCACTAACAAAAATAGGCAACACCAAGTCAGCTACTCCTCAGCATAGTTATGTCCCTCGCAGCCTTCTAGGATTTCAGGAGGCACAAACAAAGGTCCTCACAATTATGGTGAAACGCTGAACACCTGCAAATAATTTTCAACGTAGTGGTTAATTGAAAAGCTCTGCGGCATACTTCTTGGAACAAGGCAGTTACCTGTTCCCACGCAAAGAGGAGTATAGAGAACCATGGTGGATTTCCAGCTGATGAAGTAAAGGATTATTAAAGGAACGGGATGACCATGGGGATCATCGTTAATTCTCTGAAACAAAATCCGCCCTTTTCACCTGCCAAACACATGCCCACTTCTCCTCTCTGGGGATAATAAAAACTAACCAGCGAACTGACAGAGGGCCTGACCCCCCCATCCACATCGACCACACACACAAAAAAAAAACCGTACCCTCCAGCTACTAATTATAATGCTAACTTGCAAAATTTCCCTGCATTTTAAAACAATGGAAAAATGGTGGTGGGATGATACTTAGAAGAATGGCTTCTTGTCAGTCTCCACTAACAAAAATAGGCAACACCAAGTCAGCTACTCCTCAGCATAGTTATGTCCGTCGCAGCCTTCTTGGATTTCAGGAGGGACATACAAACGTTATCAAAATTATGGTGAAACGCTGAAAACCTGCAAATTATTTTCAACGTACTGGTTAATTTGAAAACTCTCCAGCATAATTCTTGGAACAAGCCAGGTACCTGTGCCCACGCATAGAGGAGTATATAGAATCATGGTGGAATCCCAGCTCATGAAGCAAAGGATTCTTAAAGGAACGGGATTACCATGCGGATCCTGTTTAATTCTCTGAAACAGATCCGCAGTTTTCCCCGGTCATACTAATACCCACTTCTCCTCTCTGGGGATAATAAAAACCAACCGGGGAACTGACAGAGGGGCTGACCAACACATCCACACCGACTCCACAGGAAAAAAAAAAAAAAAAACACCGTAGCCTCCAGCTACTAATTATAATGCTAACTTGCAAAATTTTCCTGCATTTTTAAACAATGGAAAAATGATGGTGAGATGATACTTACAAGAATGGATTCTTGTCAGTCTCCACTAACAAAAATAGGCAAAACCAAGTCAGCTTCGCCTCAGCATAGTTATGTCCGTCACAGCCTTCTTGGGTTTCAGGAGGCACAAGCAAACGTTATCACAATTATGGTGAAACGCTATACACCTGCAAATAATTTTCAACGTACCTGTTATTTGAAAAGCTCTGCGGCATACTTCTTGGAACAAGCCAGTTACCTGTTCCCACGCAAAGAGGAGTATATAGAACCATGGTGGATTTCCAGCTGATGAAGTAAAGGATTATTAAAGGAACGGCATTACCATGGGGATCATCGTTAATTCTCTGAAACAGAATCCGCCCTTTTCACCTGTCAAACACATGCCCACTTCTCCTCTCTGGGGATAATAAAAACTAACCAGCGAACTGACAGAGGGCCTGACCCCCACCATCCACATCGACCACACACACAAAAAAAACCGTACCCTCCAGCTACTAATTATAATGCTAACTTGCAAAATTTCCCTGCATTTTAAAACAATGAAAAAATGGTGGTGGGATGATACTTAGAAGAATGGCTTCTTGTCAGTCTCCACTAACAAAAATAGGCAACACCAAGTCAGCTACTCCTCAGCATAGTTATGTCCGTCGCAGCCTTCTTGGGTTTCAGGAGACACAAACAAAGTTTCTCACAATTAAGGTGAAACGCTGAACACCTGCAAATAATTTTCAACGTAGTGGTTAATTGAAAAGCTCTGCGGCATACTTCTTGGAACAAGGCAGTTACCTGTTCCCACGCAAAGAGGAGTATAGAGAACCATGGTGGATTTCCAGCTGATAAAGTAAAGGATTATTTAAGGAACGGGATGACCATGGGGATCATCGTTAATTGTCTGAAACAGAATCCGCCCTTTTCACCTGCCAAACACATGCCCACTTCTCCTCTCTGGGGATAATAAAAACTAACCAGCGAACTGACAGAGAGCCTGACCCCACCCCATCCACATCGACCACACACACAAAAAAAACCGTACCCTCCAGCTACTAATTATAATGCTAACTTGCAAAATTTCCCTGTATTTTAAAACAATGGAAAAATGGTGGTGGGATCATACTTAGAAGAATGGCTTCTTGTCTGTCTCCACTAACAAAAATAGGCAACACCAAGTCAGCTACTCCTCAGCATAGTTATGTCCGTCGCAGGCTTCTTTGGTTTCAGGAGGGATATACAAACGTTATCAAAATTATGGTGAAACGCTGAAAACCTGCAAATAATTTTCAACGTACTGGTTAATTTGAAAACTCTCCAGCATAATTCTTGGAACAAGCCAGGTACCTGTGCCCACGCATAGAGGAGTATATAGAAACATGGTGGAATCCTAGCTGATGAAGCAAAGGATTCTTAAAGGAATGAGATGACCATGCGGATCCTGTTTAATGCTCTGAAACAGAATCCGCACTTTTCACCTGCCAAACACATGCCCACTACTCTTCTCTGGGGATAATAAAAACAAACCAGCGATCTGACAGAGGGCCTGAACACCCATCCTGACCGACCCCACAAAACAAAAAAGTACCCTCCAGCTACTAATTATAATGCCAATTTGCAAAATTTCCCTTCATTTTTTAAACAACGGAGAAATGATGGTGGGATTGTACTTAGAAGAATGGCTTCTTGTCAGTCTCCACTGACAAAAATAGGCAACACCAAGTCAGCTACGCCTCAGCATAGTTATGTCCGTAGCAGCCATATTTGGTTTCAGTAGGCACATACACACGTTATCACAATTATGGTGAAACGCTGAAAACCTGCAAAGGATTGTCAACATACTGGTTAATTGAAAAGCTCTGAGGCATACTTCTTGGAACTAGCCAGTTTCCTGTGCCCACGCATAGACAAGTAGATAGAACCATGGTGGATTCCCAGTTCATGAAGCAAAGGATTCTTAAAGGAACGGGATTACCATGCGGATGCTGTTTAATTCTCTGAAACAGATCGGCAGTTTTCACCTGCCATACTAATACCCACTTCTCCTCTCTGGGGATAAAAAAAACCAACCGGGGAACTGACAGAGGGCCGGACCAACACATCCACACCGATCCCACAGGAAAAAAAAAAAAAAAAACACCGTAGCCTCCAGCTACTAATTATAATGCTAACTTGCAAAATTTTCCTGCCTTTTTAAACAATGGAAAAATGATGGTGAGATGATACTTACAAGAATGGATTCTTGCCAGTCTCCACTAACAAAAATAGGCAAAACCAAGTCAGCTATGCCTCAGCATAGTTATGTCCGTCGCAGCCTTCTTGGGTTTCAGGAGGCACAAACACACGTTATCACAATTTTGGTGAAACGCTGAACACCTGCAAATAATTTTCAACGTAGTGGTTAATTGAAAAGCTCTGCGGCATACTTCTTGGAACAAGCCAGTTACCCGTTCCCACGCAAAGAGGAGTATATAGAACCATGGTGGATTTCCAGCTGATGAAGTAAAGGATTATTAAAGGAACGGGATGACCATGGGGATCATCGTTATTTCTCTGAAACAGAATCCGCCCTTTTCACCTGCCAAACACATGCCCACTTCTCCTCTCTGGGGATAATAAAAACTAACCAGCGAACTGACAGACGGCCTGACCCCCCCATCCACATCGATCACACACACAAAAAAACCGTACCCTCCAGCTACTAAATATAATGCTAACTTGCAAAACTTCCCTGCATTTTAAAACAATGGAAAAATGGTGGTTGGATCATACTTAGAAGAATGGCTTCTTGTCTGTCTCCACTAACAAAAATAGGCAACACCAAGTCAGCTACTCCTGAGCATAGTTATGTCTGTCGCAGCCTTCTTGGGTTCCAAGAGGGACATACAAACGTTATCAAAATTATGGTGAAACGCTGAAAACCTGCAAATAATTTTCAACGTAGTGGTTAATTGAAAAGCTCTGCGACATACTTCTTGGAACAAGCCAGTTACCTGTTCCCACGCAAAGAGGAGTATATAGAAACATGGTGGAATCCCAGCTGATGAAGCAAAGGATTCTTAAAGGAATGAGATGACCATGCGTATCCTGTTTAAGTCTCTGAAACAGAATCCGCACTTTTCACCTGCCAAACACATGCCCACTACTCTTATCTGGGGATAATAAAAACAAACCAGCGATCTGACAGAGGGCCTGAACACCCATCCTGACCAACCCCACAAAACAAAAAAGTACCCTCCAGCTACTAATTATAATGCCAATTTGCAAAATTTTCCTGCATTTTTTAAACAATGGAGAAATGATGGTGGGATGATACTTAGAAGAATGGCTTCTTGTCAGTCTCCACTGACAAAAATAGGCAACACCAAGTCAGCTACGCCTCAGCATAGTTATGTCCGTAGCAGCCATATTTGGTTTCAGTAGGCACATACAAACGTTATCACAATTATGGTGAAACGCTGAAAACCTGCAAAGGATTGTCAACATACTGGTTAATTGAAAAGCTCTGAGGCATACTTCTTGGAACTAGCCAGTTTCCTGTGCCCACGGATAGACAAGTATATAGAACCATGGTAGATTCCCAGCTCATGAAGCAAAGGATTCATAAAGGAACGGGATTACCATGCGGATCCTGTTTAATTCTCTGAAACAGATCCGCAGTTTTCACCTGCCATACTAATACCCACTTCTCCTCTCTGGGGATAATAAAAACCAACCGGGGAACTGACAGAAGGCCTGACCAACACATCCACACCGACCCCACTGGAAAAAAAAAAAAAAACACCGTAGCCTCCAGCTACTAATTATAATGCTAACTTGCAAAATTTTCCTGCATTTTTAAACAATAGAAAAATGATGGTGAGATGATACTTACAAGAATGGATTCTTGTCAGTCTCCACTAACAAAAATAGGCAACACCAAGTCAGCTACTCCTCAGCATAGTTATGTCCGTCGCAGCCTTCTTGGGATTCAGGAGGCACAAACACACGTTATCACAATTATGGTGAAACGCTGAAAACCTGCAAATAATTTTCAACGTAGTCGTTAATTGAAAAGCTCTGCGGCATACTTCTTGGAACAAGGCAGTTACCTGTTCCCACGCAAAGAGGAGTATAGAGAACCATGGTGGATTTCCGGCTGATAAAGTAAAGGATTATTAAAGGAACGGGATGACCATGGGGATCATCGTTAATTCTCTGAAACAGAATCCGCCCTTTTCACCTGCCAAACACATGCCCACTTCTCCTCTCTGGGGATAATAAAAACTAACCAGCGAACTGACAGAGGGCCTGACCCGACCCCATCCACATCGACCACACACACAAAAAAAACCGTACCCTCCAGCTACTAATTATAATGCTAACTTGCAAAATTTCCCTGCATTTTAAAACAATGGAAAAATGGTGGTGGGATCATACTTAGAAGAATGGCTTCTTGTCTGTCTCCACTAACAAAAATAGGCAACACCAAGAAAGCTACTCCTCAGCATAGTTATGTCCGTCGCAGGCTTCTTTGGTTTCAGGAGGGATATACAAACGTTATCAAAATTATGGTGAAACGCTGAAAACCTGCAAATAATTTTCAACGTACTGGTTAATTTGAAAACTCTCCAGCATAATTCTTGGAACAAGCCAGGTACCTGTGCCCACGCATAGAGGAGTATATAGAAGCATGGTGGAATCCTAGCTGATGAAGCAAAGGATTCTTAAAGGAATGAGATGACCATGCGGATCCTGTTTAATGCTCTGAAACAGAATCCGCACTTTTCACCTGCCAAACACATGCCCACTACTCTTCTCTGGGGATAATAAAAACAAACCAGCGATCTGACAGAGGGCCTGAACACCCATCCTGACCGACCCCACAAAACAAAAAAGTACCCTCCAGCTACTAATTATAATGCCAATTTGCAAAATTTCCCTGCATTTTTAAACAACGGAGAAATGATGGTGGGATTGTACTTAGAAGAATGGCTTCTTGTCAGTCTCCACTGACAAAAATAGGCAACACCAAGTCAGCTACGCCTCAGCATAGTTATGTCCGTAGCAGCCATATTTGGTTTCAGTAGGCACATACACATGTTATCACAATTATGGTGAAACGCTGAAAACCTGCAAAGGATTGTCAACATACTGGTTAATTGAAAAGCTCTGAGGCATACTTCTTGGAACTAGCCAGTTTCCTGTGCCCACGCATAGACAAGTATATAGAACCATGGTGGATTCCCAGTTCATGAAGCAAAGGATTCTTAAAGGAACGGGATTACCATGCGGATCCTGTTTAATTCTCTGAAACAGATCGGCAGTTTTCACCTGCCATACTAATACCCACTTCTCCTCTCTGGGGATAATAAAAACCAACCGGGGAACTGACAGAGGGCCGGACCAACACATCCACACCGATCCCACAGGAAAAAAAAAAAAAAAAACACCGTAGCCTCCAGCTACTAATTATAATGCTAACTTGCAAAATTTTCCTGCCTTTTTAAACAATGGAAAAATGATGGTGAGATGATACTTACAAGAATGGATTCTTGTCAGGCTCCACTAACAAAAATAGGCAAAACCAAGTCAGCTATGCCTCAGCATAGTTATGTCCGTCGCAGCCTTCTTGGGTTTCAGGAGGCACAAACAAAAGTTGTCACAATTATGGTGAAACGCTGAACACCTGCAAATAATTTTCAACGTACTGGTTAATTGAAAAGCTCTGCGGCATACTTCTTGCAACAAGCCAGTTACCTGTTCCCACGCAAAGAGGAGTATATAGAACCATGGTGGATTTCTAGCTGATGAAGTAAAGGATTATTAAAGGAACGGGTGACCATGGGGATCATCGTTAATTCTCTGAAACAGAATCCGCCCTTTTCACCTGCCAAACACATGCCCACTTCTCCTCTCTGGGGATAATAAAAACTAACCAGCAAACTGACAGAGGGCCTGACCCCCCCATCCACATCGACCACACAAAAAAAAAAAAAAACCGTACCCTCCAACTACTAATTATAATGCTAACTTGCAAAATTTCCCTGCATTTTAAAACAATGGAAAAATGGTGGTGGGATGATACTTAGAAGAATGGCTTCTTGTCAGTCTCCACTAACAAAAATAGGCAACACCAAGTCAGCTACTCCTCAGCATAGTTATGTCCGTCGCAGCCTTCTTGGGTTTCAGGAGGCACAAACACACGTTATCACGATTATGGTGAAACGCTGAACACCTGCAAATAATTTTCAACGTAGTGGTTAATTGAAAAGCTCTGCGGCATACTTCTTGGAACAAGCCAGTTACCCGTTCCCACGCAAAGAGGAGTATATAGAACCATGGTGGATTTCCAGCTGATGAAGTAAAGGATTATTAAAGGAACGGGATGACCATGGGGATCATCGTTAATTCTCTGAAACAGAATCCGCCCTTTTCACCTGCCAAACACATGCCCACTTCTCCTCTCTGGGGATAATAAAAAGTAACCAGCGAACTGACAGACGGCCTGACCCCCCCATCCACATCGATCACACACACAAAAAAAAACCGTACCCTCCAGCTACTAAATATAATGCTAACTTGCAAAATTTGCCTGCATTTTAAAACAATGGAAAAATGGTGGTTGGATCATACTTAGAAGAATGGCTTCTTGTCTGTCTCCACTAACAAAAATAGGCAACACCAAGTCAGATACTCCTCAGCATAGTTATGTCTGTCGCAGCCTTCTTGGGTTTCAAGAGGGACATACAAACGTTATCACAATTATGGTGAAACGCTGAACACCTTCAAATAATTTTCAACGTAGTGGTTAATTGAAAAGCTCTGCGGCATACTTCTTGGAACAAGCCAGTGACGGTTCCCACGCAAAGAGGAGTATATAGAACCATGGTGGATTTCCAGCTGATGAAGTAAAGGATTATTAAAGGAACGGGATGACCATGGGGATCATCGTTAATTCTCTGAAACAGAATCCGCCCTTTTCACCTGCCAAACACATGCCCACTTCTCCTCTCTGGGGATAATAAAAACTAACCAGCGAACTGACAGAGGGCCTCACCCCCCCGATCCACATCGACCACACACACAAAAAAAAAACCGTACCCTCCACCTACTAATTATAATGCTAAATTGCAAAATTTCCCTGCATTCTAAAACAGTGGAAAAATGGTGGTGGGATCATACTTAGAAGAATGGCTTCTTGTCTGTCTCCACTAACAAAAATAGGCAACACCAAGTCAGCTACTCCTCAGCATACTTATGCCCTCGCAGCCTTCTTGGGTTTCAGGAGGGACATACAAACGTTATCAAAATTATGGTGAAACGCTGAAAACCTGCAAATAATTTTCAACGTACTGGTTAATTTGAAAACTCTCCAGCATAATTCTTGGAACAAGCCAGGTACCTGTGCCCACGCATAGAGGAGTATATAGAAACATGGTGGAATCCCAGCTGATGAAGCAAAGGATTCTTAAAGGAATGAGATGATCATGCGGATCCTGTTTAATTCTCTGAAACAGAATCCGCACTTTTCACCTGCCAAACACATGCCCACTACTCTTCTCTGGGGATAATAAAAACAAACCAGCGATCTGACAGAGGGCCTGAACACCCATCCTGACCGACCCCACAAAACAAAAAAGTACCCTCCAGCTACTAATTATAATGCCAATTTGCAAAATATCCCTGCATTTTTAAACAATGGAGAAATGATGGTGGGATGATTCTTAGAAGAATGGCTTCTTGTCAGTCTCCACTGACAAAAATAGGCAACACCAAGTCAGCTACGCCTCAGCATAGTTATGTCCGTAGCAGCCATATTTGGTTTCAGTAGGCACATACACACGTTATCACAATTATGGTGAAACGCTGAAAACCTGCAAAGGATTTTCAACATACTGGTTAATTGAAAAGCTCTGAGGCATACTTCTTGGAACAAGCCAGTTACCTGTTCCCACGCAAAGAGGAGTATATAGAACCATGGTGGATTCCCAGCTCATGAAGCAAAGGATTCTTAAAGGAACGGGATTACCATGCGGATCCTGTTTAATTCTCTGAAACAGATCCGCAGTTTTCACCTGCCATACTAATACCCACTTCTCCTCTCTGGGGATAATAAAAACAAACCAGCGAACTGACAGAGGGCCTGACCAACACATCCACACCGACCCCAAAGGAAAAAAAAAAAAAAACACCGTAGCCTCCAGCTACTAATTATAATGCTAACTTGCAAAATTTACCTGCATTTTTAAACAATGGAAAAATGATGGTGAGATGTTACTTACAAGAATTTATTCTTGTCAGACTCCACTAACAAAAATAGGCAAAACCAAGTCAGCTACGCCTCAGCATAGTTATGTCCGTCGCAGCCTTCTTGGGTTTCAGGAGGCACAAACAAAGGTTATCACAATTATGGTGAAACGCTGAACACCTGCAAATAATTTTCAACGTACTGGTTAATTGAAAAGCTCTGCGGCATACTTCTTGGAACAAGCCAGTTACCTGTTCCCACGCAAAGAGGAGTATATAGAACCATGGTGGATTTCCAGCTGATGAAGTAAAGGATTATTAAAGGAACGGGATGACCATGGTGATCATCGTTAATTCTCTGAAACAGAATCCGCCCTTTTCACCTGCCAAACACATGCCCACTTCTCCTCTCTGGGGATAACAAAAACTAACCAGCGAACTGACAGAGGGCCTGACCCCCCCATCCACATCGACCTCACACACACACAAAAAAAAAACCGTACCCTCCAGCTACTAATTATAATGCTAACTTGCAAAATTTCCCTGCATTTTAAAACAATGGAAAAATGGTGGTGGGATGATACTTAGAAGAATGGCTTCTTGTCAGTCTCCACTAACAAAAATAGGCAACACCAAGTCAGCTACTCCTCAGCATAGCTATGTCCGTCGCAGCCTTCTTGGGTTTCAGGAGGCACAAACAAACGTTATCACAATTATGGTGAAACGCTGAACACCTGCAAATAATTTTCAACGTACTGGTTAATTGAAAAGCTCTGCGGCATACTTCTTGGAACAAGCCAGTTACCTGTTCCCACGCAAAGAGGAGTATAGAGAACCATGGTTGATTTCCAGCTGATGAAGTAAAGGATTTTTAAAGGAACGGGATGACCATGGGGATCATCGTTAATTCTCTGAAACAGAATCCGCCCTTTTCACCTGCCAAACACATGCCCACTTCTCCTCTCTGGGGATAATAAAAACTAACCAGCGAACTGACAGAGGGCCTGACCCCCCCCATCCACATCGACCACACACACAAAAAAAAACCCGTACCCTCCAGCTACTAATTATAATGCTAACTTGCAAAATTTCCCTCATTTTAAAACAATGGAAAATGGTGGTGGGATCATACTTAGAAGAATGGCCTCTTGTCAGTCTCCACTAACAAAAATAGGCAACACCAAGTAAGCTACTCCTCAGCATAGTTATGTCCATCGCAGCCTTCTTGCGTTTCAGGAGGGACATACAAACGTTATCAAAATTATGGTGAAACGCTGAAAACCTGCAAATAATTTTCAACGTACTGGTTAATTTGAAAACTCTCCAGCATAATTCTTGGAACAAGCCAGGTACCTGTGCCCACGCATAGAGGAGTATATAGAAATATGGTGGAATCCCAGCTGATGAAGCAAAGAATTCTTAAAGGAATGAGATGACCATTCGGATCCTGTTTAATTCTCTGAAACAGAATCCGCCTTTTTCACCTGCCAAACACATGCCCACTTCTCCTCTCTGGGGATAATAATAATTAACCAGCGAACTGACAGAGGGCCTGACCCCCCCATCCACCTCGACCACACACACAAAAAAAAAAAACCGTACCCTCCAGCTACTAATTATAATGCTAACTTGCAAAATTTCCTACATTTTAAAACAATGGAAAAATGGCGGTGGGATCATACTTAGAAGAATGGCTTCTTGTCTGTCTCCCCTAACAAAAATAGGCAACACCAAGTCAGCTACTCCTCAGCATAGTTATGTCCGTCGCAGTCTTCTTGGGTTTCAGGAGGCACAAACACACGTTATCACAATCATGGTGAAACGCTGAACACCTGCAAATAATGTTCAACGTACTGGTTAATTGAAAAGCTCTGCGGCATACTTCTTGGAACAAGCCAGTTACCTGTTCCCACGCAAACAGGAGTATATAGAACCATGGTGGATTTCCAGCTGATACAGTAAAGGATTATTAAAGGAACGGGATGACCATGGGGATCATCGTTAATTCTCTGAAACAGAATCCGCCCTTTTCACCTGCCAAACACATGCCCACTTCTCCTCTCTGGGGATAATAAAAACTAACCAGCGTACTGACAGAGGGCCTGACCCCCCCAACCACATCGACCACACAAAAAAAAAAAAACCGTACCCTCCAGCTACTAATTATAATGCTAACTTGCAAAATTTCCCTGCATTTTAAAACAATGGAAAAATGGTGGTGGGATCATACTTAGAAGAATGGCTTCTTGTCTGTCTCCACTAACAAAAATAGGCAACACCAAGTCAGCTACTCCTCAGCATAGTTATGTCCGTCGCAGCCTTCTTGGGTTTCAGGAGGCACAAACACACGTTATCACAATTATGGTGAAACACTGAACACCTGCAAATAATTTTCAACGTAGTGGTTAATTAAAAAGCTCTGCGGCATTCTTCTTGGAACAAGCTAGTTACCTGTTCCCACGCAAAGAGGAGTATAGAGAACCATGGTGGATTTCCAGCTGATGAAGTAAAGGATTATTAAAGGAATGGGATGACCATGGGGATCATCGTTAATACTCTGAAACAGAATCCGCCCTTTTCACCTGCCAAACACATGCCCACTTCTCCTCTCTGGGGATAATAAAAACTAACCAGCGAACTGACAGAGGGCCTGACCCCCCCATCCACGTCGACCACACACACAAAAAAAAAAACCGTACCCTCCAGCTACTAATTATAATGCTAACTTGCAAAATTTCCCTGCATTTTAAAACAATGGAAAAATGGTGGTGGGATCATACTTAGAAGAATGGCCTCTTGTCAGTCTCCACTAACAAAAATAGGCAACACCAAGTCAGCTACTCCTCAGCATAGTTATGTCCCTCGCAGCCTTCTTGGGTTTCAGAAGGGACATACAAACGTTATCAAAATTATGGTGAAAGGCTGAAAACCTGCAAATAATTTTCAACGTACTGGTTAATTTGAAAATTCTCCAGCATAATTCTTGGAACAAGCCAGGTACCTGTGCCCACGCATAGAGGAGTATATAGAAACATGGTGGAATCCCAGCTGATGAAGCAAAGGATTCTTAAAGGAATGAGATGACCATGCGGATCCTGTTTAATTCTCTGAAACAGAATCCGCACTTTTCACCTGCCAAACACATGCCCACTACTCTTCTCTGGGGATAATAAAAACAAACCATCGATCTGACAGAGGGCCTGAACACCCATCCTGACCGACCCCACAAAACAAAAAAGTACCCTCCAGCTACTAATTATAATGCCAATTTGCAAAATTTCCCTGCATTTTGAAACAATGGAGAAATGATGGTGGGATGATACTTAGAAGAATGGCTTCTTGTCAGTCTCCACTGACAAAAATAGGCAACACCAAGTCAGCTACGCCTCAGCATAGTTATGTCCGTAGCAGCCATATTTGGTTTCAGTAGGCACATACACACGTTATCACAATTATGGTGAAACGCTGAAAACCTGCAAAGGATTGTCAACATACTGGTTAATTGAAAAGCTCTGAGGCATACTTCTTGGAACTAGCCAGTTTCCTGTGCCCACGCATAGACAAGTATATAGAACCATGGTGGATTCCCAGCTCATGAAGCAAAGGATTCTTAAAGGAACGGGATTACCATGCGGATCCTGTTTAATTCTCTGAAACAGATCCGCAGTTTTCACCTGCCATACTAATACCCACTTCTCCTCTCTGGGGATAACAAAAACCAACCGGGGAACTGACAGAGGGCCTGACCAACACATCCACACCGACCCCACAGGAAAAAAAATAAAAAACACAGTAGCCTCCTGCTACTAATTATAATGCTGACTTGCAAAATTTTCCTGCATTTTTAAACAATGGAAAAATGATAGTTAGATGATACTTACAAGAATGGATTCTTGTCAGTCTCCACTAACAAAAATAGGCAAAAGCAAGTCAGCTACGCCTCAGCATAGTTATGTCCGTCGCAGCCTTCTTGGGTTTCATGAGGCACAAAAAAACGTTATCACAATTATGGTGAAACGCTGAACACCTGCAAATAATTTTCAACGTACTGGTTAATTGAAAAGCTCTGCGGCATACTTCTTGGTACAAGCCAGTTACCTGTTCCCACGCAAAGAGGAGTATAGAGAACCATGGTGGATTTCCAGCTGATGAAGTAAAGGATTATTAAAGGAACGGGATGATCATGGGGATCATCGTTAATTCTCTGAAACAGAATCCGCCCTTTTCACCTGCCAAACACATGCCCACTTCTCCTCTCTGGGGATAATAAAAACTAACCAGCGAACTGACAGAGGGCCTGACCCCCACCATCCACATCGACCACACAAAAAAAAAAATTGTACCCTCCAGCTACTAATTATAATGCTAACTTGCAAAATTTCCCTGCATTTTAAAACAATGGAAAAATGGTGGTGGGATGATACTTAGAAGAATGGCTTCTTGTCAGTCTCCACTAACAAAAATAGGCAACACCAAGTCAGCTACTCCTCAGCATAGTTATGTCCGTCGCAGCCTTCTTGGGTTTCAGGAGGCACAAACACACGTTATCACAATTATGGTGAAACGCTGAACACCTGCAAATAATTTTCAACGTACTGGTTAATTGAAAAGCTCTGCGGCATACTTCTTGGAACAAGCCAGTTACCTGTTCCCACGCAAAGAGGAGTATATAGAACCATGGTGGATTCCCAGCTCATGAAGCAAAGGATTCTTAAAGGAACGGGATTACCATGCGGATCCTGTTTAATTCTCTGAAACAGATCGGCAGTTTTCACCTGCCATACTAATACCCACTTCTCCTCTCTGGGGATAATAAAAACCAACCGGGGAACTGACAGAGGGCCGGACCAACACATCCACACCGATCCCACAGGAAAAAAAAAAAAAAAAAACACCGTAGCCTCCAGCTACTAATTATAATGCTAACTTGCAAAATTTTCCTGCCTTTTTAAACAATGGAAAAATGATGGTGAGATGATACTTACAAGAATGGATTCTTGTCAGGCTCC
This sequence comes from Eulemur rufifrons, assembly GCF_041146395.1. Classification (NCBI taxonomy): domain Eukaryota; kingdom Metazoa; phylum Chordata; class Mammalia; order Primates; family Lemuridae; genus Eulemur; species Eulemur rufifrons. The sequence goes on along the minus strand of NC_091012.1, from coordinate 5,667,070 downwards.
ACTAACAAAAATAGGCAAAACCAAGTCAGCTATGCCTCAGCATAGTTATGTCCGTCGCAGCCTTCTTGGGTTTCAGGAGGCACAAACAAAAGTTGTCACAATTATGGTGAAACGCTGAACACCTGCAAATAATTTTCAACGTACTGGTTAATTGAAAAGCTCTGCGGCATACTTCTTGCAACAAGCCAGTTACCTGTTCCCACGCAAAGAGGAGTATATAGAACCATGGTGGATTTCTAGCTGATGAAGTAAAGGATTATTAAAGGAACGGGTGACCATGGGGATCATCGTTAATTCTCTGAAACAGAATCCGCCCTTTTCACCTGCCAAACACATGCCCACTTCTCCTCTCTGGGGATAATAAAAACTAACCAGCAAACTGACAGAGGGCCTGACCCCCCCATCCACATCGACCACACAAAAAAAAAAAAAAACCGTACCCTCCAACTACTAATTATAATGCTAACTTGCAAAATTTCCCTGCATTTTAAAACAATGGAAAAATGGTGGTGGGATGATACTTAGAAGAATGGCTTCTTGTCAGTCTCCACTAACAAAAATAGGCAACACCAAGTCAGCTACTCCTCAGCATAGTTATGTCCGTCGCAGCCTTCTTGGGTTTCAGGAGGCACAAACACACGTTATCACGATTATGGTGAAACGCTGAACACCTGCAAATAATTTTCAACGTAGTGGTTAATTGAAAAGCTCTGCGGCATACTTCTTGGAACAAGCCAGTTACCCGTTCCCACGCAAAGAGGAGTATATAGAACCATGGTGGATTTCCAGCTGATGAAGTAAAGGATTATTAAAGGAACGGGATGACCATGGGGATCATCGTTAATTCTCTGAAACAGAATCCGCCCTTTTCACCTGCCAAACACATGCCCACTTCTCCTCTCTGGGGATAATAAAAAGTAACCAGCGAACTGACAGACGGCCTGACCCCCCCATCCACATCGATCACACACACAAAAAAAAACCGTACCCTCCAGCTACTAAATATAATGCTAACTTGCAAAATTTGCCTGCATTTTAAAACAATGGAAAAATGGTGGTTGGATCATACTTAGAAGAATGGCTTCTTGTCTGTCTCCACTAACAAAAATAGGCAACACCAAGTCAGATACTCCTCAGCATAGTTATGTCTGTCGCAGCCTTCTTGGGTTTCAAGAGGGACATACAAACGTTATCACAATTATGGTGAAACGCTGAACACCTTCAAATAATTTTCAACGTAGTGGTTAATTGAAAAGCTCTGCGGCATACTTCTTGGAACAAGCCAGTGACGGTTCCCACGCAAAGAGGAGTATATAGAACCATGGTGGATTTCCAGCTGATGAAGTAAAGGATTATTAAAGGAACGGGATGACCATGGGGATCATCGTTAATTCTCTGAAACAGAATCCGCCCTTTTCACCTGCCAAACACATGCCCACTTCTCCTCTCTGGGGATAATAAAAACTAACCAGCGAACTGACAGAGGGCCTCACCCCCCCGATCCACATCGACCACACACACAAAAAAAAAACCGTACCCTCCACCTACTAATTATAATGCTAAATTGCAAAATTTCCCTGCATTCTAAAACAGTGGAAAAATGGTGGTGGGATCATACTTAGAAGAATGGCTTCTTGTCTGTCTCCACTAACAAAAATAGGCAACACCAAGTCAGCTACTCCTCAGCATACTTATGCCCTCGCAGCCTTCTTGGGTTTCAGGAGGGACATACAAACGTTATCAAAATTATGGTGAAACGCTGAAAACCTGCAAATAATTTTCAACGTACTGGTTAATTTGAAAACTCTCCAGCATAATTCTTGGAACAAGCCAGGTACCTGTGCCCACGCATAGAGGAGTATATAGAAACATGGTGGAATCCCAGCTGATGAAGCAAAGGATTCTTAAAGGAATGAGATGATCATGCGGATCCTGTTTAATTCTCTGAAACAGAATCCGCACTTTTCACCTGCCAAACACATGCCCACTACTCTTCTCTGGGGATAATAAAAACAAACCAGCGATCTGACAGAGGGCCTGAACACCCATCCTGACCGACCCCACAAAACAAAAAAGTACCCTCCAGCTACTAATTATAATGCCAATTTGCAAAATATCCCTGCATTTTTAAACAATGGAGAAATGATGGTGGGATGATTCTTAGAAGAATGGCTTCTTGTCAGTCTCCACTGACAAAAATAGGCAACACCAAGTCAGCTACGCCTCAGCATAGTTATGTCCGTAGCAGCCATATTTGGTTTCAGTAGGCACATACACACGTTATCACAATTATGGTGAAACGCTGAAAACCTGCAAAGGATTTTCAACATACTGGTTAATTGAAAAGCTCTGAGGCATACTTCTTGGAACAAGCCAGTTACCTGTTCCCACGCAAAGAGGAGTATATAGAACCATGGTGGATTCCCAGCTCATGAAGCAAAGGATTCTTAAAGGAACGGGATTACCATGCGGATCCTGTTTAATTCTCTGAAACAGATCCGCAGTTTTCACCTGCCATACTAATACCCACTTCTCCTCTCTGGGGATAATAAAAACAAACCAGCGAACTGACAGAGGGCCTGACCAACACATCCACACCGACCCCAAAGGAAAAAAAAAAAAAAACACCGTAGCCTCCAGCTACTAATTATAATGCTAACTTGCAAAATTTACCTGCATTTTTAAACAATGGAAAAATGATGGTGAGATGTTACTTACAAGAATTTATTCTTGTCAGACTCCACTAACAAAAATAGGCAAAACCAAGTCAGCTACGCCTCAGCATAGTTATGTCCGTCGCAGCCTTCTTGGGTTTCAGGAGGCACAAACAAAGGTTATCACAATTATGGTGAAACGCTGAACACCTGCAAATAATTTTCAACGTACTGGTTAATTGAAAAGCTCTGCGGCATACTTCTTGGAACAAGCCAGTTACCTGTTCCCACGCAAAGAGGAGTATATAGAACCATGGTGGATTTCCAGCTGATGAAGTAAAGGATTATTAAAGGAACGGGATGACCATGGTGATCATCGTTAATTCTCTGAAACAGAATCCGCCCTTTTCACCTGCCAAACACATGCCCACTTCTCCTCTCTGGGGATAACAAAAACTAACCAGCGAACTGACAGAGGGCCTGACCCCCCCATCCACATCGACCTCACACACACACAAAAAAAAAACCGTACCCTCCAGCTACTAATTATAATGCTAACTTGCAAAATTTCCCTGCATTTTAAAACAATGGAAAAATGGTGGTGGGATGATACTTAGAAGAATGGCTTCTTGTCAGTCTCCACTAACAAAAATAGGCAACACCAAGTCAGCTACTCCTCAGCATAGCTATGTCCGTCGCAGCCTTCTTGGGTTTCAGGAGGCACAAACAAACGTTATCACAATTATGGTGAAACGCTGAACACCTGCAAATAATTTTCAACGTACTGGTTAATTGAAAAGCTCTGCGGCATACTTCTTGGAACAAGCCAGTTACCTGTTCCCACGCAAAGAGGAGTATAGAGAACCATGGTTGATTTCCAGCTGATGAAGTAAAGGATTTTTAAAGGAACGGGATGACCATGGGGATCATCGTTAATTCTCTGAAACAGAATCCGCCCTTTTCACCTGCCAAACACATGCCCACTTCTCCTCTCTGGGGATAATAAAAACTAACCAGCGAACTGACAGAGGGCCTGACCCCCCCCATCCACATCGACCACACACACAAAAAAAAACCCGTACCCTCCAGCTACTAATTATAATGCTAACTTGCAAAATTTCCCTCATTTTAAAACAATGGAAAATGGTGGTGGGATCATACTTAGAAGAATGGCCTCTTGTCAGTCTCCACTAACAAAAATAGGCAACACCAAGTAAGCTACTCCTCAGCATAGTTATGTCCATCGCAGCCTTCTTGCGTTTCAGGAGGGACATACAAACGTTATCAAAATTATGGTGAAACGCTGAAAACCTGCAAATAATTTTCAACGTACTGGTTAATTTGAAAACTCTCCAGCATAATTCTTGGAACAAGCCAGGTACCTGTGCCCACGCATAGAGGAGTATATAGAAATATGGTGGAATCCCAGCTGATGAAGCAAAGAATTCTTAAAGGAATGAGATGACCATTCGGATCCTGTTTAATTCTCTGAAACAGAATCCGCCTTTTTCACCTGCCAAACACATGCCCACTTCTCCTCTCTGGGGATAATAATAATTAACCAGCGAACTGACAGAGGGCCTGACCCCCCCATCCACCTCGACCACACACACAAAAAAAAAAAACCGTACCCTCCAGCTACTAATTATAATGCTAACTTGCAAAATTTCCTACATTTTAAAACAATGGAAAAATGGCGGTGGGATCATACTTAGAAGAATGGCTTCTTGTCTGTCTCCCCTAACAAAAATAGGCAACACCAAGTCAGCTACTCCTCAGCATAGTTATGTCCGTCGCAGTCTTCTTGGGTTTCAGGAGGCACAAACACACGTTATCACAATCATGGTGAAACGCTGAACACCTGCAAATAATGTTCAACGTACTGGTTAATTGAAAAGCTCTGCGGCATACTTCTTGGAACAAGCCAGTTACCTGTTCCCACGCAAACAGGAGTATATAGAACCATGGTGGATTTCCAGCTGATACAGTAAAGGATTATTAAAGGAACGGGATGACCATGGGGATCATCGTTAATTCTCTGAAACAGAATCCGCCCTTTTCACCTGCCAAACACATGCCCACTTCTCCTCTCTGGGGATAATAAAAACTAACCAGCGTACTGACAGAGGGCCTGACCCCCCCAACCACATCGACCACACAAAAAAAAAAAAACCGTACCCTCCAGCTACTAATTATAATGCTAACTTGCAAAATTTCCCTGCATTTTAAAACAATGGAAAAATGGTGGTGGGATCATACTTAGAAGAATGGCTTCTTGTCTGTCTCCACTAACAAAAATAGGCAACACCAAGTCAGCTACTCCTCAGCATAGTTATGTCCGTCGCAGCCTTCTTGGGTTTCAGGAGGCACAAACACACGTTATCACAATTATGGTGAAACACTGAACACCTGCAAATAATTTTCAACGTAGTGGTTAATTAAAAAGCTCTGCGGCATTCTTCTTGGAACAAGCTAGTTACCTGTTCCCACGCAAAGAGGAGTATAGAGAACCATGGTGGATTTCCAGCTGATGAAGTAAAGGATTATTAAAGGAATGGGATGACCATGGGGATCATCGTTAATACTCTGAAACAGAATCCGCCCTTTTCACCTGCCAAACACATGCCCACTTCTCCTCTCTGGGGATAATAAAAACTAACCAGCGAACTGACAGAGGGCCTGACCCCCCCATCCACGTCGACCACACACACAAAAAAAAAAACCGTACCCTCCAGCTACTAATTATAATGCTAACTTGCAAAATTTCCCTGCATTTTAAAACAATGGAAAAATGGTGGTGGGATCATACTTAGAAGAATGGCCTCTTGTCAGTCTCCACTAACAAAAATAGGCAACACCAAGTCAGCTACTCCTCAGCATAGTTATGTCCCTCGCAGCCTTCTTGGGTTTCAGAAGGGACATACAAACGTTATCAAAATTATGGTGAAAGGCTGAAAACCTGCAAATAATTTTCAACGTACTGGTTAATTTGAAAATTCTCCAGCATAATTCTTGGAACAAGCCAGGTACCTGTGCCCACGCATAGAGGAGTATATAGAAACATGGTGGAATCCCAGCTGATGAAGCAAAGGATTCTTAAAGGAATGAGATGACCATGCGGATCCTGTTTAATTCTCTGAAACAGAATCCGCACTTTTCACCTGCCAAACACATGCCCACTACTCTTCTCTGGGGATAATAAAAACAAACCATCGATCTGACAGAGGGCCTGAACACCCATCCTGACCGACCCCACAAAACAAAAAAGTACCCTCCAGCTACTAATTATAATGCCAATTTGCAAAATTTCCCTGCATTTTGAAACAATGGAGAAATGATGGTGGGATGATACTTAGAAGAATGGCTTCTTGTCAGTCTCCACTGACAAAAATAGGCAACACCAAGTCAGCTACGCCTCAGCATAGTTATGTCCGTAGCAGCCATATTTGGTTTCAGTAGGCACATACACACGTTATCACAATTATGGTGAAACGCTGAAAACCTGCAAAGGATTGTCAACATACTGGTTAATTGAAAAGCTCTGAGGCATACTTCTTGGAACTAGCCAGTTTCCTGTGCCCACGCATAGACAAGTATATAGAACCATGGTGGATTCCCAGCTCATGAAGCAAAGGATTCTTAAAGGAACGGGATTACCATGCGGATCCTGTTTAATTCTCTGAAACAGATCCGCAGTTTTCACCTGCCATACTAATACCCACTTCTCCTCTCTGGGGATAACAAAAACCAACCGGGGAACTGACAGAGGGCCTGACCAACACATCCACACCGACCCCACAGGAAAAAAAATAAAAAACACAGTAGCCTCCTGCTACTAATTATAATGCTGACTTGCAAAATTTTCCTGCATTTTTAAACAATGGAAAAATGATAGTTAGATGATACTTACAAGAATGGATTCTTGTCAGTCTCCACTAACAAAAATAGGCAAAAGCAAGTCAGCTACGCCTCAGCATAGTTATGTCCGTCGCAGCCTTCTTGGGTTTCATGAGGCACAAAAAAACGTTATCACAATTATGGTGAAACGCTGAACACCTGCAAATAATTTTCAACGTACTGGTTAATTGAAAAGCTCTGCGGCATACTTCTTGGTACAAGCCAGTTACCTGTTCCCACGCAAAGAGGAGTATAGAGAACCATGGTGGATTTCCAGCTGATGAAGTAAAGGATTATTAAAGGAACGGGATGATCATGGGGATCATCGTTAATTCTCTGAAACAGAATCCGCCCTTTTCACCTGCCAAACACATGCCCACTTCTCCTCTCTGGGGATAATAAAAACTAACCAGCGAACTGACAGAGGGCCTGACCCCCACCATCCACATCGACCACACAAAAAAAAAAATTGTACCCTCCAGCTACTAATTATAATGCTAACTTGCAAAATTTCCCTGCATTTTAAAACAATGGAAAAATGGTGGTGGGATGATACTTAGAAGAATGGCTTCTTGTCAGTCTCCACTAACAAAAATAGGCAACACCAAGTCAGCTACTCCTCAGCATAGTTATGTCCGTCGCAGCCTTCTTGGGTTTCAGGAGGCACAAACACACGTTATCACAATTATGGTGAAACGCTGAACACCTGCAAATAATTTTCAACGTACTGGTTAATTGAAAAGCTCTGTGGCATACTTCTTGGAACAAGCCAGTTACCTGTTCCCACGCAAAGAGGAGTATATAGAACCATGGTGGATTTCCAGCTGATGAAGTAAAGGATTATTAAAGGAACGGGATGACCATGGGGATCATCGTTAATTCTCTGAAACAGAATCCGCCCTTTTCACCTGCCAAACACATGCCCACTTCTCCTCTCTGGGGATAATAAAAACTAACCAGCGAACTGACAGAGGGCCTGACCCCCACCATCCACATGGACCACACAGAAAAAAAAACCCGTACCCTCCAGCTTCTAATTATAATGCTAACTTGCAAAATTTCCCTGCATTTTAAAACAATGGAAAAATAGGGGGGGATGATACTTAGAAGAATGGCTTCTTCTCAGTCTCCACTAACAAAAATAGGCAACACCAAGTCAGCTACTCCTCAGCATAGTTATGTCCGTCGCAGCCTTCTTCGGTTTCAGGAGGCAAAAACAAAGGTTCTCACAATTATGGTGAAACGCTGAACACCTGGAAATAATTTTCAACGTAGTGGATAATTGAAAAGCTCTGCGGCATACTTCTTGGAACAAGGCAGTTACCTGTTCCCACGCAAAGAGGAGTGTAGAGAACCATGATGGATTTCCAGCTGATGAAGTAAAGGATTATTAAAGGAAAGGGATGACCATGGGGATCATCGTTAATTCTCTGAAACAGAATCCGCCCTTTTCACCTGCCAAACACATGCCCACTTCTCCTCTCTGGGGAGAATAAAAACTAACCAGCGAACTCACAGAGGGCCTCACCCCCCCCATCCACATCGACCACACACACAAAAAAAAAAACCGTACCATCCAGCTACTAATTATAATGCTAACTTGCAAAATTTCCCTGCATTTTAAAACAGTGGAAAAATGGTGGTGGGATCATACTTAGAAGAATGGCTTCTTGTCAGTCTCCACTAACAAAAATAGGCAACACCAAGTCAGCTACTCCTCAGCATAATTATGTCCGTCGCAGCCTTCTTGGGTTTCAGGAGGCAGAAACAAAGGTTCTCACAATTATGGTGAAACGCTGAACACCTGCAAATAATTTTCAACGTAGTGGTTAATTGAAAAGCTCTGCGGCATACTACTTGAAACAAGGCAGTTACCTGTTCCCACGCAAAGAGGAGTATATAGAACCATGGTGGATTTCCAGCTGATGAAGTAAAGGATTATTAAAGGAAAGGGATGACCATAGGGATCATAGTTAATTCTCTGAAACAGAATCCGCCCTTTTCACCTGCCAAACACATGCCCACTTCTCCTCTCTGGGGATAATAAAAACTAACCAGCGAACTGACAGAGGGCCTGACCCCCCCAATGCACATCCACCACACACAAACAAAAAAATCGTACCCTCCAGCTACTAATTATAATGCTAACTTGCAAAATTTCCCTGCATTTTAAAACAATGGAAAAATGGTGGTGGGATGATACTTAGAAGAATGGCTTCTTGTCAGTCTCCACTAACAAAAATAGGCAAAAGCAAGTCAGCTACGCCTCAGCATAGTTATGTCCGTCGCAGCCTTCTTGGGTTTCAGGAGGCAGAAACAAACGTTATCACAATTATGGTGAAACGCTGAACACCTGCAAATAATTTTCAACGTAGTGGTTAATTGAAAAGCTCTGCGGCATACTTGTTGGAACAAGCCAGTTACCTGTTCCCACGCAAAGAGGAGTATATAGAACCATGGTGGATTTCCAGCTGATGAAGTAAAGGATTATTAAAGGAACGGGATGACCATGGGGATCATCGTTAATTCTCTGAAACAGAATCCGCCCTTTTCACCTGCCAAACACATGCCCACTTCTCCTCTCTGGGGATAATAAAAACTAACCAGCGAACTGACAGAGGGCCTGACCCCCACCATCCGCATCGACTACACAAAAAAAAAAAAACCGTACCCTCCAGCTACTAATTATAATGCTAACTTGCAAAATTTCCCTGCATTTTAAAACAATGGTAAAATGGTGATGGGATGAGACTTAGAAGAACGGCTTCTTGTCAGTCTCCACTAACAAAAATAGGCAACACCAAGTCAGCTACTCCTCAGCATAGTTATGTCCGTCGCTGCCTTCTTGGGTTTCAGGAGGCACAAACAAAGGTTCTCACAATTATGGTGAAACGCTGAACATCTGCAAATAATTTTCAACGTAGTGGTTAATTGAAAAGCTCTGCGGCATACTTCTTGGAACAAGCCAGTTACCTGTTCCCACGCAAAGAGGAGTATATAGAACCATGGTGGATTTCCAGCTGATGAAGTAAAGGATTATTAAAGGAACGGGATGACCATGGGGATCATCGTTAATTCTCTGAAACAGAATCCGCCCTTTTGACCTGCCAAACACATGCCCACTTCTCCTCTCTGGGGATAATAAAAACTAACCAGCGAACTGACAGAGGGTCTGACCCCCCCATCCACATCGACCACACACACACAAAAAAAACCGTACCCTCCAGCTATTAATTATAATGCTACCTTGCAAAATTTCCCTGCCTTTTAAAACAATGGAAAAATGGTGGTGGGATGATACTTGGAAGAATGGCTTCTTGTCAGTCTCCACTAACAAAAATAGGCAACACCAAGTCAGCTACGCCTCAGCATAGTTATGTCCGTCGCAGCATTCTTGGGTTTCAGGAGGCACAAACAAACGTTATCACAATTATGGTGAAACGCTGAACACCTGCAAATAATTTTCAACGTACTGGTTAATTGAAAAGCTCTGCGGCATACTTCTTGGAACAAGCCAGTTACCTGTTCCCATGCAAAGAGGAGTATATAGATCCATGGTGGATTTCCAGCTGATGAAGTAAAGGATTATTAAAGGAACGGGATGACCATGGGGATCATCGTTAATTCTCTGAAACAGAGTCCGCCCTTTTCACCTGCCAAACACATGCCCACTTCTCCTCTCTGGGGATAATAAAAACTAACCAGCAAACTGACAGAGGGCCTGACCACCGCCATCCACATCGACCACACACAAAGAAAAAACCGCACCCTCCAGCTACTAATTATAAAGCTAACTTGCAAAATTTCCCTGCATTTTAAAACAATGGAAAAATGGTGGTGGGATGATACTTAGAAGAATGGCTTCTTGTCAGTCTCCACTAACAAAAATAGGTAACACCAAGTCAGCTACTCCTCAGCATAGTTATGTCCGTGGCTGCCTTCTTGGGTTTCAGGAGGCACAAACAAAGGTTCTCACAATTATGGCGAAACGCTGAACATCTGCAAATAATTTTCAACGTAGTGGTTAATTGAAAAGCTCTGCGGCATACTTCTTGGAACAAGGCAGTTACCTGTTCCCACGCAAAGAGGAGTATATAGAAACATGGTGGATTTCCAGCTGATGAAGTAAAGGATTATTAAAGGAACGGGATGACCATGGGGATCATCGTTAATTCTCTGAAACAGAATCCGCCCTTTTCACCTGCCAAACACATGCCCACTTCTCCTCTCTGGGGATAATAAAAACTAACCAGCGAACTGACAGAGGGCCTGACCCCCCCCATCCACATCGACCACACACACAAAAAAAAACCGTACCCTCCAGCTACTAATTATAATGCTAACTTGCAAAATTTCCCTGCATTTTAAAACAATGGAAAAATGGTGGTGGGATGATACTTAGAAGAATGGCTTCTTGTCTGTCTCCACTAACAAAAATAGGCAACACCAAGTCAGCTACTCCTCAGCATAGTTATGTCCGTCGCAGCCTTCTTGGGTTTCAGGAGGGACATACAAACTTTATCAAAATTATGGTGAAACGCTGAACACCTGCAAATAATTTTCAACGTACTGGTTAATTTGAAAACTCTCCAGCATAATTCTTGGAACAAGCTAGGTACCTGTGCCCACGCATAGAGGAGTATACAGAAACATGGTGGAATCCCAGCTGATGAAGCAAAGGATTCTTAAAGGAATGAGATGACCATGCGGATCCTGTTTAATTCTCTGAAACAGAATCCGCACTTTTCACCTGCCAAACACATGCCCACTACTCTTCTCTGGGGATAATAAAAACAAACCAGCGATCTGACAGAGGGCCTGAACACCCATCCTGACCGACCCCACAAAACAAAAAAGTACCCTCCAGCTACTAATTATAATGCCAATTTGCAAAATTTCCCTGCATTTTTAAACAATGGAGAAATGATGGTGGGATGATACTTAGAAGAATGGCTTCTTGTCAGTCTCCACTGACAAAAATAGGCAACACCAAGTCAGCTACGCCTCAGCATAGTTATGTCCGTAGCAGCCATATTTGGTTTCAGTAGGCACATACACACATTATCACAATTATGGTGAAACGCTGAAAACCTACAAAGGATTGTCAACATACTGGTTAATTGAAAAGCTCTGAGGCATACTTCTTGGAACTAGCCAGCTTCCTGTGCCCACGCATAGACAAGTATATAGAACCATGGTGGATTCCCAGCTCATGAAGCAAAGGATTCTTAAAGGAACGGGATTACCATGCGGATCCTGTTTAATTCTCTGAAACGGATCCGCAGTTTTCACCTGCCATACTAATACCCACCTCTCCTCTCTGGGGATAATAAAAACCAACCGGGGAACTGACAGAGGGCCTGACCAACACATCCACACCGACCCCACAGGAAAACAAAAAAAAAAACACAGTAGCCTCCAGCTACAAATTATAATGCTAACTTGCAAAATTTTCCTGCATTTTTGAACAATGGAAAAATGATGGTGAGACGATACTTACAAGAATGGATTCTTGTCAGTCTCCACTAACAAAAATAGGCAAAACGAAGTCAGCTACTCCTCAGCATAGTTATGTCCGTCGCAGCCTTCTTGGGTTTCAGGAGGCACAAACAAACGTTATCACAATTATGGTGAAACGCTGAACACCTGCAAATAATTTTCAACGTAGTGGTTAATTGAAAAGCTCTGCGGCATACTTCTTGGAACAAGCCAGTTACCTGTTCCCACGCAAAGAGGAGTATAGAGAACCATGGTGGATTTCCAGCTGATGAAGTAAAGGATTATTAAAGGAACGGGATGACCATGGGGATCATCGTTAATTCTCTGAAACAGAATCCGCCCTTTTCACCTGCCAAACACATGCCCACTTCTCCTCTCTGGGGATAATCAAAACTAACCAGCGAACTGACAGATGCCCTGACACCCACCATCCACATTGACCACACACAAAAAAAAATCCGAACCCTCCAGCTACTAATTATAATGCTAACTTGCAAAATTTCCCTGCATTTTAAAACAATGGAAAAATGGTGGTGGGATGATACTTAGAAGAATGGCTTCTTGTCAGTCTCCACTAACAAAAATAGGCAACACCAAGTCAGCTACTCCTCAGCATAGCTATGTCCGTCGCAGCCTTCTTGGGTTTCAGGAGGCACAAACAAAGGTTCTCACAATTATGGTAAAACGCTGAACACCTGCAAATAATTTTCAACGTAGTGGTTAATTGAAAAGCTCTGCGGCATACTTCTTGGAACAAGGCAGTTACCTGTTCCCACGCAAAGAGGAGTATAGAGAACCATGGTGGATTTCCAGCTGATGAAGTAAAGGATTATTAAAGGAACGGGATGACCATGGGTATCATTGTTAATTCTCTGAAACAGAATCCGCCCTTTTCAACTGCCAAACACATGCCCACTTCTCCTCTCTGGGGATAATAAAAACTAACCAGCGAACTGACAGAGGGTCTGACCCCCCCCCATCCACATCGACCACACACACAAAAAAAAAAAAACCGCACCCTCCAGCTACTAATTATAAAGCTAACTTGAAAAATTTCCCTGCATTTTAAAACAATGGAAAAATGGTGGTGGGATGATACTTAGAAGAATGGCTTCTTGTCAGTCTCCACTAACAAAAATAGGCAACACCAAGTCAGCTACTCCTCAGCATAGTTATGTCCGTGGCTGCCTTCTTGGGTTTCAGGAGGCACAAACAAAGGTTCTCACAATTATGGCGAAACGCTGAACATCTGCAAATAATTTTCAACGTAGTGGTTAATTCAAAAGCTCTGCGGCATACTTCTTGGAACAAGGCAGTTACCTGTTCCCACGCAAAGAGGAGTATAGAGAACCATGGTGGATTTCCAGCTGATGAAGTAAAGGATTATTAAAGGAACGGGATGACCATGGGGATCATCGTTAATTCTCTGAAACAGAATCCGCCCTTTTTACCTGCCAAACACATGCCCACTTCTCCTCTCTGGGGATAATAAAAACTAACCAGCTAACTGACAGAGGGCCTGACCCCCACCATCCACATCGACCACACAGAAAAAAAAAACCGTACCCTCCAGCTACTAATTATAATGCTAACTTGCAAAATTTCCCTGCATTTTAAAACAATGGAAAAATAGGGGGGGATGATACTTAGAAGAATGGCTTCTTCAGTCTCCACTAACAAAAATAGGCAACACCAAGTCAGATACTCCTCATCATAGTTATGTCCGTCGCAGCCTTCTTGGGTTTCAGGAGGCACAAACAAAGGTTCTCACAATTATGGTGAAACGCTGAACACCTGCAAATAATTTTCAACGTACTGGTTAATTGAAAAGCTCTGCGGCATACTTCTTGGAACAAGGCAGTTACCTGTTTCCACGCAAAGAGGAGTATAGAGAACCATGGTGGATATCCAGCTGATGAAGTAAAGGATTATTAAAGGAACGGGATGACCATGGGGATCATCGTTAATTCTCTGAAACAGAATCCGCCCTTTTCACCTGCCAAACACATGCCCACTTCTCCTCTCTGGGGATAATAAAAACTAACCAGCGAACTGATAGAGGGCCTGACCCCCCCCCATCCACATCGACCACACAAAAAAAAAAACCGTACCCTCCAGCTACTAATTATAATGCTAACTTGCAAAATTTCCCTGCATTTTAAAACAATGGAAAAATGGTGGTGGGATGATACTTAGAAGAATGGCTTCTTGTCAGTCTCCACTAACAAAAATAGGCAACACCAAGTCATCTACTCCTCAGCATAGTTATGTCCGTCGCAGCCTTCTTGGGTTTCAGGAGGCACAAACAAAGGTTCTCACAAGTATGGTGAAACGCTGAACACCTGCAAATAATTTTCAACGTTGTGGTTAATTGAAAAGCTCTGCGGCATACTTCTTGGAACAAGGCAGTTACCTGTTCCCACGCAAAGAGGAGTATAGAGAACCATGGTGGATTTCCAGCTGATGAAGTAAAGGATTATTAAAGGAAAGGGATGACCATGGGGATCATCGTTAATTCTCTGAAACAGAATCCGCCCTTTTTACCTGCCAAACACATGCCCACTTCACCTCTCTGGGGATAATAAAAACTAACCAGCTAACTGACAGAGGGCCTGACCCCCACCATCCACATCGACCACACAGAAAAAAAAAACCGTACCCTCCAGCTACTAATTATAATGCTAACTTGCAAAATTTCCCTGCATTTTAAAACAATGGAAAAATAGGGGGGGATGATACTTAGAAGAATGGCTTCTTCAGTCTCCACTAACAAAAATAGGCAACACCAAGTCAGATACTCCTCAGCATAGTTATGTCCGTCGCAGCCTTCTTGGGTTTCAGGAGGCACAAACAAAGGTTCTCACAATTATGGTGAAACGCTGAACACCTGCAAATAATTTTCAACGTAGTGGTTAATTGAAAAGCTCTGCGGCATACTTCTTGGAACAAGGCAGTTACCTGTTTCCACGCAAAGAGGAGTATAGAGAACCATGGTGGATATCCAGCTGATGAAGTAAAGGATTATTAAAGGAACGGGATGACCATGGGGATCATCGTTAATTCTCTGAAACAGAATCCGCCCTTTTCACCTGCCAAACACATGCCCACTTCTCCTCTCTGGGGATAATAAAAACTAACCAGCGAACTGACAGAGGGCCTCACCCCCCCATCCACATCGACCACACACACAAAAAAAAAACCGTACCCTCCAGCTACTAATTATAATGCTAACTTGCAAAATTTCCCTGCATTTTAAAACAATGGAAAAATGGTGGTGGGATGATACTTAGAAGAATGGCTTCTTGTCAGTCTCCACTAACAAAAATAGGCAACACCAAGTCAGCTATCCTCAGCATAGCTATGTCGATCGCAGCCTTCTTGGGTTTCAGGAGGCACAAACAAACGTTATCACAATTATGGTGAAACGCTGAACACCTGCAAATAATTTTCAATGTAGTGGTTAATTGAAAAGCTCTGCGGCATACTTCTTGGAACAAGCCAGTTACCTGTTCCCACGCAAAGAGGAGTATATAGAACCATGGTGGATTTCCAGCTGATGAAGTAAAGGATTATAAAAGGAACGGGATGACCATGGGGATCATCGTTAATTCTCTGAAACAGAATCCGCCCTTTTTACCTGCCAAACACATGCCCACTTCACCTCTCTGGGGATAATAAAAACTAACCAGCTAACTGACAGAGGGCCTGACCCCCACCATCCACATCGACCACACAGAAAAAAAAAACCGTACCCTCCAGCTACTAATTATAATGCTAACTTGCAAAATTTCCCTGCATTTTAAAACAATGGAAAAATAGGGGGGGATGATACTTAGAAGAATGGCTTCTTCAGTCTCCACTAACAAAAATAGGCAACACCAAGTCAGATACTCCTCAGCATAGTTATGTCCGTCGCAGCCTTCTTGGGTTTCAGGAGGCACAAACAAAGGTTCTCACAATTATGGTGAAACGCTGAACACCTGCAAATAATTTTCAACGTAGTGGTTAATTGAAAAGCTCTGCGGCATACTTCTTGGAACAAGCCAGTTACCTGTTCCCACGCAAAGAGGAGTATATAGAACCATGTTGGATTTCCAGCTGATGAAGAAAAGGATTAGTAAAGGAACGGGATGACCATGGGGATCATCGTTAATTCTCTGAAACAGAATCCGCCCTTTTCACCTGCCAAACACATGCCCACTTCTCCTCTCTGGGGATAATAAAAACTAACCAGCGAACTGACAGAGGGCCTGACCCCCCCATCCATATCGACCACACAAAAAAAAAAAAAAAAAACCGTACGCACTACCTACTAATTATAATGCTAACTTGCAAAATTTCCCTGCATTTTAAAACAATGGAAAAATGGTGGTGGGATGATACTTAGAAGAATTGCTTCTTGTCAGTCTCCACTAACAAAAGTAGGCAACAGCAAGTCAGCTACTCCTCAGCATAGTTATGTCCGTCGCAGCCTTCTTGGGTTTCAGGAGGCACAAACAAAGGTTCTCACAATTATGGTGAAACGCTGAACACCTGCAAATAATTTTCAACGTAGTGGTTAATTGAAAAGCTGTGCGGCATACTTCTTGGAACAAGCCAGTTACCTGTTCCCACGCAAAGAGGAGTATATAGAACCATGGTGGATTTCCAGCTGATGAAGTAAAGGATTATTAAAGGAACGGGATGACCATGGGGATCATCGTTAATTCTCTGAAACAGAATCCGCCCTTTTCACCTGCCAAACATATGCCCACTTCTCCTCTCTGGGGATAATAAAAACTAACCAGCGAACTGACAGAGGGCCTGACCCCCCCCATCCACATCGACCACACACACACAAAAAAAACCGTACCCTCCAGCTACTAATTATAATGCTAACTTGCAAAATTTCCCTGCATTTTAAAACAATGGAAAAATGGTGGTGGGATGATACTTAGAAGAATGGCTTCTTGTCAGTCTCCACTAACAAAAATAGGCAACACCAAGTCAGCTACTCCTCAGCATAGTTATGTCCGTCGCAGCCTTCTTGGGTTTCAGGAGGGACATACAAACGTTATCAAAATTATGGTGAAACGCTGAAAACCTGCAAATGATTTTCAACGTACTGGTTAATTTGAAAACTCTCCAGCATAATTCTTGGAACAAGCCAGGTACCTGTGCCCACGCATAGAGGAGTATATAGAAACATGGTGGAATCCCAGCTGATGAAGCAAAGTATTCTTAAAGGAATGAGATGGCCATGCGGATCCTGTTTAATTCTCTGAAACAGAATCCGCACTTTTCACCTGCCAAACACATGCCCACTACTCTTCCCTGGGGATAATAAAAACAAACCAGCGATCTCACAGAGGGCCTGAACACCCATCCTGACCGACCCCACAAAACAAAAAAGTACCCTCCAGCTACTAATTATACTGCCAATTTGCAAATTTTCCCTGCATTTTTAAACAATGGAGAAATGATGGTGGGATGATACTTAGAAGAATGGCTTCTTGTCAGTCTCCACTGACAAACATAGGCAACACCAAGTCAGCTACGTCTCAGCATAGTTATGTCCGTAGCAGCCATATTTGGTTTCAGTAGGCACATACACACGTTATTACAATTATGGTGAAACGCTGAAAACCTGCAAAGGATTGTCAACATACTGGTTAATTGAAAAGCTCTGAGGCATACTTCTTGGAACTAGCCAGTTTCCTGTGCCCACGCGTAGACAAGTATATAGAACCATGGTGGATTCCCAGCTCATGAAGCAAAGGATTCTTAAAGGAACGGGATTACCATGCGGATCCTGTTTAATTCTCTGAAACAGATCCGCAGTTTTCACCTGCCATACTAATACCCACTTCTCCTCTCTGGGGATAATAAAAACCAACCGGGGAACTGACAGAGGGCCTGACCAACACATCCACACCGACCCCACAGGAAAAAAAAAACAAAAAACACCGTAACCTCCAGCTACTAATTATAATGCTAACTTGCAAAATTTCCCTGCATTTTAAAACAATGGAAAAATGGTGGTGGGATGATACTTAGAAGAATGGCTTCTTCTCAGTCTCCACTAACAAAAATAGGCAACACCAAGTCAGCTACTCCTCAGCATAGTTATGTCCGTCGCAGCCTTCTAGGCTTTCAGGAGGCACAAACAAAGGTTCTCACAATTATGCTAAATCGCTGAACACCTGCAAATAATTTTCAACGTAGTGGTTAATTGAAAAGCTCTGCGGCATACTTCTTGGAACAAGCCAGTTACCTGTTCTCACGCAAAGAGGAGTATATAGAACCATGGTGGATTTCCAGCTGATGAAGTAAAGGATTATTAACGGAACGGGATGACCATGGGGATTATCGTTAATTCTCTGAAACAGAATCCGCCCTTTTCACCTGCCAAACACATGCCCACTTCTCCTCTCTGGGGATAATAAAAACTAACTAGCGAACTGACAGAGGGCCTGACCCCCCCATCCACATTGACCACACAAAAAAAAAAAAACGGACCCTCCAGCTACTAATTATAATGCTAACTTGCAAAATTTCCCTGCATTTTAAAACAATGGAAAAATGGTGGTGGGATGATACTTAGAAGAATGGCTTCTTGTCAGTCTCCACTAACAAAAATAGGCAACACCAAGTCAGCTACTCCTCAGCATAGTTATGTCCGTCGCAGCCTTCTTGGGTTTCAGGAGGCACAAATACACGTTATCACAATTATGGTGAAACGCTGAACACCTGCAAATAATTTTCAACGTAGTGGTTAATTGAAAAGCTCTGCGGCATACTTCTTGGAACAAGGCAGTTACCTGTTCCCACGCAAAGAGGAGTATAGAGAACCATGGTGGATTTCCAGCTGATGAAGTAAAGGATTATTAAAGGAACGGGATGACCATGGGGATCATCGTTAATTCTCTGAAACAGAATCCGCCCTTTTCACCTGCCAAACACATGCCCACTTCTCCTCTCTGGGGATAATAAAAACTAACCAGCGAACTGACAGAGGGACTGACCCCCCCCATCCACATCGACCACACACACAAAAAAAACCGTACCCTCCAGCTACTAATTATAATGCTAACTTGGAAAATTTCCCAGCATTTTAAAACAATGGAAAAATGGTAGTGGGATCATACTTAGAAGAATGGCTTCTTGTCTGTCTCCACTAACAAAAATAGGCAACACCAAGTCAGCTACTCCTCAGCATAGTTATGTCCGTCGCTGCCTTCTTGGGTTTCAGGAGGGACATACAAACGTTATCAAAATTATGGTGAAACGCTGGAAACCTGCAAATAATTTTCAACGTACTGGTTAATTTGAAAACTCTCCAGCATAATTCTTGGAACAAGCCAGGTACCTGTGCCCACGCATAGAGGAGTATATGGAAACATGGTGGAATCCTAGCTGATGAAGCAAAGGATTCTTAAAGGAATGAGATGACCATGCGGATCCTGTTTAATTCTCTGAAACAGAATCCGCACTTTTCACCTGCCAAACACATGCCCACTACTCTTCTCTGGGGATAATATAAACAAACCAGCGATCTGACAGAGGGCCTGAACACCCATCCTGACCGACCCCACAAAACAAAATAGTACCCTCCAGCTACTAATTATAATGCCAATTTGCAAAATTTCCCTGCATTTTTAAACAACGGAGAAATGATGGTGGGATGATACTTAGAAGAATGGCTTCTTGTCAGTCTCCACTGACAAAAATAGGCAACACCAAGTCAGCTACGCCTCAGCATAGTTATGTCCGTAGCAGCCATATTTGGTTTCAGTAGGCACATACACACATTATCACAATTATGGTGAAACGCTGAACACCTGCAAATAATTTTCAACGTAGTGGTTAATTGAAAAGCTCTGCGGCATACTTCTTGGAACAAGGCAGTTACCTGTTACCACGCAAAGAGGAGTATAGAGAACCATGGTGGATTTGCATCTGATGAAGTAAAGGATTATTAAAGGAAAGGGATGTTCATGGGGATAATCGTTAATTCTCTGTAACACAATCCGCCCTTTTCACCTGCCAAACACATGCCCACTTCTCCTCTCTGGGTATAATAAAAACTAACCAGCGAACTGACAGAGGGCCTGACCCCCCCCATCCACATCGACCACACACACAAAAAAAAAACCGTACCCTCCAGCTACTAATTTTAATGCTGACTTGCAAAATTTCCCTGCATTTTAAAACAATGGAAAAATGGTGGTGGGATGATACTTAGAAGAATGGCTTCTTGTCAGTCTCCACTAACAAAAATAGGCAACACCAAGTCAGCTACTCCTCAGCATAGCTATGTCCATCGCAGCCTTCTTGGGTTTCAGGAGGCACAAACAAACGTTATCACAATTATGGTGAAACGCTGAACACCTGCAAATAATTTTCAACGTACTGGTTAATTGAAAAGCTCTGCGGCATACTTCTTGGAACAAGCCAGTTACCTGTTCCCACGCAAAGAGGAGTTTATAGAACCATGGTGGTTTTCCAGCTGATCAAGTAAAGGATTATTAAGGGAACGGGATGACCATGGGGATCATCGTTAATTCTCTGAAACAGAATCCGCCCTTTTCACCTCCCAAACACATGCCCACTTCTCCTCTCTGGGGATAATAAAAACTAACCAGCGAACTGACAGAGGGCCTGACCCCCACCATCCACATCGACCACACACACAAAAAAAACCGTACCCTCCAGCTACTAATTATAATGCTAACTTGCAAAATTTCCCTGCATTTTAAAACAATGGAAAAATGGTGGTGGGATGATACTTAGAAGAATGGCTTCTTGTCAGTCTCCACTAACAAAAATAGGCAACACCAAGTCAGCTACTCCTCAGCATAGTTATGTCCGTCGCAGCCTTCTTGGGTTTCAGGAGGCACAAACACACGTTATCACAATTATGGTGAAACGCTGAACACCTGCAAATAATTTTCAACGTACTGGTTAATTGAAAAGCTCTGCGGCATACTTCTTGGAACAAGCCAGTTACCTGTTCCCACGCAAACAGGAGTATATAGAACAATGGTGGATTTCCAGCTGATGAAGTAAAGGATTATTAAAGGAACGGGATGACCCTGGGGATCACCGTTAATTCTCTGAAACAGAATCCGCCCTTTTCACCTGCCAAACACATGCCCACTTCTCCTCTCTGGGGATAATAAAAACTAACCAGTGAACTGACAGAGGGCCTGACCCCCCCCCATCCACATCGACCACACACACACAAAAAAACCGTACCCTCCAGCTACTAATTTTAATGCTAACTTGCAAAATTTCCCTGCATTTTAAAACAATGGAAAAATGGTGGTGGGATGATACTTAGAAGAATGGCTTCTTGTCAGTCTCCACTAACAAAAATAGGCCACACCAAGTCAGCTAGGCCTCAGCATAGTTATGTCCGTCGCAGCCTTCTAGGGTTTCAGGAGGCACAAACAAAGGTTCTCACAATTATGGTGAAACGCTGGACACCTGCAAATAATTTTCAACGTAGTGGTTAATTGAAAAGCTGTGCGGCATACTTCTTGGAACAAGCCAGTTACCTGTTCCCACGCAAAGAGGAGTATATAGAACCATGGTGGATTTCCAGCTGATGAAGTAAAGGATTATTAAAGGAAATAGATAACCATGGGGATCATCGTTAATTCTCTGAAACAGAATCCGCCCTTTTCACCTGCCAAACACATGCCCACTTCTCCTCTCTGGGGATAATAAAAACTAACGAGCGAACTGACAGAGGGCCTTACCCCCCCCATCCACATCGACCACACACACAAAAAAAAAACCGTACCCTCCAGCTACTAATTATAATGCTAACTTGCAAAATTTCCCTGCATTTTTAAACAATGGAGAAATGATGGTGGGATGATACTTAGAAGAATGGCTTCTTGTCAGTCTCCACTGACAAAAATAGGCAACACCAAGTCAGCTACGCCTCAGCATAGTTATGTCCGTAGCAGCCATATTTGGTTTCAGTAGGCACATACACACGTTATCACAATTATGGTGAAACGCTGAAAACCTGCAAAGGATTGTCAACATACTGGTTAATTGAAAAGCTCTGAGGCATACTTCTTGGAACTAGCCAGTTTCCTGTGCCCACGCATAGACAAGTATATAGAACCATGGTGGATTCCCAGCTCATGAAGCAAAGGATTCTTAAAGGAACGGGATTACCATGCGGATCCTGTTTAATTCTCTGAAACAGATCCGCAGTTTTCACCTGCCATACTAATACCCACTTCTCCTCTCTGGGGATAATAAAAACCAACCGGGGAACTGACAGAGGGCCTGACCAACACATCCACACCGACCCCACAGGAAAAAAACAAAAAAAAACACCGTAGCCTCCAGCTACTAATTATAATGCTAACTTGCAAAATTTTCCTGCATTTTTAAACAATGGAAAAATGATGGTGAGATGATACTTACAAGAATGGATTCTTGTCAGTCTCCACTAACAAAAATAGGCAAAACCAAGTCAGCTACGCCTCAGCGTAGTTATGTCCGTCGCAGCCTTCTTGGGTTTCAGGAGACACAAACAAAGTTTCTCACAATTATGGTGAAACGCTGAACACCTGCAAATAATTTTCAACGTAGTGGTTAATTGAAAAGCTCTGCGGCATACTTCTTGGAACAAGCCAGTTACCTGTTCCCACGCAAAGAGGAGTATATAGAACCATGGTGGATTTCCAGCTGATGAAGTAAAGGATTATTAAAGGAACGGGATGACCATGGGGATCATCGTTAATTCTCTGAAACAGAATCCGCCCTTTTCACCTGCCAAACACATGCCCACTTCTCCTCTCTGGGTATAATAAAAACTAACCAGCGAACTGACAGAGGGCCTGACCCCCCCCATCCACATCGACCACACACAAAAAAAACAAACCGTACCCTCCAGCTACTAATTTTAATGCTGACTTGCAAAATTTCCCTGCATTTTAAAACAATGGAAAAATGGTGGTGGGATGATACTTAGAAGAATGGCTTCTTGTCAGTCTCCACTAACAAAAATAGGCAACACCAAGTCAGCTACTCCTCAGCATAGCTATGTCCATCGCAGCCTTCTTGGGTTTCAGGAGGCACAAACAAACGTTATCACAATTATGGTGAAAGGCTGAACACCTGCAAATAATTTTCAACGTACTGGTTAATTGAAAAGCTCTGCGGCATACTTCTTGGAACAAGCCAGTTACCTGTTCCCACGCAAAGAGGAGTATATAGAACCATGGTGGTTTTCCAGCTGATCAAGTAAAGGATTATTAAGGGAACGGGATGACCATGGGGATCATCGTTAATTCTCTGAAACAGAATCCGCCCTTTTCACCTCCCAAACACATGCCCACTTCTCCTCTCTGGGGATAATAAAAACTAACCAGCGAACTGACAGAGGGCCTGACCCCCACCATCCACATCGACCACACACACAAAAAAAACCGTACCCTCCAGCTACTAATTATAATGCTAACTTGCAAAATTTCCCTGCATTTTAAAACAATGGAAAAATGGTGGTGGGATGATACTTAGAAGAATGGCTTCTTGTCAGTCTCCACTAACAAAAATAGGCAACACCAAGTCAGCTACTCCTCAGCATAGTTATGTCCGTCGCAGCCTTCTTGGGTTTCAGGAGGCACAAACACACGTTATCACAATTATGGTGAAACGCTGAACACCTGCAAATAATTTTCAACGTACTGGTTAATTGAAAAGCTCTGCGGCATACTTCTTGGAACAAGCCAGTTACCTGTTCCCACGCAAACAGGAGTATATAGAACAATGGTGGATTTCCAGCTGATGAAGTAAAGGATTATTAAAGGAACGGGATGACCCTGGGGATCACCGTTAATTCTCTGAAACAGAATCCGCCCTTTTCACCTGCCAAACACATGCCCACTTCTCCTCTCTGGGGATAATAAAAACTAACCAGTGAACTGACAGAGGGCCTGACCCCCCCCATCCACATCGACCACACAAACAAAAAAAAACCGTACCCTCCAGCTACTAATTTTAATGCTAACTTGCAAAATTTCCCTGCATTTTAAAACAATGGAAAAATGGTGGTGGGATGATACTTAGAAGAATGGCTTCTTGTCAGTCTCCACTAACAAAAATAGGCAACACCAAGTCAGCTACTCCTCAGCATAGTTATGTCCGTCGCAGCCTTCTAGGGTTTCAGGAGGCACAAACAAAGGTTCTCACAATTATGGTGAAACGCTGGACACCTGCAAATAATTTTCAACGTAGTGGTTAATTGAAAAGCTGTGCGGCATACTTCTTGGAACAAGCCAGTTACCTGTTCCCACGCAAAGAGGAGTATATAGAACCATGGTGGATTTCCAGCTGATGAAGTAAAGGATTATTAAAGGAAATAGATAACCATGAGGATCATCGTTAATTCTCTGAAACAGAATCCGCCCTTTTCACCTGCCAAACACATGCCCACTTCTCCTCTCTGGGGATAATAAAAACTAACGAGCGAACTGACAGAGGGCCTTACCCCCCCCCATCCACATCGACCACACACACAAAAAAAAAACCGTACCCTCCAGCTACTAATTATAATGCTAACTTGCAAAATTTCCCTGCATTTTTAAACAATGGAGAAATGATGGTGGGATGATACTTAGAAGAATGGCTTCTTGTCAGTCTCCACTGACAAAAATAGGCAACACCAAGTCAGCTACGCCTCAGCATAGTTATGTCCGTAGCAGCCATATTTGGTTTCAGTAGGCACATACACAGGTTATCACAATTATGGTGAAACGCTGAAAACCTGCAAAGGATTGTCAACATACTGGTTAATTGAAAAGCTCTGAGGCATACTTCTTGGAACTAGCCAGTTTCCTGTGCCCACGCATAGACAAGTATATAGAACCATGGTGGATTCCCAGCTCATGAAGCAAAGGATTCTTAAAGGAACGGGATTACCATGCGGATCCTGTTTAATTCTCTGAAACAGATCCGCAGTTTTCACCTGCCATACTAATACCCACTTCTCCTCTCTGGGGATAATAAAAACCAACCGGGGAACTGACAGAGGGCCTGACCAACACATCCACACCGACCCCACAGGAAAAAAACAAAAAAAAACACCGTAGCCTCCAGCTACTAATTATAATGCTAACTTGCAAAATTTTCCTGCATTTTTAAACAATGGAAAAATGATGGTGAGATGATACTTACAAGAATGGATTCTTGTCAGTCTCCACTAACAAAAATAGGCAAAACCAAGTCAGCTACGCCTCAGCGTAGTTATGTCCGTCGCAGCCTTCTTGGGTTTCAGGAGACACAAACAAAGTTTCTCACAATTAAGGTGAAACGCTGAACACCTGCAAATAATTTTCAACGTAGTGGTTAATTGAAAAGCTCTGCGGCATACTTCTTGGAACAAGCCAGTTACCTGTTCCCACGCAAAGAGGAGTATATAGAACCATGGTGGATTTCCAGCTGATGAAGTAAAGGATTATTAAAGGAACGGGATGACCATGGGGATCATCGTTAATTCTCTGAAACAGAATCTGCCCTTTTCACCTGCCAAACACATGCCCACTTCTCCTCTCTGGGGATAATAAGAACTATCCAGCGAACTGAGAGAGGGCCTTACCCCCACCATCCACATCGACCACACACAAAAAAAAAACCGTGCCCTCCAGCTACTAATTATAATGCTAACTTGCAAAATTTCCCTGCATTTTAAAACAATGGAAAAATGGTGGTGGGATGATACTTAGAAGAATAGCTTCTTGTCAGTCTCCACTAACAAAAATAGGCAACACCAAGTCAGCTACTCCTCAGCATAGTTATGTCCGTCGCAGCCTTCTTGGGTTTCAGGAGGCACAAACAAAGGTTCTCACAATTATGGTGAAACGCTGAACACCTGCCAATAATTTTCAACGTAGTGGTTAATTGAAAAACTCTGTGGCATACTTCTTGGAACGAGCCAGTTACCTGTTCCCACGCAAAGAAGAGTATATAGAACCATGGTGGATTTCCAGCTGATGAAGTAAAGGATTATTAAAGGAACGGGATTACCATGGGGATCATCGTTATTTCTCTGAAACAGAATCCGCCCTTTTCACCTGCCAAACAGATGCCCACTTCTCCTCTCAGGGGATAATAAAAACTAACCAGCGAACTGACAGAGGGCCTTACCACCCCCCCATCCACATCGACCCCACACAAAAAAAAAAACCGTACCCTCCAGCTACTAATGATAATGCTAACTTGGAAAATTTCCCTGCATTTTAAAACAATGGAAAAATGGTGGTGGGATCATACTTAGAGGAATGGCTTCTTGTCAGTCTCCAGAAACAAAAATAGGCAACACCAAGTCAGCTACTCCTCAGCATAGTTATGTCCGTCGCAGCCTTCTTTGGTTTCAGGAGGGACATACAAACGTTATCAAAATTATGGTGAAACGCTGAAAACCTGCAAATAATTTTCAACTACTGGTTAATTTGAAAACTCTCCAGCATACTTCTTGGAACAAGCCAGGTACCTGTGCCCACGCATAGAGGAGTATATAGAAACATGGTGGAATCTCAGCTGATGAAGCAAAGGATTCGTAAAGGAATGAGATGACCATGGGGATCCTGTTTAATTCTCTGAAACAGAATCCCCACTTTTCACCTGCCAAACACATGCCCACTACTCTTCTCTGGGGATATTAAAAACAAACCAGCGATCTGACAGAGGGCCTGAACACCCATCCTGACCGACCCCACAAAACAAAAAAGTACCCTCCAGCTACTAATTATAATGCCAATTTGCAAAATTTCCCTGCATTTTTAAACAATGGAGAAATGATGGTGGGATGATACTTAGAAGAATGGCTTCTTGTCAGTCTCCACTGACAAAAATAGGCAACACCAAGTCAGCTACGCCTCAGCATAGTTATGTCCGTAGCAGCCATATTTGGTTTCAGTAGGCACATACACACGTTATCACAATTATGGTGAAACGCTGAAAACCTGCAAAGGATTGTCAACATACTGGTTAATTGAAAAGCTCTGAGGCATACTTCTTGGAAGAAGCCAGTTACCTGTTCCCACGCAAAGAGGAGTATATAGAACCATGGTGGATTCCCAGCTCATGAGGCAAAGGATTCTTAAAGGAACGGGATTACCATGCGGATCCTGTTTAATTCTCTGAAACAGATCCGCAGTTTTCACCTGCCATAGTAATACCCACTTCTCCTCTCTGGGGATAATAAAAACAAACCAGCGAACTGACAGAGGGCCTGACCAACACCTCCACACCGACACCACAGGAAAAAAAAAAAAAAAACAACACCGTAGCCTCCAGCTACTAATTATAATGCTACCTTGCAAAATTTTCCTGCATTTTTAAACAATGGAAAAATGATGGTGAGATGATACTTACAAGAATGGATTCTTGTCAGACTCCACTAACAAAAATAGGCAAAACCAAGTCAGCTACGCCTCAGCATAGTTATGTCAGTCGCAGCCTTCTAGGGTTTCAGGAGGCACAAACAAAGGTTCTCACAATTATGGTGAAATGCTGAACACCTGCAAATAATTTTGAACGTACTGGTTAATTGAAAAGCTCTGCGGCATACTTCTTGGAACAAGCCAGTTACCTGTTCCCACGGAAACAGGAGTATATAGAACCATGGTGGATTTCCAGCTGATGAAGTAAAGGATTATTAAAGGAACGGGATGACCATGGGGATCATCGTTAATTCTCTGAAACAGAATCCGCCCTTTTCACCTGCCAAACACATGCCCGCTTCTCCTCTCTGGGGATAATAAAAACTAACCAGCGAACTGACAGAGGGACTGACACCCCCATCCACGTCGACGACACACACACAAAAAAAAAGTACCCTCCAGCTACTAATTATAATGCTAACTTGCAAAATTTCCCTGCATTTTAAAACAATGGAAAAATGGTGGTGGGATGATACTTAGAAGAATGGCTTCTTGTCAGTCTCCACTAACAAAAATAGGCAACACCAAGTCAGCTACTCCTCAGCATAGTTATGTCCGTCGCAGCCTTCTTGGGTTTCAGGAGGCACAAACACACGTTATCACAATTATGGTGAAACGCTGAACACATGCAAATAATTTTCAACGTACTGGTTAATTGAAAAGCTCTGCGGCATACTTCTTGGAACAAGGCAGTTACCTGTTCCCACGCAAAGAGGAGTATATAGAACCATGGTGGATTTCCAGCTGATGAAGTAAAGGATTATTAAAGGAACGGGATGACCATGGGGATCATCGTTAATTCTCTGAAACAGAATCCGCCCTTTTCACCTGCCAAACACATGTCCACTTCTCCTCTCTGGGGATAATAAAAACTAACCAGCGAACTGACAGAGGGCCTGACCCCCACCCCCATCCACATCGACCACACACACACAAAAAAAAAAAAACGTTCCCTCCAGCTACTAATTATAATGCTAACTTGCAAAATTTCCCTGCATTTTAAAACAATGGAAAAATGGTGGTGGGATGATACTTAGAAGAATGGCTTCTTGTCAGTCTCCACTAACAAAAATAGGCAACACCAAGTCAGCTACTCCTCAGCACAGTTATGTCCGTCGCAGCCTTCTTGGGTTTCAGGAGGCACAAACAAACGTTATCACAATTATGGTGAAACGCTGAACACCTGCAAATAATTTTCAACGTACTGGTTAATTTGAAAACTCTCCAGCATAATTCTTGAAACAAGCCAGGTACCTGTGCCCACGCATAGAGGAGTATATAGAAACATGGTGGAATCCCAGCTGATGAAGCAAAGGATTCTTAAAGGAATGAGATGACCATGCGGATCCTGTTTAATTCTCTGAAACAGAATCCGCACTTTTCACCTGCCAAACACATGCCCACTACTCTTCTCTGGGGATAATAAAAACAAACCAGCGATCTGACAGAGGGCCCGAACAGCCATACTGACCGACCCCACAAAACAAAAAAGTACCCTCCAGCTACTAATTATAATGCCAATTTGCAAAATTTCCCTGCATTTTTAAACAATGGAGAAATCATGGTGGGATGATACTTAGAAGAATGGCTTCTTGTCAGTCTCCACTGACAAAAATAGGCAACACCAAGTCAGCTACGCCTCAGCATAGTTATGTCCGTAGCAGCCATATTTGGTTTCAGTAGGCACATACACACGTTATCACAATTATGGTGAAACGCTGAAAACCTGCATAGGATTGTCAACATACTGGTTAATTGAAAAGCTCTGAGGCATACTTCTTGGAACAAGCCAGTTACCTGTTCCCATGCAAAGAGGAGTATATAGAACCGTGGTGGATTCCCAGCTCATGAAGCAAAGGATTCTTAAAGGAACGGGATTACCATGAGGATCCTGTTTAATTCTCTGAAACAGACCCGCAGTTTTCACCTGCCATACTAATACCCACTTCTCCTCTCTGGGGATAATAAAAACAAACCAGCGAACTGACAGAGGGCCTGACCAACGCATCCACACCGACCCGACAGGAAAAAAAAAAAAAAACACACCGTACCCTCCACCTACTAATTATAATACTAACTTGCAAAATTTCCCTGCATTTTTAAACAATGGAAAAATGATGGTGAGATGATACTTACAAGAATGGATTCTTGTCAGTCTTCACTAACAAAAATAGGCAAAACCAAGTCAGCTACGCCTCAGCATAGTTATGTCCGTCGCAGCCTTCTTGCGTTTCAGGAGGCACAAACAAAGGTTTTCACAATTATGGTGAAATGCTGATCACCTGCAAATAATTTTCAACGTACCGGTTAATTGAAAAGCTCTGCAGCATACTTCTTGGAACAAGCGAGTTACCTGTTCCCACGCAAAGAGGAGTATATAGAACCATGGTGGATTTCCAGCTGATGAAGTAAAGGATTATTAAAGGAACGGGATGACCATGGGGATCATCATTAATTCTTTGAAACAGAATCCGCCCTTCTCACCTGCCAAACACATGCCCACTTCTCCTCTCTGGGGATAATAAAAACTAACCAGCGAACTGACAGAGGGCCTGACCCCCACCATCCACATCGACCACACACAAAAAAAAAACCGTACCCTCCAGCTACTAATTATAATGCTAACTTGCAAAATTTCCCTGCATTTTAATACAATGGAAAAATGGTGGTGGGTTGATACTTAGAAGAATGGCTTCTTGTCAGTCTCCACTAACAAAAATAGGCAACACCAAGTCAGCTACTCCTCAGCATAGTTATGTCCGTCGCAGCCTTCTTGGGTTTCAGGAGGCAAACACACGTTATCACAATTATGGTGAAACGCTGAACACCTGCAATTAATTTTCAACGTACTGGTTAATTGAAAAGCTCTGCGGCATACTTCTTGGAACAAGCCAGTTACCTGTTCCCACGCAAAGAGGAGTATATAGAACCATGGTGGATTTCCAGCTGATGAAGTAAAGGATTATTAAAGGAACGGGATGACCATGGGGATCATCGTTAATTCTCTGAAACAGAATCCGCCCTTTTCACCTGCCAAACACATGCCCACTTCTCTTCTCTGGGGATAATAAAAACTAACCAGCGAACTGAAAGAGGGCCTGACCCCCACCATCCACATCGAACACACACACAAAAAAAACCGTACCCTCCAGCTACTAATTATAATGCTAACTTGCAAAATTTCCCTGCATTTTAAAACAATGGAAAAATGGTGGTGGGATCATACTTAGAAGAATGGCTTCTTGTCTGTCTCCACTAACAAAAATAGGCAACACCAAGTCATCTACTCCTCAGCATAGTTATATCCGTCGCAGCCTTCTTGGGTTTCAGGAGGCACAAACAAAGGTTCTGACAATTATGGTGAAACGGTGAACACCTGCAAATAATTTTCAACGTACTGGTTAATTGAAAAGCTCTGCGGCATACTTCTTGGAACTAGCCAGTTTCCTGTGCCCACGCGTAGACAAGTATATAGAACCATGGTGGATTCCCAGCTCATGAAGCAAAGGATTCTTAAAGGAACGGGATTACCTTGCGGATCCTGTTTAATTCTCTGAAACAGATCCGCAGTTTTCACCTGCCATACTAATACCCACTTCTCCTCTCTGGGGATAATAAAAACCAACCGGGGGACTGACAGAGGGCCTGACCAACACATCCACACCGACCCCACAGGAAAAAAAAAAAAAAAAAAATAAAACACCGTAGCCTCCAGCTACTAATTATAATGCTAACTTGCAAAATTTCCCTGCATTTTAAAACAATGGAAAAATGGTGGTGGGATGATACTTAGAAGAATGACTTCTTGTCAGTCCCCACTAACAAAAATAGGCAACACCAAGTCAGCTAATCCTCAGCATAGTTATTTCCGTCGCAGCCTTCTTGCGTTTCAGGAGGCACAAACACACGTTATCACAATTATGGTGAAACGCTGAACACCTGCAAATAATTTTCAACGTAGTGGTTAATTGAAAAGCTCTGCGGCATACTTCTTGGAACAAGGCAGTTACCTGTTCCCACGCAAAGAGGAGTATACAGAACCATGGTGGATTTCCAGCTGATGAAGTAAAGGATTATTAAAGGAACGGGATTAACATGGGGATCATCGTTAATTCTCTGAAACAGAATCCGCCCTTTTCACCTGCCAAACACATGCCCACTTCTCCTCTCTGGGGATAATAAAAACTAACCGGCGAACTGACAGAGGGCCTGACCCCCACCATCCACATCGACCACAAAAAAAAAAAAAAAACCGTACCGTCCAGCTACTACTTATAATGCTAACTTTCAAAATTTCCCTGCATTTTAAAACAATGGAAAAATGGTGGTGGGATGATACTTAGAAGAATGGCTTCTTGTCAGTCTCCACTAACAAAAATAGGCAACACCAAGTCAGCTACTCCTCAGCATAGTTATGTCCGTCGCAGCCTTCTAGGGTTTCAGGAGGCACAAACAAAGGTTCTCACAATTATGGTAAAACGCTGAACACCTGCAAATAATTTTCAACGTAGTGGTTAATTGAAAAGCTCTGCGACATACTTCTTGGAACAAGGCAGTTACCTATTCCCACGCAAAGAGGAGTATATAGAACCATGGTGGATTTCCAGCTGATGAAGTAAAGGATTATTAAAGGAACGGGATGACAATGGGGATCATCGTTAATTCTCTGAAACAGAATCCGCCCTTTTCACCTGCCAAACACATGCCCACTACTCTTCTCTGGGGATAATAAAAACAAACCAGCGATCTGACAGAGGGCCTGAACACCCATCCTGACCGACCCCACAAAACAAAAAAGTACCCTCCAGCTACTAATTATAATGCCAATTTGCAAAATTTCCCTGCATTTTTAAAAAATGGAGAAATGATGGTGGGATGATACTTAGAAGAATGGGTTCTTGTCAGTCTCCAATGACAAAAATAGGCAACACCAAGTCAGCTATGCCTCAGCATAGTTATGTCCGTAGCAGCCATATTTGGTTTCAGTAGGCTCATACACACGTTATCACAATTATGGTGAAACGCTGAACACCTGCAAATAATTTTCAACGTAGTGGTTAATTGAAAAGCTCTGCGACATACTTCTTGGAACAAGGCAGTTACCTATTCCCACGCAAAGAGGAGTATATAGAACCATGGTGGATTTCCAGCTGATGAAGTAAAGGATTATTAAAGGAACGGGATGACAATGGGGATCATCGTTAATTCTCTGAAACAGAATCCGCCCTTTTCACCTGCCAAACACATGCCCACTACTCTTCTCTGGGGATAATAAAAACAAACCAGCGATCTGACAGAGGGCCTGAACACCCATCCTGACCGACCCCACAAAACAAAAAAGTACCCTCCAGCTACTAATTATAATGCCAATTTGCAAAATTTCCCTGCATTTTTAAAAAATGGAGAAATGATGGTGGGATGATACTTAGAAGAATGGGTTCTTGTCAGTCTCCAATGACAAAAATAGGCAACACCAAGTCAGCTATGCCTCAGCATAGTTATGTCCGTAGCAGCCATATTTGGTTTCAGTAGGCTCATACACACGTTATCACAATTATGGTGAAACGCTGAAAACCTGCAAAGGATTGTCAACATACTGGTTAATTGAAAAGCTCTGAGGCATACTTCTTGGAACTAGCCAGTTTCCTGTGCCCACGCATAGAGAAGTACATAGAACCATGGTGGATTCCCAGCTCATGAAGCAAAGGATTCTTAAAGGAACGGGATTACCATGCGGATCCTGTTTAATTCTCTGAAACAGATCCGCAGTTTTCACCTGCCATACTAATACCCACTTCTCCTCTCTGGGAATAATAAAAACCAACCGGGGAACTGACAGAGGGCCTGACCAACACATCCACACCGACTCCACAGGAAAAAAAAAACAAAACACCGTAGCCTCCAGCTACTAATTATAATGCTAACTTGCAAAATTTTCCTGCATTTTTAAACAATGGAAAAATGATGGTGAGATGATACTTAAAACAATGGATTCTTGTCAGTCTCCACTAACAAAAATAGGCAATACCAAGTCAGCTACGCCTAAGCATAGTTATGTCCGTCGCAGCCTTCTTGGGTTTCCGGAGGCACAAACACACGTTATCACAATTATGGTGAAACGCTGAACACCTGCAAATAATTTTCAACGTAGTGGTTAATTGAAAAGCTCTGCGGCATACTTCTTGGAACAAGGCAGTTACCTGTTCCCACGCAAACAGGAGTATATAGAACCATGGTGGATTTCCATCTGATGAAGTAAAGGATTATTAAAGGAACGGGATGACCATGGGGATCATCATTAATTCTGTGAAACAGAATCCACCCTTTTCACCTGCCAAACACATGCCCACTTCTCCTCTCTGGGGATAATAAAAACTAACCAGCGAACTGACAGATGGCCTGACCCCCACCATCCACATCGACCACACACACAAAAAAAACCGTACCCTCCAGCTACTAATTATAATGCTAACTTGCAAAATTTCCGTGCATTTTAAAACAATGGAAAAATGGTGGTGGGATGATACTTAGAAGAATGGCTTCTTGTCAGTCTCCACTAACAAAAATAGGCAACACCAAGTCAGCTACTCCTCAGCATAGTTATGTCCGTCGCAGCCTTCTAGGGTTTCAGGACGCACAAACAAAGGTTCTCACAATTATGGTGAAACGCTGAACACCTGAAAATAATTTTCAACGTAGTGGTTAATTGAAAAGCTCTGCGGCATACTTCTTGGAACAAGCAGCTACCTGTTCCCACGCAAAGAGGAGTATATAGAACCATGGTGGATTTCCAGCTGATGAAGTAAAGGATTATTAAAGGAACGGGATGACCATGGGGATCATCGTTAATTCTCTGAAACAGAATCCGCCCTTTTCACCTGCCAAACACATGCCCACTTCTCCTCTCTGGGGATAATAAAAACTAACCAGCGAACTGACAGAGGGCCTGACCCCCCCCCCATCCACATCGACCACACACAAAAAAAAAAACCGTACCCTCCAGCTAAAAATTATAATGCTAACTTGCAAAATTTCCCTGCATTTTAAAACAATGGAAAAATTGTGGTGGCATCATACTTAGAAGAATGGCTTCTTGTCTGTCTCCACTAACAAAAATAGGCAACACCAAGTCAGCTACTCCTCAGCATAGTTATGTCCGTCGCAGCCTTCTTGGGTTTCAAGAGGGACATACAAACGTTATCACAATTATGGTGAAACGCTGAAAACCTGCAAATAATTTTCAACGTACTGGTTAATTTGAAAACTCTCCAGCATACTTCTTGGAACAAGCTAGGTACCTGTGCCCACGCATAGAGGAGTATATAGAAACATGGTGGAATCCCAGCTGATGAAGCAAAGGATTCTTAAAGGAATGAGATGACCATGCGGATCCTGTTTAATTCTCTGAAACAGAATCCGCACTTTTCACCTTCCAAACACATGCCCACTACTCTTCTCTGGGGATAATAAAAACAAACCAGCGATCTGACAGAGGGGCTGAACACCCATCCTGACCGACCCCACAAAACAAAAAAGTACCCTCCAGCTACTAATTATAACCCCAATTTGCAAAATTTCCCTGCATTTTTAAACAATGGAGAAATGATGGTGGGATGATACTTAGAAGAATGGCTTCTTGTCAGTCTCCACTGACAAAAATAGGCAACACCAAGTCAGCTACGCCTCAGCATAGTTATGTCCGTAGCAGCCATATTTGGTTTCAGTAGGCACATACACACGTTATCACAATTATGGTGAAACGCTGAAAACCTGCAAAGGATTGTCAACATACTGGTTAATTGAAAAGCTCTGAGGCATACTTCTTGGAACCAGCCAGTTTCCTGTGCCCACGCATAGACAAGTATATAGAACCATGGTGGATTCCCAGCTCATGAAGCAAAGGATTCTTAAAGGAACGGGATTACCATGCGGATCCTGTTTAATTCTCTGAAACAGATCCGCAGTTTTCACCTGCCATACTAATACCCACTTCTCCTCTCTGGGGATAATAAAAACCAACCGGGGAACTGACAGAGGGCCTGACCAACACATCCACACCGACGCCACAGGAAAAAAAAAAAAAAAACACCGTAGCCTCCAGCTACTAATTATAATGCTAACTTGCAAAATTTTCCTGCATTTTTAAACAATGGAAAAATGATGGTGAGATGATACTTACAAGAATGGATCCTTGTCAGTCTCCACTAACAAAAATAGGCAAAACCAAGTCAGCTACGCCTCAGCATAGTTATGTCCGTCGCAGCCTTCTTGGGTTTCAGGAGGCACAAACAAAGGTTCTCACAATTATGGTGAAACGCTGAACACCTGCAAATAATTTTCAACGTAGTGGTTAATTGAAAAGCTCTGCGGCATACTTCTTGGAACAAGCCAGTTACCTTTTCCCACGCAAAGAGGAGTATAGAGAACCATGGTGGATTTCCAGCTGATGAAGTAAAGGATTATTAAAGGAACGGGATTACCATGGGGATCATCGTTAATTCTCTGAAACAGAATCCGCCCTTTTCACCTGCCAAACACATGCCCACTTCTCCTCTCTGGGGATAATAAAAACTAACCAGCGAACTGACAGAGGGCCTGACCCCCCCCATCCACATCGACCACACCCACAAAAAATAACCGTACCCTCCAGCTACTAATTATAATGCTAACTTGCAAAATTTCCCTGCATTTTAAAACAATGGAAAAATGGTGGTGGGATGATACTTAGAAGAATGGCTTCTTGTCAGTCTCCACTAACAAAAATAGGCAACACCAAGTCAGCTACTCCTCAGCATAGTTATGTCCGTCGCAGCCTTCTTGGGTTTCAGGAGGCACAAACAAAGTTTCTCACAATTATGGTAAAACGCTGAACACCTGCAAATAATTTTCAACGTAGTGGTTAATTGAAAAGCTCTGCGGCATACTTCTTGGAACAAGGCAGTTACCTTTTCCCACGCAAAGAGGAGTATAGAGAACCATGGTGGATTTCCAGCTTATGAAGTAAAGGATTATTAAAGGAACGGGATGCCCATGGGGATCATCGTTAATTCTCTGAAACAGAATCCGCCCTTTTCACCTGCAAAACACATGCCCACTTCTCCTCTCTGGGGATAATAAAAACTAACCAGCGAACTGACAGAGGGCCTGACCCCCCCCCCATCCACATCGACCACACACACAAAAAAAAACCGTACCCTCCAGCTACTAATTATAATGCTAACTTGCAAAATTTCCCTGCATTTTAAAACAATGGAAAAATGGTGGTGGGATGAGACTTAGAAGAATGGCTTCTTGTCAGTCTCCACTAACAAAAATAGGCAACACCAAGTCAGCTACTCCTCAGCATAGTTATGTCCGTCGCAGCCTTCTTGGGTTTCAGGAGGCACAAACAAAGGTTCTCACAATTATGGTGAAACGCTGAACACCTGCAAATAATTTTCAACGTAGTGGTTAATTGAAAAGCTCTGCGGCATATTTCTTGGAACAAGCCAGTTACCTGTTCCCACGCAAAGAGGAGTATAGAGAACCATGGTGGATTTCCAGCTGATGTAGTAAAGGATTATTAAAGGAACGGGATGACCATGGGGATCATAGTTAATTCTCTGAAACAGAATCCGCCCTTTTCACCTGCGAAACACATGCCCACTTCTCCTCTCTGGGGATAATAAAAACTAACCAGCGAACTGACAGAGGGCCTGACCACCCCCATCCACATCCACCACACACACAAAAAAAACGTACCCCCCAGCTACTAATTATAATGCTAACTTGCAAAATTTCCCTGCATTTTAAAACAATGGAAAAATGGTGGTGGGATGAGACTTAGAAGAATGGCTTCTTGTCAGTCTCCACTAACAAAAATAGGCAACACCAAGTCAGCTACGCCTCAGCATAGTTATGCCCGTGGCAGCCATGTTGGGTTTAAGGAGGCATATACAAACTTTATCATAATTATGTTGAAACGTGCTGAAAACCCGGCAAATAATTCTCAACGTACTGTTTAATTCAAAAGCTCTGTGGCATACTTCTTGGAAGAAGCCTGTTACCTGGGCCCACGCATAGAGGGGTCTAGAGAACCATGGTGGATTCCAAGGTGATGAATCTAAGGATTCTTAAAGGAACAGGCTGAAAAGTGCAGATCCTGACTGAAACAGGATTCGGACTTTTTGCCTGCAACACACATGCCCACTTCTCCTCTCTAGGGATAACAAAAACAACCCATCGGATTGACAGATGGCCTGCCCCCGCCCCCCACCACCCCACACAAAATCGTGCCCTCCAGCGACTGATCCTTATGCTATCTGGCAATACGTCCTCTGCCTTTTAAAATAATGGAGATAGAATGGTGGAATTATACCTAAAAGACTGGCTTATTGCCAGACTCCCATACCAAGTATTGGCAACAGCAAGTCACCTAGGCCTCAGCACACGTTTGTCCCTGGCAGCCATCTTGGGTTTAAGGAGGCACAGATGAACCTTATCACAATTATGGTGAAAGGTGCTGCAAAAGCGGTCAAGTAATTCTCATGGTAGTGGTTACTTGAAAAGCTCTGCGGCATAATTCTTTGAACTAGCCAGTTAACTGGGCCCACGCATAGAGCAGTCTAGAGGCCCATGGTGGATTCCCAGCTGATGAAGCAAGGGATTCTTAATGGAACGGGGTGAAAAGTGCGGTTTCTGTTTCAGTCTAAGACAGAAACGGGGTCCGAACTTTTTACCTGCCACACACATGCCCACTTCTCCGGTCTGGGGAAAATAAAAACCATCCAGCGAACTGACAGAGGGCCTGCGCCCCCCACCCACACCGACCCCACAAATAAAAATGTCCCCTCCAGCTACTAATTATTATGCTAACTTGCAAAGGTTTCCGTGCATTTTAAAATAATGGGGAAAGTATGGTGGAATGATACTTAAAAGAATGGCCTCCTTCCAGCCTCCAGTAACAAGTGTCGTGAAATCCAAGTGACCTAGGCCTCAGCATAGTTTTCTCTGTGGCAGCCATCTTGTGTTTAAGGAGGCACAGACGATCCTTATCACAATTATGGTGATATGTGCTGCAGAAACTGGCAAATAATTCTACACGTAGTGTTTATCTCAAAAGCTGTGCAGCATACATCTTGGTACAGGCCAGTTCATGGGCCCATGCATGGAGGGTTCTAAGGAACCATGGTGGATTCCCAGCTGATGAATCAAAGGATTTTTAATGGAACCGGCTGAAAAGTGCGGATACTGTTTCAGTCTAACTGAAACAGGATCCGCACATTTCACCTGCCACAAATATATCCACTTCCCTGTCTGGGCATAATAAACACAAACAACCAGACTGACAGAGGGACTGTCCCCCAAACCACCCCGATCCCACCCAAAAACGTCCCCTCCGTTGACTCATCCTTATGCTAACTGCCGAAAGTTGCTCACCTTTTAATATAAGGGAGAAAGGATGGGGCAATGATAATTAAAAGACTGGATTCTTGTCAGACTCCCGTACCAAGTATTGGCAACACCAAGCGAGAGAACCCTCAGTATAGGTTTGTCCATGGAAGCCATCTAGGGTTTAAGGAAGCACAAATGAACCTTATCAAAATTATGGTAAAAGTGCTGGAAAAGCTGGCAAATAATTTCCATGGTAGTGGTTATTTCAAATGCTCTGTGGCATACTTCTTTGAACTAGCCTGTTAAGTGGGTCCACACATAGTGGGGTGTAGAGAACTATGGTGGATTCCCAGCTGATGAAGCAAAGGATTCTTAAAGGAACAGGATGAAAAGTGCCGATCCTGTATCAGTCTAAGACTGAAACAGGATCCACACTTTTCACTTGCCACACACATGTCCACTTCTCCTCTCCGGGGATAATAAAAACAAACCACTGGACTGACAGAGGGCCTGGCTCTGCCTCTCCCACCCCACACAAAAACGTTTCCTCCAGCGACTCATCCTTAAGCTAAATGGCAATAGGTGCTCTGCCTTTTAAAATAGTTGTGAAAGGAAGGTGGAATGATACTTAAAGGAATGGCTTCTTGCCACGGACCAGTACCAATTATCGGCAACTCCAAGGGAGATTGGCCTAACCGTAGTTTTTTCTGTGGAAGCCAGCTTGGGTTTCAGGATGCACTGCCTAACCTTTTCACAATCATTGTGAAAGTTGCTGCAAAAACTGGCAAATAATACTCAATGTAGTGGTTATTTCCAAAGCTCTGCGGCATACATCTTGGAACTAGCCAGTTACCTGGACCCACACATAGAGGGGTCTCGACAGCCATGGTGGATTCCCAGCTGATGAATCAAAGGATTCGTAAAGGAACTGGCTGAAAAGTGCGGATCCTGTTTCAGTCTAAGACTGAAACAGGATCCGTACTTTTCACCTGCCACACACATGCCCACCTCTCCTCTTTGGGCATAATAAAGACAAACCACCAGACAGACAGAGAGCCTTCCCCTCAACGCACCACCCGACCCCACTCAAAAACGTCCCCTCCAGCAACTCATTCTTATGATAACTGGAAAAAGGTGTTCTGCCTTTTAAAATGATGGAGAAAGGATGGTGGAATGACTCTTAATAACATGGCTTCTTGCCAGGCTCCAGTACCAACTATCGGCAACACCAAGTGAACTAGGCCTCAGCATACTTTTGTCCGCCCCAGCCATCTTGGGTTGAAGGAGGCACGGACCAACCTTATCACAATTATGGTGAAAGGTGGTGCAAAAACTAGCAAATAATTCTCAACGTAGTGGTTATTTCAAAAGCTCTGTGGCATACTTCTTGGAACTTGCCAGTTACCTGGGCCCACGCATAGAGGTCTTTAAAGAACCATGGTGTATTCCCAGCTGATGAATCAAACGATTCTTTTTTGTTTGTTTGTTTGTTTGTTAGCTCATTATGGGGGTACAAAAGATCAGGCTATATACATTCCCCATGCCTCCCCTTTCCCCCGATTCTGAGCTTCAATTTTGTCCATTCCCTAGTCAGTGCACATCACATTCATCATGTAGGTGTGCACCCCTCCTCTCCCCCACCCCATCCCCCCCAGTTAGAACTTGAAGGGTGTCCATTCCCCAGGCAGTGCACATCACATTCATCAAGTAGGTATACACCCATCCCTTCCACCCGGCCCCAACCTCTGTCCGATACCCAATTGGTGTTGTTCCCAAATGTGCACTCAGGGAAACCAATTTGCTGGTGAGTACATGTGGTGCTTATTTTTCCATTCTTGGGATACTTCACTTAATAGAATGGGATCCAGCTCTCTCCAGGAGAACCAAAGAGATGCCATATCGCCATTATTTCTAATAGCTGAGTAATATTCCATGGTATACATATACCACATTTTGCTAATCCATTCATGAATTGATGGGCATTTGGGTTGTTTCCACATCTTTGTGATTGTGAATTGTGCTGCTATAATCATTCAGGTGCAGGTGTCTTTTTTATAGAATGACTTTTGTTCTTCTGGGTAGATGTCCAATAATGGAATTGCTGGATCGAATGGTAGGTCTACTTGAATCTGTTTAAGGTATCTCCACATTGCTTTCCACAGGGGCTGCACTAGTTTACAGTCCCACCAGCAGTTTATGAATGTACCTATCTCGCCACACCCACACCAACATGTATAGTTTTGGGACTTTTTGATAAAGGCCATTCCTACTGGAGTTAAGTGATATCTCATTGTGGTTTTGATTTGCATTTCCCTGATGATTAGAGATGTTGAACACTTTTTCATATGTTTGTTAGCCATTTTTATATCTTCTTTTGAAAAATTTCTATTTATGTCCTTTGCCCACTTTTTGATAGAGTTGTTTGATTTTTTCTTACTGATTTTTCTGAGTTCTAAATAGATTCTTGTTATCAGTCCTTTATCTGATGTGTAGTATGCGAAAATTTTTTCCCATTCTGTAGGTTGTCCATTTACTCTCGTGACTGTTTCTTTGGCTGTGCAGAAGCTTTTTAATTTGATCAGGTCCCATTTATTTATTTTTGTTGTTGCTGTGATTGCTTTAGGGGTCTTCTTCATAAATTCTTTGCCTAGGCCAATGTCTGTAAGAGTCTTTCCTACATTTTCTTCTAGAATTCTAATAGTTTCTGACCTTAGGTTTAAGTCTGTTAACCACTGTGATTTGATTTTTGTGTGTCCTGTTTTAGTCTTCTACATGTGGATATCCAGTTTTCCCAGCACCATTTATTAAATAAGGAATCTTTTCCCCAGAGTATGTTTTTGTCTGCTTTGTCAAAGATTAGATGGCTATATGAGGATGGTTTTATATTGGGATTTTCTGTTCTGTTCCACTGGTCTGTGTCCCTGCACTTGTGCCAGTACCAGGCTGTTTTAAGAACCACAGCCTTGTAGTATAGTTTGAAGTCTGGCAAATTAATACTTCCCATTTTGTTTTTGTTGTTTAAGATTGCTTTTGCTAAACGGGGTCTTCCCTGGTTCCATACAAAGCGTAAAATTATTTTTTCTATGTCTGTGAAAAAAGATG
This sequence comes from Eulemur rufifrons, assembly GCF_041146395.1. Classification (NCBI taxonomy): domain Eukaryota; kingdom Metazoa; phylum Chordata; class Mammalia; order Primates; family Lemuridae; genus Eulemur; species Eulemur rufifrons. Next base: position 5,625,096 of record NC_091012.1, on the reverse strand, counting down.
TTGGTAATTTAATAAGGATTGCATTGAATCTGTAGATAACTTTGGGCAGTATAGACATTTTAACAATGTTGATTCTACCGATCCATGAGCATGGTATGGTTTTCCACCTATTTACATGTTCTGCAATTTCCTTCCTCAGTGTTTCATAGTTCTCCCTATAGAGGTCCTTTACCTCCTTAGTTAAATAAATTCCTAGGTATTTTATTTTCTTTGTTGCTATTTTGAAGGGTATTGAGTCCTTAATTTGGTTTTCCATTTGACTGTTATTGGCATATATGAATTCCTCTGATTTGTGTGTATTGATTTTCTATCCTGAGACTTTACTGAATTCATTGATCAATTCCAGGAGTCTCTTGGTTGAAACCTTGGGGTTTTATAGATATAACATCATATCATCAGCAAAGAGTGAGAGTTTGATCTCTTCTGTCCCTATTTCAACTCCCTTGATTCTGCTCTCTTGCCTGATAGCTCTTGCAAGGACTTCCAATACTATGTAGAAAAGTAATGGGGACAGTGGTAAGCCTTGTCTGGTTCCAGTTTGAAGTGGGAATGCTTTCAGTTTTTCCCCATTCAGTATGATGTTGGCTGAGGGTTTGTCGTATATGGCCTGTATCATTTTTATATAGGCCCCATCTATGCCTATTTTGTTAAGTGTTCTTATCATAAAAGGGTGTTGAATTTTGTCAAATGCTTTCTCTGCATCTATTGAGAGGATCATCTGATCTTTATTTTTGCTTCTATTTATGTGATGAATTACATTCCCATATGTCAAACCATCCCTGCATCTCTGGGATGAAGCCCACTTGGTCGTGATGGATTATTTTTTTGATAAGCACTTGGATTCGATTTGTTAGAATTTTATTGAGAATTTTTGCATCTATATTCATAAGAGAAATTGGTCTATAGTTCTCTGTTTTAGTTGCATCCTTTCCTGGATTTGGTATCAGGATTATGTTGGCTTGGTAAAAAGTGTTGGGGAGAATCCCATCCTTCTCTATATTGGAGAATAGTTTATGTACGATGGGCACCAGTTCTTCTTTGTAGGTATGGTAGAATTCAGGTGTGAACCCATCTGGTCCAGGGCTTTTCTTTTTGGGAAGGTTTTTTATTGCTGTTTCAATTTCAGATCTAGATATCGGTCTATTCAGGAATTCTATTTCTTCCTGGTTGAGCCTGGGAAGGCTGTGTGTTTATAAGAATTTGTCCATTTCCTCCAGGTTTTCTAATTTGTGTGCATAAAGATTTTTGTAGAATTCATAGATGATATCATGTATCTCTGTGGCATCAGTCGTGATTACTCCTTTCGTGTTCCTGATCGAGGTTATAAGAGATTTTTCTTTTCTGCTCTTGGTTAGTTTAGCCAGAGGTGTGTCAATTTTGTTTATTTTTTCAAAGAACCAACTTTTGGTTTTATTAATCTCCGTTATGGTTTGGTTTAATCTCCCTTATGGTCCTTTTCATTTAGTTCTGATTTAATCTTAATAATTTCCTTCTGCTGGGTTTGGGTTTGGTCTCTTCTTTCTTCTCCAGCTCTTTGAGTCTATTCATTAGATTGTCTATTTGTAAGTTTTCTGTCTTTTTGGTATAGGCATTTATGGAAATAAATTTTCCTCTCAGGACTGCTTTAGCTGTGTCCCACAGATTTTGATAAGTTGTATCTCCTTTGTCGTTTAATTCAGAGAATCTTTTGATTTCTGACTTGATTTCTTCATTTATAAAATGATTGTTCAGGAGAAGGTTATTTAGCTTCCATGACTTTGAGTAGAAATGAGGATTTCTGTTAGGGTTCATTGTTACTTTTATTCCACTGTGATCCGAGAAGCTGCATGGTATTATTTCTATATTTTTAAATTTTTTAAGACATGCTTTATGTCCTAAGATATGGTCAATCTTGGAGAATGTCCCATGAGCTGATGAGAAGAACTTATATTCAGTGGTATTTGGGTAGAATGTCCTGTAGATGTCAGTCAGGCCCATTTGTTCTAGCATTCTATATACGTCCAATATTTCTTTGTTTATTTTTTGTTTGGAGGATCTGTCTTGAACTGTCAGTGGCGTGTTAAAATCTCTGGCTACTAAAGTGTTGTTATCTATCATTTGGTTCAGATCAAGTAGGGTTTGCTTTATGAATCTGGGTACACCTAGATCGGGTGCATATATGTTAAGTATAGTTATGTCTTCTTGTTGAATTGTACCCTTCACCAGTATATAGTAACCATCTTTGTCTTTCTTTACTTTTGTTGATTTAAAAACTACGTTATCGGAGATTAGAACTGCCACGCCAGCTTTCTTTTGGGTTCCATTTGCTTGGAATATTGATTTCCACCCTTTTATTTTCAGTCTAAATGCATCCTTGCAGGTTAGATGAGTTTCCCGAAGACAGCAGATACTTGGCTTATATCTTTTTTATCCATCGGGCCAGTCCATGTCTCTTGAGTGGGGAATTCAATCCATTCACATTTAATGAGAGAACTGATAAGCGAGACAGATTGCTGTTCCTCATGTTGGGTTGAATTTCATTGATCTGTTTTCTCTCTTGAGCCATTATGATAACTGTGTTTTCATATTTATCTCTTGATTAGTGTTACATTCGAAGGTCCTTCTTGTGCTGGACCACGTGTAACTCTGTTTTGAATACTTCTTGGAAAGCTGCTCTTGTCTTGGTGAATTCTCTGAGTTTTTGTTTATCTGAGAATGTCTTAATTTCACCTTCATATATAAAACTGAGCTTATCTGGGTACAGGATTCTAGGCTGGGCATTATTCTGTTTCAGAAGAGTGAGAATGGGGCTCCAATCTCTTCTTGCTTGTAAGGTTTCAGTTGAGAAATCTGGCGTGATTCGGATGGGCTTTCCTTTGTATGTTACTTGTTTTTTTCTCCTTACAGATTGAAGAAGGGCCTCGTTAGTGGATATTTTGGTCAGTCTGATAACTACATGACGTGGTGTCTTCCTATTTGGTATGAATCTCTCAGAGGTTCTTTGAGCTTCTTGAACCTGTGTATCTAGAGATTTGGCAAGGCCTGGGAAATTTTCCTCAATTATATCTTCAGATACTTTATTCAACCCTTGCTTATTGTCTTCTTCACCCTCAGGAATGCCGATAACTCTCACGTTAGGCTTCTTTACATAATCCCACATTTCTTGTAGACTATGATTATTTCTCATGTTTCTTTGTTTTAACTCTGTGACTGCCTTATTTAATTGGAAAGTGTTATCTTCGATCTCTGAGATTCTTTCTTCTGTTTGATCTACCCTGCTCTTGAGACTTTCCACTGTGTTTTGTAGCTCCTTGAATAAATTTTTCATTTCCAGGAGTTCAGTTTGATTTTTCTTCAGTATTTCAATTTCTTTGGTGAATTTTTCTTCCAAGTCCTGGATCTTTTTTGTGGTTTCTTTGTGTTGATTATCCATTTTTTCTTGCATAATGTTCAGCGTATTTATGATCCATGTTTGAAATTCTTCCTGTGACATGTTGCTATTTGGAATCTGCTTTGTGTTAATTGGTGGAGAACTAGTAATCCTCTTTGAGGGCATGGTTTCAGCTTGATTCTTTATACTCCTAGAGTTCCTTCGCTGAGCCCTTCCCATCTGAATGAATCCTTAAGATCCCTTCTTTCAGCTTTAGTCTGGATAGGGGCACACTGTGAGTGCCAGGTAAGCTGCCTCCTCTGTCACTAGGGGGAGCCCTTCACATATTGTTCAGGATTTTGCTAGCTCCGCTGGGGGGGCTGCCCCTCTTCCTCTCCCGAGGTGGCTTCTGTCTCTCTCTGCAAGAAAGACAGTGGATAGGGAGAGTGGAGCGGTGCCCTCATTCGCCCAGCGCCCCAGCCACTGCAGTTCCCGCGGGAGATGGTCTGCCCCACCCCAATGTCTGCAAGGTCCACGCTCCACTCTCTCGTGACTGGGGAACCACTCAGTGTTCACACAAAGGTGGAGCTCCTAGTCAGGGTCCGTGGACTAGGGAAGGGAGCCGCCCAGGGAGCCGCCCGGTACCCAATCGCTCCTCAGCGTTTAGGTTGTGGACCCCTACAATGGCGGCCGCCCGTCTGCAGATCACTGTCACTGGGGTTGAATGCTCAGGGACCGGCAGAGGCCAGAGGAGCCGGGGAGCGGGAGAATCCAGCCGCCCACCTATACGAGGCAGTTTGGCGTCTGCTAGAGCCGGGACCAAAGCAGCCCCACCGCCCACGTATAGGAGACAGTTGCTAGGTGCGTCAGCTGCGCACAGCACTCCAGGGTCCAAAATGCCTCCTGCCAATGTCTCTTCTCTGCAGAGCCCCACATCTCCCGTGGCGATTCTGCACCGACTTCAGGCAGATCCTCAATTGAGTGGGTGTGGAGGTCAGAGGGGGAACAAGATGCTTTCCTGTGGGGCTGAACCCACCCCACTCTCTGGTGAGGTGGGTACAGCTGTCCCGTGCTCCCTTCTCTATTGGCCATCCCGCACTCTCCAGATTTTGGTGATTTATTTCCCTAATCACCTCAGTCTTTTCTTGCTCTCTCTCTCTGTCCCACGCTGATTCTCCATGGATTCACACCACCGTTCTTGTGGGGAAGTGAACCTCTAGGGTTGTGGCAGTGGGAGACCCATGCCTTCCACTCCAGGAGCACGAATCCAGGAGGTCACCACCATTCCACCATCATTGAGAATGAATCAAAGGAGTCTTAAAGGAACGGGCTGAAAAGTGCGGATCCTGTTTCAGTCTAAGTCTGAAACAGGATCCGCACTTTTCACCTGCCACACACATGCCCACTTCTCCTCTCTGGGCATAATAAAAACAAACCACTGGACTGACAGAGGGCTTGCCCCCCCACACACACCACACGACCCCACACAAAAACGTCCCCTCCAGTGACTCATTCTTATGCTAACTGGCAAATGGTGCTATGCCTTTTAAAATAATGGAAAAAGGATGGTGGAATGATACTTGAAAGACTGGTTTTATTCCACGCTCCCGTACCAAGTATCGGCAACACCAAGTGAGCTAGGCCTCAGCATAGTTTTTTCCCTGGCAGCCATCTTGGGATTAAGGAGGCAGAGAAGTACCTTGTCACAATTATGGTGAAAGGTGCTGCAAAAATTGGCAAATAATTC
>NC_091012.1:5497500-5610000 GCF_041146395.1 Eulemur rufifrons | reverse complement strand
GGTTGTTCTCAGGAAATGGGTTATGCATTAACGTTAGGATAAGAGGTTAAAGTTAGGCGCACGGTGAGGTTTACGTGTTAAGGGGAGAAATAGGAACAGGGTTGGGTGTTATGTTCAGGGTTAGGGTTATCTGTTAAAGGTATTGCTTATGCTTAGCGCACGGGCCCTGTCTGCTTTAGGCTGGCGGGGGGAGTTTAGGGGGCTGGGATTGTTCCCGGGAACCCACTCTATCATACTCTGGGTATGGGCCCGTGGGTTTGATGCAGGACACAGTGGTAGAGCCTCCTTTCACGCATGGCATGGGAGGATTGCAGGCTTTCTAAACTCTAAGAAAGCAAGAAGTCTGAGAATTCGATTTAGGGTTAGGATTCTGGTTAGGGTTAAGGATGAAGTTTAGTGTTAGGGTGAGGGCTTAGGGTTAGGGAATAGGGTTAGGGTTAAAGGTTACTCTTAGGTTTAACGGTTACACTTTGGTTTAGGGTTGAGGTTTGCGTTTAGGGTTAAGATGAGGGGTTAGGGTTTGGTACAGGGTTAGGGTTAAGTGTTAGGTTTAGGGTTGAAGATTAGGATTAGGGTTAGGATTAAAGGTTAGCGTGAGAGTTAACGCTTAGGGTTAAGGTTAAGAGTTAGGGTTTAGGGTTAGGGTTAGGGTTAGTTTTAGGGTTAGAGTTATGTGCTATGGTTTGTGTTAGAGGTTAGGGTTAGGTTTACTGGTCACGGTTAGGGTTACGTTTAGGGGTTAGCATTAGGGTTAGGGTTAGGGTTAGGGTTAGTTTTAGGGTTAGAGTTATGTGCTATGGTTTGTGTTAGAGGTTAGGGTTAGGTTTACTGGTCACGGATAGGGTTACGTTTAGGGGTTAGCTTTAGGGTTAGGGTTAGGGTTAAGGGATAGGATTAGGGTTAAGTGTTGGGCTTAGGGTTAGGGTTTAGTGTTAATTTTAGCATTAAGGATAAGGGTTAGGGTCAGGGTTAAATGCTTGGGTGCGGGTAATTGTTAGGGTCAGGGTTTAGGTTCATGGATAGGGTTAGTGTTAAGGGTTACGGGTAGGTTTAGGGTTCAGGGTTAGTGTTAGCATTAGGGCTTAAGGTTAGGATTAGGCGGTAGGTTAGATTTAGGGTTAGATCTAGGCGTTAGGGTAAGGGCTAGCGTTAGGTTTAAGAGATAGGGTTAGGTTTAATGCTTAGGATTAGGGTTAGGGTTTGGGGTTAAAGTAAGTGTTAGGGGTTAGGTTTAAGGATCCAAGGTTAGGGTTATTTTTAGCTGTAGTGTTAGGGTTAGGGATAAGGGATCCCATTAGCATTAAGGGTCTTCCTTACTGTAGGGTTAAGGGTTAGGCTTAGAGTTAAAGGTTAAGGTTAGGGTCAGTGTTAAGATTTAGGGTGAGTGTTAACGGTCAGGGTAAAGGTTAAGCGTTAGGGTTAGGGATTAGTGATTAGGGTTTTTGGTTAGTGTTAGGGTTAGCGGTTAGGAGTTAGTGTTTTATGAAGGGGTATGGTTAGAATTAGGATTGGGTTTAGAGTTAGGGTGAGGTATAGGGGTTAGGTTTAGGGGTTAGTTTTAGGGTAAAAGGATAGGATTAGTGTTACGGGGTGGGCTTAGGTTTATGGTTAAAGTTTACAGCTGGGGTTAGGGATAGGGTTGAGGGTTAGCTTTAGGGATTCTGGTTAGGGTTAGGTGTTAGGTTAGTGTCAGGGTTAGGTCTAGTCGTGAGGGTAAGGTTTAGGGTTAGCTTTAAGAGCTAGGGTTAGGTTTAATGGTTAGGATTAATTTTAGGGTTAAGGGTTAGGGTAAGGCTTAGGGGTTAGGGTGAAGGGTTGGGGTCAAGGGTTAGGGTTTTTGTTAGGCATAGCGTTGGGTTTAGAAGTAAGGGTTACTGTCAGTGTTAGGGTTGTAGGTAGGGTTACTGTTAGGGTTAGCGGTTTAGAATTAGGGTTAGGGATTAGGTGTCACAGTGATGACTAGGAGATAGGGTTAGAATTATGGGATAGGGGTTGTTCTCAGGAAATGGGTTATGCATTAACGTTAGGATAAGAGGTTAAAGTTAGGCGCACGGTGAGGGTTACGTGTTAAGGGGAGAAATAGGAACAGGGTTGGGTGTTATGTTCAGGGTTAGGGTTATCTGTTAAAGGTATTGTTTATGCTTAGCGCACGGGCCCTGTCTGCATTAGGCGGGCGGGGGGAGTTTAGGGGGCTGGGATTGTACCTGGGAACCCACTCTATCATACTCTGGGTATGGGCCCGTGGGTTTCATGCAGGACACAGTGGTAGAGCCTCCTTTCACGCATGGCATGGGAGGATTGCAGGCTTTCTAAACTCTAAGAAAGCAAGAAGTCTGAGAATTCGATTTAGGGTTAGGATTCTGGTTAGGGTTAAGGATGAAGTTTAGTGTTAGGGTGAGGGCTTAGGGTTAGGGATTAGGGTTAGGGTTAAAGGTTACTCTTAGGTTTAACGGTTACACTTTGGTTTAGGGTTGAGGTTTACGGTTAGGGTTAAGATGAGGGGTTAGGGTTTGGTACAGGGTTAGGGTTAAGTGTTAGGTTTAGGGTTGAAGATTAGGATTAGGGTTAGGATTAAAGGTTAGCGTGAGAGTTAACGCTTAAGGTTAAGGTTAAGAGTTAGGGTTTAGGGTTAGGGTTAGGGTTAGGGTTAGTTTTAGGGTTAGAGTTATGTGCTATGGTTTGTGTTAGAGGTTAGGGTTAGGTTTACCGGTCACGGTTAGGGTTACGTTTAGGGGGTAGCATTAGGGTTAGGGTTAGGGTTAAGGGATAGGATTAGGGTTAAGTGTTGGGCTTAGGGTTAGGGTTTAGTGTTAGGTTTATCATTAAGGATTAGGGTTAGAATCAGGGTTAAATGCTTGGGTGCGGGTAATGGTTAGGGTCAGGGTTAAGGTTCACGGATAGGGTTAGTGTTAAGGGTTACGGGTAGGTTTAGGGTTCAGGGTTAGTGTTAGCATTAGGGCTTAAGGTTAGGATTAGGCGGTGGGTTAGATTTAGGGTTAGATTTAGGCGTTAGGGTAAGGGCTAGCGTTAGGGTTAAGAGATAGGGTTAGGTTTAATGCTTAGGATTAGGGTTAGGGTTTGGGGTTAAAGTAAGTGTTAGGGGTTAGGTTTAAGGATCCAAGGTTAGGGTTATTTTTAGCTGTAGTGTTAGGGTTAGGGATAAGGGATCCCATTAGCATTAAGGGTCTTCCTTACTGTAGGGTTAAGGGTTAGGCTTAGAGTTAAAGGTTAAGGTTAGGGTCAGTGTTAAGATTTAGGGTGAGGGTTAACAGTTAGGGTAAAGGTTAAGCGTTAGGGTTAGGGATTAGTGATTAGGGTTTTTGGTTAGTGTTAGGGTTAGCGGTTAGGAGTTAGTGTTTTATGAAGGGGTATGGTTAGAATTAGGATTGGGGTTAGAGTTAGGGTGAGGTATAGGGGTTAGGTTTCGGGGTTAGTATTAGGGTAAAAGGATAGGATTAGTGTTACGGGTTGGGCTTAGGTTTAGGGTTAAAGTTTACTGCTGGGGTTAGGGATAGGGTTCAGGGTTAGCTTTAGGGGTTCTGGTTAGGGTTAGGTGTTAGGTTAGTGTCAGGGTTAGGTCTAGTCGTGAGGGTAAGGTTTAGGGTTAGCTTTAAGAGCTAGGGTTAGGTTTAATGGTTAGGATTAGTTTTAGGGTTAAGGGTTAGGGTAAGGCTTAGGGGTTAGGGTGAAGGGTTGGGGTCAAGGGTTAGGGTTTTTGTTAGGCATAGCGTTGGGGTTAGAAGTAAGGGTTACTGTCAGTGTTAGGGTTGTAGGTAGGGTTACGGTTAGGGTTAGCGGTTTAGAATTAGGGTTAGGGATTAGGTGTCACAGTGATGACTAGGAGATAGGGTTAGAATTATGGGATAGGGGTTGTTCTCAGGAAATGGGTTATGCATTAACGTTAGGATAAGAGGTTAAAGTTAGGCGCACAGTGAGGTTTACGTGTTAAGGGGAGAAATAGGAACAGGGTTGGGTGTTATGTTCAGGGTTAGGGTTATCTGTTAAAGGTATTGTTTATGCTTAGGGCACGGGCCCTGTCTGCATTAGGCGGGCGGGGGGAGTTTAGGGGGCTGGGATTGTACCCGGGAACCCACTCTATCATACTCTGGGTATGGGACCATGGGTTTCATGCAGGACACAGTGGTAGAGCCTCCTTTCACGCATGGCATGGGAGGATTGCAGGCTTTCTAAACTCTAAGAAAGCAAGAAGTCTGAGAATTAGATTTAGGGTTAGGATTATGGTTAGGGTTAAGGATGAAGTTTAGTGTTAGTGTGAGGGCTTAGGGTTAGGGATTAGGGTTAGGGTTAAAGGTTACTCTTAGGTTTAACGGTTACACTTTGGTTTAGGGTTGAGGTTTACGGTTAGGGTTAAGATGAGGGGTTAGGGTTTGGTACAGGGTTAGGGTTAAGTGTTAGGTTTAGGGTTGAAGACTAGGATTAGGTTTAGGATTAAAGGTTAGCGTGAGAGTTAACGCTTAGCGTTAAGTTTAAGAGTTAGGGTTTAGGGTTAGGGTTAGGGTTAGGCTTAGTTTTAGGTTTAGAGTTATGTTCTATGGTTTGTGTTAGAGGTTAGGGTTAGGTTTAGTGGTCACGGTTAGGGTTACGTTTAGGGGGTAGCATTAGGGTTAGGGTTAGGGTTAGAGTTAAGGGATAGGATTAGGGTTAAGTGTTGGGCTTAGGGTTAGGTTTTAGTGTTAAGGTTACCATTAAGGATTAGGGTTAGGGTGAGGGTTAAATGCTTGGGTGCGGGTAATGTTTAGGGTCAGGGTTTAGGTTCACGGATAGGGTTAGTGTTAAGGGTTACGGGTAGGTTTACGGTTCAGGGTTAGTGTTAGCATAAGGGCTTAAGGTTAGGATTAGGCAGTAGGTTAGATTTAGGGTTATATCTAGGCGTTAGGGTAAGGGCTAGCGTTAGGGTTAAGAGATAGCGTTAGGTTTAATGCTTAGGATTAGGGTTAGGGTTTGGGTTAAAGTAAGTGTTAGGGGTTAGGTTTAAGGATCCAAGGTTAGGGTTATTTTTAGCTGTAGTGTTAGGGTTAGGGATAAGGGATCCCATTAGCATTAAGGGTCTTCCTTACTGTAGGGTTAAGGGTTAGGCTTAGAGTTAAAGGTTAAGGTTAGTGTCAGGGTTAAGATTTAGGGTGAGGGTTAACGGTTAGGGTAAAGGTTAAGCGTTAGGTTTAGGGATTAGTGATTAGGGTTTTTGGTTAGGGTTAGGGTTAGGGTTAGTGTTAGGGTTAGCGGTTAGGAGTTAGTGTTTTATGAAGGGGTATGGTTAGAATTAGGATTGGGGTTAGAGTTAGGGTGAGGTATAGGGGTTAGGTTTCGGGGTTAGTTTTAGGGTAAAAGGATAGGGTTAGGGTTACGGGTTGGGCTTAGGTTTAGGGTTAAAGTTTACTGCTTGGGTTAGGGATAGGGTTCAGGGTTAGCTTTAGGGGTTCTGGTTAGGGTTAGGTGTTAGGTTAGTGTCAGGGTTAGGTCTAGTCGTGAGGGTAAGGTTTAGGGTTAGCTTTAAGAGCTAGGGTTAGGTTTAATGGTTAGGATTAGGATTAGGGTTAAGGGTTAGGGTAAGGCCAGGGGTTAGGGTGAAGGGTTAGGGTCAAGGGTTAGGGTTTTTGTTAGGCATAGCGTTGGGGTTAGAAGTAAGGGTTACTGTCAGTGTTAGGGTTGTAGGTAGGGTTACGGTTAGGGTTAGCGGTTTAGAATTAGGGTTAGGGATTAGGTGTCACAGTGATGACTAGGAGATAGGGTTAGTATTATGGGATAGGGGTTGTTCTCAGGAAATGGGTTATGCATTAACGTTAGGATAAGAGGTTAAATTTAGGCGCACGTTGAGGTTTACGTGTTAAGGGGAGAAATAGGAACAGGGATGGGTGTTATGTTCAGGGTTAGGGTTATCTGTTAAAGGTATTGTTTATGCTTAGCGCACGGGCCCTGTCTGCATTAGGCGGGCGGGGGGAGTTTAGGGGGCTGGGATTGTACCCGGGAACCCACTCTATCATACTCTGGGTATGGGCCCGTGGGTATCATGCAGGACACAGTGGTAGAGCCTCCTTTCACGCATGGCATGGGAGGATTGCAGGCTTTCTAAACTCTAAGAAAGCAAGAAGTCTGAGAATTAGATTTAGGGTTAGGGTTATGGTTAGGGTTAAGGATGAAGTTTAGTGTTAGGGTGAGGGCTTAGGGTTAGGGATTAGGGTTAGGGTTAAAGGTTACTCTTAGGTTTAACGGTTACACTTTGGTTTAGGGTTGAGGTTTACGGTTAGGGTTAAGATGAGGGGTTAGGGTTTGGTACAGGGTTACGGTTAAGTGTTAGGTTTAGGTTGAAGATTAGGATTAGGGTTAGGATTAAAGGTTAGGGTGAGAGTTAACGCTTAGGGTTAAGGTTAAGAGTTAGGGTTTAGGGTTAGTTTTTGGGTTAGAGTTATGTGCTATGGTTTGTGTTAGAGGTTAGGGTTAGGTTTACTGGTCACGGTTAGGGTTACGTTTAGGGGGTAGCATTAGGGTTAGGGTTAGGGTTAGGGTTAAGGGATAGGATTAGGGTTAAGTGTTGGGCTTAGGGTTAGGGTTTAGTGTTAAGGTTACCATTAAGGATTAGTGTTAGGGTCAGGGTTAAATGCTTGGGTGCGGGTAATGTTTAGGGTCAGGGTTTAGGTTCACGGATAGGGTTAGTGTTAAGGGTTACGGGTAGGTTTAGGGTTCAGGGTTAGTGTTAGCATAAGGGCTTAAGGTCAGGATTAGGCGGTAGGTTAGATTTAGGGTTAGATCTAGGCGTTAGGGTAAGGGCTAGCGTTAGGGTTAAGAGATAGGGTTAGGTTTAATGTTTAGGATTAAGGTTAGGGTTTCGGGTTAAAGTAAGTGTTAGGGGTTAGGTTTAAGGATCCAAGGTTAGGGTTATTTTTAGCTGTAGTGTTAGGGTTAGGGATAAGGGATCCCATTAGCATTAAGGGTCTTCCTTACTGTAGGGTTAAGGGTTAGGCTTAGAGTTAAAGGTTAAGGTTAGTGTCAGGGTTAAGATTTAGGGTGAGGGTTAACGGTTAGGGTAAAGGTTAAGCGTTAGGTTTAGGGATTAGTGATTAGGGTTTTTGGTTAGGGTTAGGGTTAGGGTTAGTGTTAGGGTTAGCGGTTAGGAGTTAGTGTTTTATGAAGGGGTATGGTTAGAATTAGGATTGGGGTTAGAGTTAGGGTGAGGTATAGGGGTTAGGTTTCGGGGTTAGTTTTAGGGTAAAAGGATAGGATTAGGGTTACGGGTTGGGCTTAGGTTTAGGGTTAAAGTTTACTGCTTGGGTTAGGGATAGGGTTCAGGGTTAGCTTTAGGGGTTCTGGTTAGGGTTAGGTGTTAGGTTAGTGTCAGGGTTAGGTCTAGTCGTGAGGGTAAGGTTTAGGGTTAGCTTTAAGAGCTAGGGTTAGGTTTAATGGTTAGGATTAGGATTAGGGTTAAGGGTTAGGGTAAGGCTAGGGGTTAGGGTGAAGGGTTAGGGTCAAGGGTTAGGGTTTTTGTTAGGCATAGCGTTGGGGTTAGAAGTAAGGGTTACTGTCAGTGTTAGGGTTGTAGTTAGGGTTACGGTTAGGGTTAGCGGTTTAGAATTAGGGTTAGGGATTAGGTGTCACAGTGATGACTAGGAAATAGGGTTAGAATTATGGGATAGGGGTTGTTCTCAGGAAATGGGTTATGCATTAACGTTAGGATAAGAGGTTAAAGTTAGGCGCACGGTGAGGTTTACGTGTTAAGGGGAGAAATAGGAATAGGGTTGGGTGTTATCTTCAGGGTTAGGGTTATCTGTTAAAGGTATTGTTTATGCTTAGCGCACGGGCCCTGTCTGCATTAGGCGGGCGGGGGGAGTTTAGGGGGCTGGGATTGTACCCGGGAACCCACTCTATCATACTCTGGGTATGGGCCCGTGGGTTTCATGCAGGACACAGTGGTAGAGCCTCCTTTCACGCATGGCATGGGAGGATTGCAGGCTTTCTAAACTCTAAGAAAGCAAGAAGTCTGAGAATTCGATTTAGGGTTAGGATTCTGGTTAGGGTTAAGGATGAAGTTTAGTGTTAGGGTGAGGGCTTAGGGTTAGGGATTAGGGTTAGGGTTAAAGGTTACTCTTAGGTTTAACGGTTACACTTTGGTTTAGGGTTGAGGTTTACGGTTAGGGTTAAGATGAGGGGTTAGGGTTTGGTACAGGGTTAGGGTTAAGTGTTAGGTTTAGGGTTGAAGATTAGGATTAGGGTTAGGATTAAAGGTTAGCGTGAGAGTTAACGCTTAGGGTTAAGGTTAAGAGATAGGGTTTAGGTTTAGGGTTAGGGTTAGGGTTAGTTTTAGGGTTAGAGTTATGTGCTATGGTTTGTGTTAGAGGTTAGGGTTAGGTTTACTGGTCACGGTTAGGGTTACGTTTAGGGGGTAGCATTAGGGTTAGGGTTAGGGTTAAGGGATAGGATTAGGGTTAAGTGTTGGGCTTAGGGTTAGGGTTTAGTGTTAGGTTTATCATTAAGGATTAGGGTTAGAATCAGGGTTAAATGCTTGGGTGCGGGTAATGTTTAGGGTCAGGGTTAAGGTTCACGGATAGGGTTAGTGTTAAGGGTTACGGGTAGGTTTAGGGTTCAGGGTTAGTGTTAGCATTAGGGCTTAAGGTTAGGATTAGGCGGTAGGTTAGATTTAGGGTTAGATCTAGGCGTTAGGGTAAGGGCTAGCGTTAGGGTTAAGAGATAGGGTTAGGTTTAATGCTTAGGATTAGGGTTAGGGTTTGGGGTTAAAGTAAGTGTTAGGGGTTAGGTTTAAGGATCCAAGGTTAGGGTTATTTTTAGCTGTAGTGTTAGGGTTAGGGATAAGGGATCCCATTAGCATTAAGGGTCTTCCTTACTGTAGGGTTAAGGGTTAGGCTTAGAGTTAAAGGTTAAGGTTAGGGTCAGTGTTAAGATTTAGGGTGAGTGTTAACGGTCAGGGTAAAGGTTAAGCGTTAGGGTTAGGGATTAGTGATTAGGGTTTTTGGTTAGTGTTAGGGTTAGCGGTTAGGAGTTAGTGTTTTATGAAGGGGTATGGTTAGAATTAGGATTGGGGTTAGAGTTAGGGTGAGGTATAGGGGTTAGGTTTCGGGGTTAGTTTTAGGGTAAAAGGATAGGATTAGGGTTACGGGTTGGGCTTAGGTTTAGGGTTAAAGTTTACTGCTGGGGTTAGGGATAGGTTTCAGGGTTAGCTTTAGGGGTTCTGGTTAGGGTTAGGTGTTAGGTTAGTGTCAGGGTTAGGTCTAGTCGTGAGGGTAAGGTTTAGGGTTAGCTTTAAGAGCTAGGCTTAGGTTTAATGGTTAGGATTAGGATTAGGGTTAAGGGTTAGGGTAAGGCTTAGGGGTTAGGGTGAAGGGTTGGGGTCAAGGGTTAGGGTTTTTGTTAGGCATAGCGTTGGGTTTAGAAGTAAGGGTTACTGTCAGTGTTAGGGTTGTAGGTAGGGTTACGGTTAGGGTTAGCGGTTTAGAATTAGGGTTAGGGATTAGGTGTCACAGTGATGACTAGGAGATAGGGTTAGAATTATGGGATAGGGGTTGTTCTCAGGAAATGGGTTATGCATTAACGTTAGGATAAGAGGTTAAAGTTAGGCGCACGGTGAGGGTTACGTGTTAAGGGGAGAAATAGGAACAGGGTTGGGTGTTATGTTCAGGGTTAGGGTTATCTGTTAAAGGTATTGTTTATGCTTAGCGCACGGGCCCTGTCTGCATTAGGCGGGCGGGGGGAGTTTAGGGGGCTGGGATTGTACCCGGGAACCCACTCTATCATACTCTGGGTATGGGCCCGTGGGTTTCATGCAGGACACAGTGGTAGAGCCTCCTTTCACGCATGGCATGGGAGGATTGCAGGCTTTCTAAACTCTAAGAAAGCAAGAAGTCTGAGAATTAGATTTAGGGTTAGGATTCTGGTTAGGGTTAAGGATGAAGTTTAGTGTTAGGGTGAGGGCTTAGGGTTAGGGATTAGGGTTAGGGTTAAAGGTTACTCTTAGGTTTAACGGTTACACTTTGGTTTAGGGTTGAGGTTTACGGTTAGGGTTAAGATGAGGGGTTAGGGTTTGGTACAGGGTTAGGGTTAAGTGTTAGGTTTAGGGTTGAAGATTAGGATTAGGGTTAGGATTAAAGGTTAGCGTGAGAGTTAACGCTTAAGGTTAAGGTTAAGAGTTAGGGTTTAGGGTTAGGGTTAGGGTTAGGGTTAGTTTTAGGGATAGAGTTATGTGCTATGGTTTGTGTTAGAGGTTAGGGTTAGGTTTACCGGTCACGGTTAGGGTTACGTTTAGGGGGTAGCATTAGGGTTAGGGTTAGAGTTAAGGGATAGGATTAGGGTTAAGTGTTGGGCTTAGGGTTAGGGTTTAGTGTTAGGTTTATCATTAAGGATTAGGGTTAGAATCAGGGTTAAATGCTTGGGTGCGGGTAATGGTTAGGGTCAGGGTTAAGGTTCACGGATAGGGTTAGTGTTAAGGGTTCCGGGTAGGTTTAGGGTTCAGGGTTAGTGTTAGCATTAGGGCTTAAGGTTAGGATTAGGCGGTAGGTTAGATTTAGGGTTAGATGTAGGCGTTAGGGTAAGGGCTAGCGTTAGGGATAAGAGATAGGTTTAGGTTTAATGCTTAGGATTAGGGTTAGGGTTTGGGGCTAAGGTAAGTGTTAGGGGTCAGGTTTAAGGATCCAAGGTTAGGGTTATTTTTAGCTGCAGTGTTAGGGTTAGAGATAAGGGATCCCATTAGCATTAAGGGTCTTCCTTACTGTAGGGTTAAGGGTTAGGCTTAGAGTTAAAGTTTAAGGTTAGGGTCAGTGTTAAGATTTAGGGTGAGTGTTAACGGTTAGGGTAAAGGTTAAGCGTTAGGGTTAGGGATTAGTGATTAGGGTTTTTGGTTAGTGTTAGGGTTAGCGGTTAGGAGTTAGTGTTTTATCAAGGGGTATGGTTAGAATTAGGATTGGGGTTAGAGTTAGGGTGAGGTATAGGGGTTAGGTTTAGGGGTTAGTTTTAGGGTAAAAGGATAGGATTAGGGTTACGGGTTGGGCTTAGGTTTAAGGTTAAAGTTCACTGCTGGGGTTAGGGATAGGGTTCAGGGTTAGCTTTAGGGGTTCTGGTTAGGGTTAGGTGTTAGGTTAGTGTCAGGGTTACGTCTAGTTGTGAGGGTAAGGTTTAGGGTTAGCTTTAAGAGCTAGGCTTAGGTTTAATGGTTAGGATTAGGATTAGGGTTAAGGGTTAGGGTAAGGCTTAGGGGTTAGGGTGAAGGGTTAGGGTCAAGGGTTAGGGTTTTTGTTAGGCATAGCGTTGGGGTTAGAAGTAAGGGTTACTGTCAGTGTTAGGGTTGTAGGTAGGGTTACGATTAGGGTTAGCGGTTTAGAATTAGGGTTAGGGATTAGGTGTCACAGTGATGACTAGGAGATAGGGTTATAATTATGGGATAGGGGTTGTTCTCAGGAAATGGGTTATGCATTAACGTTAGGATAAGAGGTTAAAGTTAGGCGCACGGTGAGGTTTACGTGTTAAGGGGAGAAATAGGAACAGGGTTGGGTGTTATGTTCAGGGTTAGGGTTATCTGTTAAAGGTATTGTTTATGCTTAGCGCACGGGCCCTGTCTGCATTAGGCGGGCGGGGGGAGTTTAGGGGGCTGGGATTGTACCCGGGAACCCACTCTATCATACTCTGGGTATGGGCCCGTGGGTTTCATGCAGGACACAGTGGTAGAGCCGCCTTTCACGCATGGCAAGGGAGGATTGCAGGGTTTCTAAACTCTAAGAAAGCAAGAAGTCTGAGAATTCGATTTAGGGTTAGGATTCTGGTTAGGGTTAAGGATGAAGTTTAGTGTTAGGGTGAGGGCTTAGGGTTAGGGATTAGGGTTAGGGTTAAAGGTTACTCTTAGGTTTAACGGTTACACTTTGGTTTAGGGTTGAGGTTTACGGTTAGGGTTAAGATGAGGGGTTAGGGTTTGGTACAGGGTTAGGGTTAAGTGTTAGGTTTAGGGTTGAAGATTAGGAATAGGGTTAGGATTAAAGGTTAGCGCGAGAGTTAACGCTTAGGGTTAAGGTTAAGAGTTAGGGTTTAGGGTTAGTTTTAGGGTTAGAGTTATGTGCTATGGTTTGTGTTAGAGGTTAGGGTTAGGTTTACTGGTCACGGTTAGGGTTACGTTTAGGGGGTATAATTAGGGTTATGGTTAGGGTTAGGGTTAAGGGATAGGATTAGGGTTAAGTGTTGGGCTTAGGGTTAGAGTTTAGTGTTAAGGTTACCATTAAGTATTAGGGTTAGGGTCACGGTTAAATGCTTGGGTGCGGGTAATGTTTAGGGTCAGGGTTTAGGTTCACGGATAGGGTTAGTGTTAAGGGATACGGGTAGGTTTAGGGTTCAGGGTTAGTGTTAGCATTAGGGCTTAAGGTTAGGATTAGGCGGTAGGTTAGATTTAGGGTTAGATCTAGGCGATAGGGTAAGGGCTAGCGTTAGGGTTAAGAGATAGCGTTAGGTTTAATGCTTAGGATTACGGTTAGGGTTTGGGGTTAATGTAAGTGTTAGGGGTTAGGTTTAAGGATTCAAGGTTAGGGTTATTTTTAGCTGTAGTGTTAGGGTTAGTGATAAGGGATCCCATTAGCATTAAGGGTCTTCCTTACTGTAGGGTTAAGGGTTAGGCTTAGAGTTAAAGGTTAAGGTTAGTGTCAGGGTTAAGATTTAGGGTGAGGGTTAACGGTTAGGGTAAAGGTTAAGCGTTAGGGTTAGGGATTAGTGATTAGGGTTTTTGGTTAGGGTTAGGGTTAGGGTTAGTGCTAGGGTTAGCGGTTAGGAGTTAGTGTTTTATGAAGGGATATGGTTAGAATTAGGATTGGGGTTAGAGTTAGGGTGAGGTATAGGGGTTAGGTTTCGGGGTTAGTTTTAGGGTAAAAGGATAGGATTAGGGTTACGGGTTGGGCTTAGGTTTAGTGTTAAAGTTTACTGCTTGGGTTAGGGAGAGGGTTCAGGGTTAGCTTTAGGGGTTCTGGTTAGGGTTAGGTGTTAGGTTAGTGTCAGGGTTAGGTCTAGTCGTGAGGGTAAGGTTTAGGGTTAGCTTTAAGAGTTAGGGTTACGTTTAATGGTTAAGATTAGGATTAGGGTTAAGGGTTAGGGTAAGGCTTAGGGGTTAGGGTGAAGGGTTAGGGTCAAGGGTTAGGGTTTTTGTTAGGCATAGCGTTGGGGTTAGAAGTAAGGGTTACTGTCAGTGTTAGGGTTGTAGGTAGGGTTACGGTTAGGGTTAGCGGTTTAGAATTAGGGTTAGGGATTAGGTGTCACAGTGATGACTAGGAGATAGGGTTAGAATTATGGGATAGGGGTTGTTCTCAGGAAATGGGTTATGCATTAACGTTAGCATAAGTGGTTAAAGTTAGGCGCACGGTGAGGTTTACTTGTTAAGGGGAGAAATAGGAACAGGGTTCGGTGTTATGTTCAGGGTTAGGGTTATCTGTTAAAGGTATTGTTTATGCTTAGCGCACGGGCCCTGTCTGCATTAGGCGGGCGGGGGGAGTTTAGGGGGCTGGGTTTGTACCCGGGAACCCACTCTATCATACTCTGGGTATGGGCCCATGGGTTTCATGCAGGACACAGTGGTAGAGCCTCCTTTCACGCATGGCATGGGAGGATTGCAGGCTTTCTAAACTCTAAGAAAGCAAGAAGTCTGAGAATTCGATTTAGGGTTAGGATTCTGGTTAGGGTTAAGGATAAAGTTTAGTGTTAGTGTGAGGGCTTAGGGTTAGGGATTAGGGTTAGGGTTAAAGGTTACTCTTAGGTTTAACGGATACACTTTGGTTTAGGGTTGAGGTTTACGGTTAGGGTTAAGATGAGGGGTTAGGGTTTGGTACAGGGTTAGGGTTAAGTGTTAGGTTTAGGTTTGAAGATTAGGATTAGGGTTAGGATTAAAGGTTAGCGTGAGAGTTAACGCTTAGTGTTAAGGTTAAGAGTTAGGGTTTAGGGTTAGGTTTAGGGTTAGTTTTAGGGTTAGAGTTATGTGCTATGGTTTGTGTTAGAGGTTAGGGTTAGATTTACTGGTCACGGTTAGGGTTACGTTTAGGGGTTAGCATTAGGGTTAGGGTTAGGGTTAGGGTTAAGGGATAGGATTAGGGTTAAGTGTTGGGCTTAGGATTAGGGTTTAGTGTTAAGGTTAGCGTTAAGGATTAGGGTTAGGGTCAGTGTTAAATGCTTGGGTGCGGGTAATGTTTAGGGTCAGGGTTAAGGTTCACGGATAGGGTTAGTGTTAAGGGTTACGGGTAGGTTTAAGGTTCAGGGTTAGTGTTAGCATTAGTGCTTAAGGTTAGGATTAGGCGGTAGGTTAGATTTAGGGTTAGATCTAGGCGTTAGGGTAAGAGCTAGCGTTATGGTTAAGAGATAGGGTTAGGTTTAATGCTTAGGATTAGGGTTAGGGTTTGGGGTTAAAGTAAATGTTAGGGGTTAGGTTTAAGGATCCAAGGTTAGGGTAATTTTTAGCTGTAGTGTTAGGGTTAGGGATTAGGGATCCCATTAGCATTAAGGGTCTTCGTTACTGTAGGGTTAAGGGTTAGGCTTAGAGTTAAAGGTTAATGTTAGGGTCAGTGTTAAGATTTAGGGTGAGGGTTAACGGTTAGGGTAAAGGTTAAGCGTTAGGGTTAGGGATTAGTGATTAGGGTTTTTGGTTAGTGTTAGGGTTAGCGGTTAGGAGTTAGTGTTTTATGAAGGGGTATGGTTAGAATTAGGATTGGGGTTAGAGTTAGGGTGAGGTATAGGGGTTAGGTTTAGGGGTTAGTTTTAGGGTAAAAAGATAGGATTAGGGTTACGGGTTGGGCTTAGGTTTAGGGTTAAAGTTTACTGCTAGGGTTAGGGATAGGGTTCAGGGTTAGCTTTAGGGGTTCTGGTTAGGGTTAGGTGTTAGGTTAGTGTCAGGGTTAGGTCTAGTCGTGAGGGTAAGGTTTAGGGTTAGCTTTAAGAGCTAGGGTTAGGTTTAATGGTTAGGATTAGGATTAGTTTTAAGGGTTAGGTTAAGGCTTAGGGGTTAGGGTCAAGGGTTAGGGTTTTTGTTAGGCATAGTGTTGGGGTTAGAAGTAAGGGTTACTGTCAGTGTTAGGGTTGTAGGTAGGGTTACGGTTAGGGTTAGCGGTTTAGAATTAGGGTTAGGGATTAGGTGTTACAGTGATGACTAGGAGATAGGGTTAGAATTATGGGATAGGGGTTGTTCTCAGGAAATGGGTTATGCATTAACGTTAGGATAAGAGGTTAAAGTTAGGTGCACGGTGAGGTTTACGTGTTAAGGGGAGAAATAGGAACAGGGTTGGGTGTTATGTTCAGGGTTAGGGTTATCTGTTAAAGGTATTGTTTATGCTCAGCGCACGGGCCCTGTCTGCATTAGGCGGGCGTGGGGAGTTTAGGGGGCTGGGATTGTACCCGGGAACCCACTCTATCATACTCTGGGTATGGGCCCGTGGGTTTCATGCAGGACACAGTGGTAGAGCCTCCTTTCACGCATGGCATGGGAGGATTGCAGGCTTTCTAAACTCCAAGAAAGCAAGAAGTCTGAGAATAAGATTTAGGGTTAGGGTTATGGTTAGGGTAACGGATGAAGTTTAGTGTTAGGGTGAGGGCTTAGGGTTAGGGATTAGGGTTAGGGTTAAAGGTTACTCTTAGGTTTAACGGTTACACTTTGGTTTAGGGTTGAGGTTTACGGTTAGGGTTAAGATGAGGGGTTAGGGTTTGGTAGACGTTTAGGGTTAAGTGTTAGGTTTAGGGTTGAAGATTAGGATTAGGGTTAGGATTAAAGGTTAGCGTGAGAGTTAACGCTTAGGGTTAAGGTTAAGAGTTAGGGTTTACGGTTAGGCTTAGGGTTAGATTTAGGGTTAGAGTTATGTGCTATGGTTTGTGTTAGGGGTTAGGGTTAGGTTTACTGTTCACGGTTAGGGTTGGGTTTAGGGGTTAGCATTAGGGTTAGGGATTAGGTTTAGGGTAAGGGTCTAGAGTTAATGTTGGGCTTTAGGCTCGGGGCTTAGGTTCAGGGTCAGGGGTTAGCGTTCGTGGTAGGGCTTAGCTTTAGCGGTCAGTTTAAGGGCACAGGACCTGGTTAATCTACGGTGAGAGGGGTGCGGTCGGAGTCACCACGAAAGCACAACATCATTTCCTGGGCCTTGGGACAGGACCTCCATGCAGGACTCAGGCGGAGCCTCATCTCACACATGGCATGGCTGTATTGTAGGCTTGCTTCACTCTGGGAATGGAAGTAGTGTGAGAATTAGGGTTGGGGTTGGGGTTAGGGTTTTTCGTGTTAGGGGTTAGGTTTCGAGTCAGGGTTAGGTGCTAGGGATTAGTGGTTAGGGTTAGAGTTAGTGTTAGGGGTAAGGTGTTAAGTCTGGGTTAGGGGGCCAGGGTAAGGTTTAGGGTTGGAGTTAGCGTTAGGGTTAGCGGTTAGGGTTAAGGGATAGGGTTAGGATTCAGGGTGAGGGTTAGAGGGTTAACAGTTGGGGTTAGGCTTAGGGGTTAGGGATAGTGTTAGGGTTAAGGGTTAGGAGCTTGGTTCAGGTTTAAGGTTAGCATTAGGGGTTGGGGTTAGTGTTAACTGTAGGTCAGTGTTGGGGTTAGATCTCTAGGCATTAGGGTAAAGGTTAGGGTTAGGGTTAAGAGTTAGGGTTCTGTTTAATGGTTAGGATTGGGAATAGGGTTAAGGGTTAGGGTTAAGGTTAGGGGTTATGACGAAGGATCAACGGTTAGGGTTACTTTTAGGCGTAGGGTTAGGGTAAGGGGTTAGGGTTAGTGTTAGTGTTGTTGGTCGGGTTAAGGTTAGGGTTGGCGTTTCAGAAGTAGGGATTAGGTGTTACGGTTATAGCTAGGAGTTAGGGTTATAATGACGGTATAGGGCTTGTTCTCAGGGTGTCATGCATTAACGTTAAGATATGGGGTTAAAGTTAGGGTTATGGTGAGGTTTACCTGTTAAGGTGAGCAGTAGGATGAGGGTTAGGTGTTATGTTGTGGGTTAGGCTTATGGGTGAGGGGTAGGGTTTATGCTTAGGGCACGGGCCCTGTATGCCCTAGGAGGCAAAGTTAGGTGTCTGTGATGGTCGCTGGGAACCCACTCTACCGCACACAGTGTATGCGCCTCTGGGTTTCATGCAGGACACTGTGGCAGAGCCTCCTTTCACGCATGGCATGGGAGGATTGCAGGCTTTCTAAACTCTAAGAAAGCAAGAAGTCTGAGAATTAGATTTAGGGTTAGGGTTATGGTTAGGGTTAAGGATGAAGTTTAGTGTTAGGGTGAGGGCTTAGGGTTAGGGATTAGGGTTAGGGTTAAAGGTTACTCTTAGATTTAACGGTTACACTTTGGTTTAGGGTTGAGGTTTACGGTTAGGGTTAAGATGAGGGGTTAGGGTTTGGTACAGGGTTAGGGTTAAGTGTTAGGTTTAGGGTTGAAGATTAGGATTAGGGTTAGGATTAAAGGTTAGCGTGAGAGTTAACGCTTAGGGTTAAGGTTAATAGTTAGGTGTTAGGGTTAGGGTTAGGGTTAGTTTTAGGGTTAGAGTTATGTGCTAGGGTTTGTGTTAGAGGTTAGGGTTAGGTTTACTGGTCACGGTTCGGGTTACGTTTAGGGGTTAGCATTAGGGTTAGGGTTAGGGTTAAGGGATAGGATTAGGGTTAAGTGTTGGGCTTAGGGTTAGGGTTTAGTGTTAGGGTTATCATTAAGGATTAGGGTTAGGGTCAGGGTTAAATGCTTGGGTGCGGGTAATGGTTAGGGTCAGGGTTAAGGTTCACGGATAGGGTTAGTGTTAAGGGTTACGGGTAGGTTTAGGGTTCAAGGTTAGTGTTAGCATTAGGGCTTAAGGTTAGGATTAGGCGGTAGGTTAGATTTATGGATAGATCTAGGCGTTAGGGTAAGGGCTAGCGTTAGGGTTAAGAGATAGGTTTAGGTTTAAAGCTTAGGATTAGGGTTAGGGTTTGGGGTTAAAGTAAGTGTTAGGGGTTAGGTTTAAGGATCCAAGGTTAGGGTTATTTTTAGCTGTAGTATTAGGGTTAGGGATAAGGGATCCCATTAGCATTAAGGGTCTTCCTTACTGTAGGGTTAAGGGTTAGGCTTAGAGTTAAAGGTGAAGGTTAGGGTCAGTGTTAAGATTTAGGGTGAGGGTTAACGGTTAGGGTAAAGGTTAAGCGTTAGGGTTAGGGATTAGTGATTAGGGTTTTTGGTTAGTGTTATTGTTAGCGGTGAGGAGTTAGTGTTTTATGAAGGGGTATGGTTAGAATTAGGATTGGGGTTAGAGTTAGGGTGAGGTATAGGGGTTAGGTTTAGGGGTTAGTTTTAGGGTAAAAGGATAGGATTAGGCTTACGGGTTGGGCTTAGGTTTAGGGTTAAAGTTTACTGCTAGGGTTAGGGATAGGGTTCAGGGTTAGCTTTAGGGGTTCTGGTTAGTGTTAGGTGTTAGGTTAGTGTCAGGGTTAGGTCTAGTCGTGAGGGTAAGGTTTAGGGTTAGCTTTAAGAGCTAGGGTTAGGTTTAATGGTTAGGATTAGGATTAGGGTTAAGGGTTAGGGTAAGGCTTAGGGGTTAGGGTGAAGGGTTAGGGTCAAGGGTTAGGGTTTTTGTTACGCATAGCGTTGGGGTTAGAATAAGGGTTACTGTCAGTGTTAGGGTTGTAGGTAGGATTACGGTTAGGGGTAGCTGTTTAGAATTAGGTGTCACAGTGATGACTAGGAGATAGGGTTAGAATTATGGGATAGGGGTTGTTCTCAGGAAATGGGTTATGCCTTAACGTTAGGATAATTGGTTAAAGTTAGGCGCACGGTGAAGTTTACGTGTTAAGGGGAGAAATAGGAACAGGGTTGGGTGTTATGTTCAGGGTTAGGGTTATCTGTTAAAGGTGTTGTTTATGCTTAGCGCACGGGGCCTGTCTGCATTAGGCGGGCGGGGGGAGTTTAGGGGGCTGGGATTGTACCCGGGAACCCACTCTATCATACTCTGGGTATGGGCCCGTGGGTTTCATGCAGGACACAGTGGTAGAGCCTCCTTTCACGCATGGCATGGGAGGATTGCAGGCTTTCTAAACTCTAAGAAAGCAAGAATTCTGAGAATGAGATTTAGGGTTAGGATTCTGGTTAGGGTGAAGGATGAAGTTTAGTGTTAGGGTGAGGGCTTAGGGTTAGGGATTAGGGTTAGGGTTAAAGGTTACTCTTAGGTTTAACGGTTACACTTTGGTTTAGGGTTGAGGTTTACGGTTAGGGTTAAGATGAGGGGTTAGGGTTTGGTACAGGGTTAGGGTTAAGTGTTAGGTTTAGGGTTGAAGATTAGGATTAGGGTTAGGATTAAAGGTTAGCGTGAGAGTTAACGCTTAGGGTTAAGGTTAAGAGTTAGGGTTAGGGTTAGGGTTAGTTTTAGGGTTAGTTTTAGGGTTAGAGTTATGTGCTATGGTTTGTGTTAGAGGTTAGGGTTAGGTTTACTGGTCACGGTTAGGGTTACGTTTAGGGGGTAGCATTAGGGTTAGGGTTAGGGTTAAGGGATAGGATTAGGAATAAGTGTTGGGCTTAGGGTTAGGGTTCAGTGTTAGTGTTAGCATTAAGGATTATTGTTAGGGTCAGGGTTAAATGCTTGGGTGCGGGTAATGGTTAGGGTCAGGGTTAAGGTTCACAGATAGGGTTAGTGTTAAGGGTTACGGGTAGGTTTAGGGTTCAGGGTTAGTGTTAGCATTAGGGCTTAAGGTTAGGATTAGGCGGTAGGTTAGATTTAGGGTTAGATCTAGGCGTTAGGGTAAGGGCTAGCGTTAGGGTTAAGAGATAGGGTTAGGTTTAATGCTTAGGATTAGGGTTAGGGTTTGGGGTTAAAGTAAGTGTTAGGGGTTAGGTTTAAGGATCCAAGGTTAGGGTTATTTTTAGCTGTAGTGTTAGGGTTAGGGATAAGGGATCCCATTAGCATTAAGGGTCTTCCTTACTGTAGGGTTAAGGGTTAGGCTTAGAGTTAAAGGTTAAGGTTAGGGTCAGTGTTAAGATTTAGGGTGAGGGATAACGGTTAGGGTAAAGGTTAAGCGTTAGGGTTAGGGATTAGTGATTAGGGTTTTTGGTTAGTGTTAGGGTTAGCGGTTAGGAGTTAGTGTTTTATGAAGGGGTATGGTTAGAATTAGGATTGGGGTTAGAGTTAGGGTGAGGTATAGGGGTTAGGTTTAGGGGTTAGTTTTAGGGTAAAAGGATAGGATTAGGGTTACGGGTTGGGCTTAGGTTTAGGTTTAAAGTTTACTGCTAGGGTTAGGGATAGGGTTCAGGGTTAGCTTTAGGGGTTCTGGTTAGGGTTAGGTGTTAGGTTAGTGTCAGGGTTAGGTCTAGTCGTGAGGGTAAGGTTTAGGGTTAGCTTTAAGAGCTAGGGTTAGGTTTAAAGGTTAGGATTAGGATTAGGGTTAAGGGTTAGGGTAAGGCTTAGGGGTTAGGGTGAAGGGTTAGGGTCAAGGGTTAGGGTTTTTGTGAGGCATAGCGTTGGGGTTAGAAGTAAGGGTTACTGTCATTGTTAGGGTTGTAGGTAGGGTTACGGTTAGGGTTAGCGGTTTAGAATTAGGGTTAGGGATTAGGTGTCACAGTGATGACTAGGAGATAGGGTTAGAATTATGGGATAGGGCTTGTTCTCAGAAAATGGGTTATGCATTAACGTTAGGATAAGAGGTTAAAGTTAGGCGCACGGTGAGGTTTACATGTTAAAGGGAGAAATAGGAACAGGGTTGGGTGTTATGTTCAGGGTTAGAGTTATCTGTTAAAGGTATTGTTTATGCTTAGCGCACGGGCTCTGTCTGCATTAGGCGGGCAGGGGGAGTTTAGGGGGCTGGGATTGTACCCGGGAACCCACTCTATCATACTCTGGGTATGGGCCCGTGGGTTTCATGCAGGACACAGTGGTAGAGCCTCCTTTCACGCATGGCACGGGAGGATTGCAGGCTTTCTAAACTCTAAGAAAGCAAGAAGTCTGAGAATTAGATTTAGGGTTAGGATTATGGTTAGGGTTAAGGATGAAGTTTAGTGTTAGGGTGAGGGCTTAGGGTTAGGGATTAGGGTTAGGGTTAAAGGTTACTCTTAGGTTTAACGGTTACACTTTGGTTTAGGGTTGAGGTCTACGGTTAGGGTTAAGATGAGGGGTTAGGGTTTGGTACAGGGTTAGGGTTCAGTGTTAGGTTTAGGGTTGAAGATTAGGATTAGGGTTAGGATTAAAGGTTAGCGTGAGAGTTAACGCTTAGGGTTAAGGTTAAGAGTTAGGGTTTAGGGTTAGGTTTAGGGTTAGGTTTAGTTTTAGGTTTAGAGTTATGTGCTATGGTTTGTGTTAGAGGTTAGGGTTAGGTTTACTGGTCACGGTTAGGGTTACGTTTAGGGGGTGGCATTAGGGTTAGGGTTAGGCTTAAGGGATAGGATTAGGGATAAGTGTTGGGCTTAGGGTTAGGGTTTAGTGTTAGGGTTAGCATTAAGGATTAGGGTTAGGGTCAGGGTTAAATGCTTGGGTGCGGGTAATGGTTAGGGTCAGGGTTAAGGTTCACAGATAGGGTTAGTGTTAAGGGTTACGGGTAGGTTTAGGGTTCAGGGTTAGTGTTAGTATTAGGGCTTAAGGTTAGGATTAGGCGGTAGGTTAGATTTAGGGTTAGATCTAGGCGTTAGGGTAAGGGCTAGCGTTAGGGTTAAGAGATAGGGTTAGGTTGAATGCTTAGGATTAGGGTTAGGGTTTGGGGTTAAAGTAAGTGTTAGGGGTTAGGTTTAAGGATCCAAGGTTAGGGTTATTTTTAGCTGTAGTGTTAGGGTTAGGGATTAGGGATCCCATTAGCATTAAGGGTCTTCCTTACTGTAGGGTTAAGGGTTAGGCTTAGTGTTAAAGGTTAAGGTTAAGGTCAGTGTTAAGATTTAGGGTGAGGGTTAACGGTTAGGGTAAAGGTTAAGCGTTAGGGTTAGGGATTAGTGATTAGGGTTTTTGGTTAGTGTTAGGGTTAGCGGTTAGGAGTTAGTGTTTTATGAAGGGGTATGGTTAAAATTAGGATTGGGATTAGAGTTAGGGTGAGGTATAGGGGTTAGGTTTAGGGGTTAGTTTTAGGGTAAAAGGATAGGATTAGGGTTACGGGTTGGGCTTAGGTTTAGGGTTAAAGTTTCCTGCTGGATTTAGGGATAGGGTTCAGGGTTAGCTTTAGGGGTTCTTTTTAGGGTTAGGTGGTAGGTTAGTGTCAGGGTTAGGTCTAGTCGTGAGGGTAAGGTTTAGGGTTAGCTTTAAGAGCTAGGGTTAGGTTTAATGGTTAGGATTAGGATTAGGGTTAAGGGTTAGGGTAAGGCTTAGGGGTTAGGGTGAAGGGTTAGGGTCAAGGGTTAGGGTTCTTGTTAGGCATAGCGTTGGGGTTAGAAGTAAGGGTTACTGTCAGTGTTAGGGTTGTAGGTAGGGTTACGGTTAGGGTTAGCAGTTTAGAATTAGGTTTAGGGATTAGGTGTCACAGTGATGACTAGGAGATAGGGTTAGAATTATGGGATAGGGGTTGTTCTCAGGAAATGGGTTATGCACTAATGTTAGGATAAGAGGTTAAAGTTAGGGGCACGGTGAGGTTTACGTGTTAAGGGGAGAAATAGGAACAGGGTTGGGTGTTATGTTCAGGGTTAGGGTTATCTGTTAAAGGTATTGTTTATGCTTAGCGCACGGGCTCTGTCTGCATTAGGCGGGCGGGGGGAGTTTAGGGGGCTGGGATTGTACCCGGGAACCCACTCTGTCATACTCTGGGTATGGGCCCGTGGGTTTCATGCAGGACACAGTGGTAGAGCCTCCTTTCACGCATGGCACGGGAGGATTGCAGGCTTTCTAAACTCTAAGAAAGCAAGAAGTCTGAGAATTAGATTTAGGGTTAGGATTCTGGTTAGGGTTAAGGATGAAGTTTAGTGTTAGGGTGAGGGCTTAGGGTTAGGGATTAGGGTTAGGGTTAAAGGTTACTCTTAGGTTTAACGGTTACACTTTGGTTTAGGATTGAGGTTTACGGTTAGGGTTAAGATGAGGGGTTAGGGTTTGGTACAGGTTTAGGGTTAAGTGTTAGGTTTAGGGTTGAAGATTAGGATTAGGGTTAGGATTAAAGGTTAGCGTGAGAGTTAACGCTTAGGGTTAAGGTTAAGAGTTAGGGTTTAGGGTTAGGGTTAGGGTTAGGGTTAGTTTTAGGTTTAGAGTTATGTGCTATGGTTTGTGTTAGAGGTTAGGGTTAGGTTTACTGGTCATGGTTAGAGTAACGTTTAGGGGGTAGCATTAGGGTTAGGGTTAGGGTTAAGGGATAGGATTAGGGTTAAGTGCTGGCCTTAGGGTTAGGTTTTAGTGTTAGGTTTATCATTAAGGATTAGGGTTAGAATCAGGTTTAAATGCTTGGGTGCGGGTAATGGTTAGGGTCAGGGTTAAGGTTCACATATAGCGTTAGTGTTAAGGGTTACGGGTAGGTTTAGGGTTCAGGGTTAGTGTTAGCATTAGGGCTTAAGGTTAGGATTAGGCGGTAGGTTAGATTTAGGGTTAGATCTAGGCGTTAGGGTAAGGGCTAGCGTTAGGGTTAAGAGATAGGGTTAGGTTTAATGCTTAGGATTAGGGTTAGGGTTTGGGGTTAAAGTAAGTGTTAGGGGTTAGGTTTAAGGATCCAAGGTTAGGGTTATTTTTAGCTGTAGTGTTAGGGTTAGGGATAAGGGATCCCATTAGCATTAAGGGTCTTCCTTACTGTAGGGTTAAGGGTTAGGCTTAGAGTTAAAGGTTAAGGTTAGGGTCAGTGTTAAGATTTAGGGTGAGGGATAACGGTTAGGGTAAAGGTTAAGCGTTAGGGTTAGGGATT
This sequence comes from Eulemur rufifrons, assembly GCF_041146395.1. Classification (NCBI taxonomy): domain Eukaryota; kingdom Metazoa; phylum Chordata; class Mammalia; order Primates; family Lemuridae; genus Eulemur; species Eulemur rufifrons. Next base: position 5,586,252 of record NC_091012.1, on the reverse strand, counting down.
AGTGATTAGGGTTTTTGGTTAGTGTTAGGGTTAGCGGTTAGGAGTTAGTGTTTTATGAAGGGGTATGGTTAGAATTAGGATTGGGGTTAGAGTTAGGGTGAGGTATAGGGGTTAGGTTTAGGGGTTAGTTTTAGGGTAAAAGGATAGGATTAGGGTTACGGGTTGGGCTTAGGTTTAGGTTTAAAGTTTACTGCTAGGGTTAGGGATAGGGTTCAGGGTTAGCTTTAGGGGTTCTGGTTAGGGTTAGGTGTTAGGTTAGTGTCAGGGTTAGGTCTAGTCGTGAGGGTAAGGTTTAGGGTTAGCTTTAAGAGCTAGGGTTAGGTTTAAAGGTTAGGATTAGGATTAGGGTTAAGGGTTAGGGTAAGGCTTAGGGGTTAGGGTGAAGGGTTAGGGTCAAGGGTTAGGGTTTTTGTGAGGCATAGCGTTGGGGTTAGAAGTAAGTGTTACTGTCATTGTTAGGGTTGTAGGTAGGGTTACGGTTAGGGTTAGCGGTTTAGAATTAGGGTTAGGGATTAGGTGTCACAGTGATGACTAGGAGATAGGGTTAGAATTATGGGATAGGGCTTGTTCTCAGGAAATGGGTTATGCATTAACGTTAGGATAAGAGGTTAAAGTTAGGCGCACGGTGAGGTTTACATGTTAAAGGGAGAAATAGGAACAGGGTTGGGTGTTATGTTCAGGGTTAGAGTTATCTGTTAAAGGTATTGTTTATGCTTAGCGCACGGGCTCTGTCTGCATTAGGCGGGCAGGGGGAGTTTAGGGGGCTGGGATTGTACCCGGGAACCCACTCTATCATACTCTGGGTATGGGCCCGTGGGTTTCATGCAGGACACAGTGGTAGAGCCTCCTTTCACGCATGGCACGGGAGGATTGCAGGCTTTCTAAACTCTAAGAAAGCAAGAAGTCTGAGAATTAGATTTAGGGTTAGGATTATGGTTAGGGTTAAGGATGAAGTTTAGTGTTAGGGTGAGGGCTTAGGGTTAGGGATTAGGGTTAGGGTTAAAGGTTACTCTTAGGTTTAACGGTTACACTTTGGTTTAGGGTTGAGGTCTACGGTTAGGGTTAAGATGAGGGGTTAGGGTTTGGTACAGGGTTAGGGTTAAGTGTTAGGTTTAGGGTTGAAGATTAGGATTAGGGTTAGGATTAAAGGTTAGCGTGAGAGTTAACGCTTAGGGTTAAGGTTAAGAGTTAGGGTTTAGGGTTAGGTTTAGGGTTAGGTTTAGTTTTAGGTTTAGAGTTATGTGCTATGGTTTGTGTTAGAGGTTAGGGTTAGGTTTACTGGTCACGGTTAGGGTTACGTTTAGGGGGTGGCATTAGGGTTAGGGTTAGGCTTAAGGGATAGGATTAGGGATAAGTGTTGGGCTTAGGGTTAGGGTTTAGTGTTAGGGTTAGCATTAAGGATTAGGGTTAGGGTCAGGGTTAAATGCTTGGGTGCGGGTAATGGTTAGGGTCAGGGTTAAGGTTCACAGATAGGGTTAGTGTTAAGGGTTACGGGTAGGTTTAGGGTTCAGGGTTAGTGTTAGTATTAGGGCTTAAGGTTAGGATTAGGCGGTAGGTTAGATTTAGGGTTAGATCTAGGCGTTAGGGTAAGGGCTAGCGTTAGGGTTAAGAGATAGGGTTAGGTTTAATGCTTAGGATTAGGGTTAGGGTTTGGGGTTAAAGTAAGTGTTAGGGGTTAGGTTTAAGGATCCAAGGTTAGGGTTATTTTTAGCTGTAGTGTTAGGGTTAGGGATTAGGGATCCCATTAGCATTAAGGGTCTTCCTTACTGTAGGGTTAAGGGTTAGGCTTAGTGTTAAAGGTTAAGGTTAAGGTCAGTGTTAAGATTTAGGGTGAGGGTTAACGGTTAGGGTAAAGGTTAAGCGTTAGGGTTAGGGATTAGTGATTAGGGTTTTTGGTTAGTGTTAGGGTTAGCGGTTAGGAGTTAGTGTTTTATGAAGGGGTATGGTTAACATTAGGATTGGGATTAGAGTTAGGGTGAGGTATAGGGGTTAGGTTTAGGGGTTAGTTTTAGGGTAAAAGGATAGGATTAGGGTTACGGGTTGGGCTTAGGTTTAGGGTTAAAGTTTCCTGCTGGATTTAGGGATAGGGTTCAGGGTTAGCTTTAGGGGTTCTGTTTAGGGTTAGGTGGTAGGTTATTGTCAGGGTTAGGTCTAGTCGTGAGGGTAAGGTTTAGGGTTAGCTTTAAGAGCTAGGGTTAGGTTTAATGGTTAGGATTAGGATTAGGGTTAAGGGTTAGGGTAAGGCTTAGGGGTTAGGGTGAAGGGTTAGGGTCAAGGGTTAGGGTTCTTGTTAGGCATAGCGTTGGGGTTAGAAGTAAGGGTTACTGTCAGTGTTAGGGTTGTAGGTAGGGTTACGGTTAGGGTTAGCAGTTTAGAATTAGGTTTAGGGATTAGGTGTCACAGTGATGACTAGGAGATAGGGTTAGAATTATGGGATAGGGGTTGTTCTCAGGAAATGGGTTATGCATTAATGTTAGGATAAGAGGTTAAAGTTAGGGGCACGGTGAGGTTTACGTGTTAAGGGGAGAAATAGGAACAGGGTTGGGTGTTATGTTCAGGGTTAGGGTTATCTGTTAAAGGTATTGTTTATGCTTAGCGCACGGGCTCTGTCTGCATTAGGCGGGCGGGGGGAGTTTAGGGGGCTGGGATTGTACCCGGGAACCCACTCTGTCATACTCTGGGTATGGGCCCGTGGGTTTCATGCAGGACACAGTGGTAGAGCCTCCTTTCACGCATGGCACGGGAGGATTGCAGGCTTTCTAAACTCTAAGAAAGCAAGAAGTCTGAGAATTAGATTTAGGGTTAGGATTCTGGTTAGGGTTAAGGATGAAGTTTAGTGTTAGGGTGAGGGCTTAGGGTTAGGGATTAGGGTTAGGGTTAAAAGTTACTCTTAGGTTTAACGGTTACACTTTGGTTTAGGATTGAGGTTTACGGTTAGGGTTAAGATGAGGGGTTAGGGTTTGGTACAGGTTTAGGGTTAAGTGTTAGGTTTAGGGTTGAAGATTAGGATTAGGGTTAGGATTAAAGGTTAGCGTGAGAGTTAACGCTTAGGGTTAAGGTTAAGAGTTAGGGTTTAGGGTTAGGGTTAGGGTTAGGATTAGTTTTAGGTTTAGAGTTATGTGCTATGGTTTGTGTTAGAGGTTAGGGTTAGGTTTACTGGTCATGGTTAGAGTAACGTTTAGGGGGTAGCATTAGGGTTAGGGTTAGGGTTAAGGGATAGGATTAGGGTTAAGTGCTGGCCTTAGGGTTAGGTTTTAGTGTTAGGTTTATCATTAAGGATTAGGGTTAGAATCAGGTTTAAATGCTTGGGTGCGGGTAATGGTTAGGGTCAGGGTTAAGGTTCACATATAGCGTTAGTGTTAAGGGTTACGGGTAGGTTTAGGGTTCAGTGTTAGTGTTAGCATTAGGGCTTAAGGTTAGGATTAGGCGGTAGGTTAGATTTTCGGTTAGATCTAGGCGTTAGGGTAAGGGCTAGCGTTAGGGTTAAGAGATAGGGTTAGGTTTAATGCTTAGGATTAGGGTTAGGGTTTGGGGTTAAAGTAAGTGTTAGGGGTTAGGTTTAAGGATCCAAGGTTAGGGTTATTTTTAGCTGTAGTGTTAGGGTTAGGGATAAGGGATCCCATTAGCATTAAGGGTCTTCCTTACTGTAGGGTTAGGGTTAGGCTTAGAGTTAAAGGTTAAGGTTAGGGTCAGTGTTAAGATTTAGGGTGAGGGTTAACGGTTAGGGTAAAGGTTAAGCGTTAGGGTTAGGGATTAGTGATTAGGGTTTTTGGTTAGTGTTAGGGTTAGTGGTTAGGAGTTAGTGTTTTATGAAGGGGTATGGTTAGAATTAGGATTGGGGTTAGAGTTAGGGTGAGGTATAGGGGTTAGGTTTAGGGGTTAGTTTTAGGGTAAAAGGATAGGATTAGGGTTACGGGTTGGGCTTAGGTTTAGGGTTAAAGTTTACTGCTAGGGTTAGGGATAGGGTTCAGGGTTATCTTTAGGGGTTCTGGTTAGGGTTAGGTGTTAGGTAAGTGTCAGGGTTAGGTCTAGTCGTGAGGGTAAGGTTTAGGGTTAGCTTTAAGAGCTAGGGTTAGGTTTAATGGTTAGGATTAGGATTAGGGTTAAGGGTTAGGGTAAGGCTTAGGGGTTAGGGTCAAGGGTTAGGGTCAAGGGTTAGGGTTTTTGTTAGGCATAGCGTTGGGGTTAGAAGTAAGGGTTACTGTCAGTGTTAGGGTTGTAGGTAGGGTTACGGTTAGGGTTAGCGGTTTAGAATTAGGGTTAGGGATTAGGTGTCACAGTGATGACTAGGAGATAGGGTTAGAATTATGGGATAGGGGTTGTTCTCAGGAAATGGGTTATGCATTAACGTTAGGATAAGAGGTTAAAGTTAGGCGCACGGTGAGGTTTACGTGTTAAGGGGAGAAATAGGAACAGGGTTGGGTGTTTTGTTCAGGGTTAGGGTTATCTGTTAAAGGTATTGTTTATGCTTAGCGCACGGGCCCTGTCTGCATTAGGCGGGCGGGGGGAGTTTAGGGGGCTGGGATTGTACCCGGGAACCCACTCTATCATACTCTGGGTATGGGCCCGTGGGTTTCATGCAGGACACAGTGGTAGAGCCTCCTTTCACGCATGGCATGGGAGGATTGCAGGCTTTCTAAACTCTAAGAAAGCAAGAAGTCTGAGAATTAGATTTAGGGTTAGGATTCTGGTTAGGGTTAAGGATGAAGTTTAGTGTTAGGGTGAGGGCTTAGGGTTAGGGATTAGGGTTAGGGTTAAAGGTTACTCTTAGGTTTAACGGTTACACTTTGGTTTAGGGTTGAGGTTTACGGTTAGGGTTAAGATGAGGGGTTAGGGTTTGGTACAGGGTTAGGGTTAAGTGTTAGGTTTAGGGTTGAAGATTAGGATTAGGGTTAGGATTAAAGGTTAGCGTGAGAGTTAACGCTTAGGGTTAAGGTTAATAGTTAGGGTTTAGGGTTAGGTTTAGGGTTAGTTTTAGGGTTAGAGTTATGTGCTATGGTTTGTGTTAGAGGTTAGGGTTAGGTTTACTGGTCACGGTTAGGGTTACGTTTAGGGGTTAGCATTAGGGTTAGGGTTAGGGTTAAGGGATAGGATTAGGGTTAAGTGTTGGGCTTAGGGTTAGGGTTTAGTGTTAAGGTTAGCATTAAGGATTAGGGTTAGGGTCAGGGTTAAATTCTTGGGTACGGGTAATTGTTAGGGTCAGGGTTTAGGTTCACGGATAGGGTTAGTGTTAAGGGTTACGGGTAGGTTTAGGGTTCAGGGTTAGTGTTAGCATTAGGGCTTAAGGTTAGGATTAGGCGGTAGGTTAGATTTAGGGTTAGATCTAGGCGTTAGGGTAAGGGCTAGCGTTAGGGTTAAGAGATAAGGTTAGGTTTAATGCTTAGGATTAGGGTTAGGGTTTGGGGTTAAAGTAAGTGTTAGGGGTTAGGTTTAAGGATCCAAGGTTAGGGTTATTTTTAGCTGTAGTGTTAGGGTTAGGGATAAGGGATCCCATTAGCATTAAGGGTCTTCCTTACTGTAGGGTTAAGGGTTAGGCTTAGAGTTAAAGGTGAAGGTTAGGGTCAGTGTTAAGATTTAGGGTGAGGGTTAACGGTTAGGGTAAAGGGTAAGCGTTAGGGTTAGGGATTAGTGATTAGGGTTTTTGGTTAGTGTTAGGGTTAGCGGTTAGGAGTTAGTGTTTTATGAAGGGGTATGGTTAGAATTAGGATTGGGGTTAGAGTTAGGGTGAGGTATAGGGGTTAGGTTTAGGGGTTAGTTTTAGGGTAAAAGGATAGGATTAGGGTTACGGGTTGGGCTTAGGTTTAGGGTTAAAGTTTACTGCTAGGGTTAGGGATAGGGTTCAGGGTTAGCTTGAGGGGTTCTGGTTAGTGTTAGGTGTTAGGTTAGTGTCAGGGTTAGGTCTAGTCGTGAGGGTAAGGTTTAGGGTTAGCTTTAAGAGCTAGGGTTAGGTTTAATGGTTAGGATTAGGATTAGGGTTAAGGGTTAGGGTAAGGCTTAGGGGTTAGGGTGAAGGGTTAGGGTCAAGGGTTAGGGTTTTTGTTAGGCATAGCGTTGGGGTGAGAAGTAAGGGTTACTGTCAGTGTTAGGGTTGTAGGTAGGGTTACGGTTAGGGTTAGCGGTTTAGAATTAGGGTTAGGGATTAGGTGTCACAGTGATGACTAGGAGATAGGGTTAGAATTATGGGATAGGGCTTGTTCTCAGGAAATGGGTTATGCATTAACGTTAGGATAAGAGGTTAAAGTTAGGCGCACGGTGAGGTTTACGTGTTAAGGGGAGAAATAGGAACAGGGTTGGGTGTTATGTTCAGGGTTAGGGTTATCTGTTAAAGGTATTGTTTATGCTTAGCGCACGGGCCCTGTCGGCATTAGGCGGGCGGGGGGAGTTTAGGGGGCTGGGATTGTACCCGGGAACCCACTATATCATACTCTGTGTATGGGCCCGTGGGTTTCATGCAGGACACAGTGGTAGAGCCTCCTTTCACGCATGGCAATGGAGGATTGCAGGCTCTCTAAACTCTAAGAAAGCAAGAAGTCTGAGAATTAGATTTAGGGTTAGGATTATGGTTAGGGTTAAGGATGAAGTTTAGTGTTAGGGTGAGGGCTTAGGGTTAGGGATTACGGTTAGGGTTAGAGGTTACTCTTAGGTTTAACGGTTACACTTTGGTTAGGGTTAGGGTTAGGGTTAGGGTTAGGGCTTAGGGTTAGGGTTAAAGGTTACTCTTAGGTTTAACGGTTACACTTTGGTTTAGGGTTGAGGTTTACGGTTAGGGTTAAGATGAGGGGTTAGGGTTTGGTACAGGGTTAGGGTTAAGTGTTAGGTTTAGGGTTGAAGATTAGGATTAGGGTTAGGATTAAAGGTTAGCGTGAGAGTTAACGCTTAGGGTTAAGGTTAATAGTTAGGGTTTAGGGTTAGGTTTAGGGTTAGTTTTAGGGTTAGAGTTATGTGCTATGGTTTGTGTTAGAGGTTAGGGTTAGGTTTACTGGTCACGGTTAGGGTTACGTTTAGGGGTTAGCATTAGGGTTAGGGTTAGGGTTAAGGGATAGGATTAGGGTTAAGTGTTGGGCTTAGGGTTAGGGTTTAGTGTTAAGGTTAGCATTAAGGATTAGGGTTAGGGTCAGGGTTAAATTCTTGGGTACGGGTAATTGTTAGGGTCAGGGTTTAGGTTCACGGATAGGGTTAGTGTTAAGGGTTACGGGTAGGTTTAGGGTTCAGGGTTAGTGTTAGCATTAGGGCTTAAGGTTAGGATTAGGCGGTAGGTTAGATTTAGGGTTAGATCTAGGCGTTAGGGTAAGGGCTAGCGTTAGGGTTAAGAGATAGGGTTAGGTTTAATGCTTAGGATTAGGGTTAGGGTTTGGGGTTAAAGTAAGTGTTAGGGGTTAGGTTTAAGGATCCAAGGTTAGGGTTATTTTTAGCTGTAGTGTTAGGGTTAGGGATAAGGGATCCCATTAGCATTAAGGGTCTTCCTTACTGTAGGGTTAAGGGTTAGGCTTAGAGTTAAAGGTTAAGGTTAGGGTCAGTGTTAAGATTTAGGGTGAGGGTTAACGGTTAGGGTAAAGGTTAAGCGTTAGGGTTAGGGATTAGTGATTAGGGTTTTTGGTTAGTGTTAGGGTTAGCGGTTAGGAGTTAGTGTTTTATGAAGGGGTATGGTTAGAATTAGGATTGGGGTTAGAGTTAGGGTGAGGTATAGGGGTTAGGTTTAGGGTTTAGATTTAGGGTAAAAGGATAGGATTAGGGTTACGGGTTGGGCTTAGGTTTAGGGTTAAAGTTTACTGCTAGGGTTAGGGATAGGGTTCAGGGTTAGCTTTAGGGGTTCTGGTTAGGGTTAGGTGTTAGGTTAGTGTCAGGGTTAGGTCTAGTCGTGAGGGTAAGGTTTAGGGTTAGCTTTAAGAGCTAGGATTAGGTTTAATGGTTAGGATTAGGATTAGGGTTAAGGGCTAGGGTAAGGCTTAGGGGTTAGGGTCAAGGGTTAGGGTTTTTGTTAGGCATAGCGTTGGGGTTAGAAGTAAGGGTTACTGTCAGTGTTAGGGTTGTAGGTAGGGTTACGGTTAGGGTTAGCGGTTTAGAATTAGGGTTAGGGATTAGGTGTCACAGTGATGACTAGGAGATAGGGTTAGAATTATGGGATAGGGGTTGTTCTCAGGAAATGGGTTATGCATTAACGTTAGGATAAGAGGTTAAAGTTAGGCGCACGGTGAGGTTTACGTGTTAAGGGGAGAAATAGGAACAGGGTTGGGTGTTATGTTCAGGGTTAGGGTTATCTGTTAAAGGTATTGTTTATGCTTAGCGCACGGGCCCTGTCTGCATTAGGCGGGCGGGGGGAGTTTAGGGGGCTGGGATTGTACCCGGGAACCCACTCCATCATACTCTGGGTATGGGCCCGTGGGTTTCATGGAGGACACAGTGGTAGAGCCTCCTTTCACGCATGGCATGGGAGGATTGCAGGCTTTCTAAACTCTAAGAAAGCAAGAAGTCTGAGAATTAGATTTAGGGTTAGGATTATAGTTAGGGTTAAGGATGAAGTTTAGTGTTAGGGTGAGGGCTTAGGGTTAGGGCTTAGGGTTAGGGTTAAAGGTTACTCTTAGGTTTAACGGTTACTCTTTGGTTTAGGGTTGAGGTTTACGGTTAGGGTTAAGATGAGGGGTTAGGGTTTGGTACAGGGTGAGGGTTAAGTGTTAGGTTTAGGGTTGAAGATTAGGATTAGGGTTAGGATTAAAGGTTAGCGTGAGAGTTAACGCTTAGGGTTAAGGTTAATAGTTAGGGTTTAGGGTTAGGTTTAGGGTTAGTTTTAGGGTTAGAGTTATGTGCTATGGTTTGTGTTAGAGGTTAGGGTTAGGTTTACTGGTCACGGTTAGGGTTAGGTTTAGGGGTTAGCATTAGGGTTATGGTTAGGCTTAGGGTTAAGGGATAGGATTAGGGTTAAGTGTTGGGCTTAGGGTTCGGGTTTTGTGTTAAGGTTAGCATTAAGGATTAGGGTTAGAATCAGGGTTAAATGCTTGGGTGCGGGTAATTGTTAGGGTCAGGGTTAAGGTTGACAGATAGGGTTAGTGTTAAGGGTTACGGGTAGGTTTAGGGTTCAGGGTTAGTGTTAGCATTAGGGCTTAAGGTTAGGATTAGGCGGGAGGTTAGATTTAGGGTTAGATCTAGGCGTTAGGGTAAGGGCTAGCGTTAGGGTTAAGAGATAGGGTTAGGTTTAATGCTTAGGATTAGGGTTAGGGTTTGGGGTTAAAGTAAATGTTAGGGGTTAGGTTTAAGGATCCAAGGTTAGGGTAATTTTTAGCTGTAGTGTTAGGGTTAGGGATTAGGGATCCCATTAGCATTAAGGGTCTTCGTTACTGTAGGGTTAAGGGTTAGGCTTAGAGTTAAAGGTTAATGTTAGGGTCAGTGTTAAGATTTAGGGTGAGGGTTAACGGTTAGGGTAAAGGTTAAGCGTTAGGGTTAGGGATTAGTGATTAGGGTTTTTGGTTAGTGTTAGGGTTAGCGGTTAGGAGTTAGTGTTTTATGAAGGGGTATGGTTAGAATTAGGATTGGGGTTAGAGTTAGGGTGAGGTATAGGGGTTAGGTTTATGGGTTAGTTTTAGGGTAAAAAGATAGGATTAGGGTTACGGGTTGGGCTTAGGTTTAGGGTTAAAGTTTACTGCTAGGGTTAGGGATAGGGTTCAGGGTTAGCTTTAGGGGTTCTGGTTAGGGTTAGGTGTTAGGTTAGTGTCAGGGTTAGGTCTAGTCGTGAGGGTAAGGTTTAGGGTTAGCTTTAAGAGCTAGGGTTAGGTTTAATGGTTAGGATTAGGATTAGGGTTAAGGGTTAGGTTAAGGCTTAGGGGTTAGGGTCAAGGGTTAGGGTTTTTGTTAGGCATAGTGTTGGGGTTAGAAGTAAGGGTTACTGTCAGTGTTAGGGTTGTAGGTAGGGTTACGGTTAGGGTTAGCGGTTTAGAATTAGGGTTAGGGATTAGGTGTTACAGTGATGACTAGGAGATAGGGTTAGAATTATGGGATAGGGGTTGTTCTCAGGAAATGGGTTATGCATTAACGTTAGGATAAGAGGTTAAAGTTAGGTGCACGGTGAGGTTTACGTGTTAAGGGGAGAAATAGGAACAGGGTTGGGTGTTATGTTCAGGGTTAGGGTTATCTGTTAAAGGTATTGTTTATGCTCAGCGCACGGGCCCTGTCTGCATTAGGCGGGCGTGGGGAGTTTAGGGGGCTGGGATTGTACCCGGGAACCCACTCTATCATACTCTGGGTATGGGCCCGTGGGTTTCATGCAGGACACAGTGGTAGAGCCTCCTTTCACGCATGGCATGGGAGGATTGCAGGCTTTCTAAACTCCAAGAAAGCAAGAAGTCTGAGAATAAGATTTAGGGTTAGGGTTATGGTTAGGGTAACGGATGAAGTTTAGTGTTAGGGTGAGGGCTTAGGGTTAGGGATTAGGGTTAGGGTTAAAGGTTACTCTTAGGTTTAACGGTTACACTTTGGTTTAGGGTTGAGGTTTACGGTTAGGGTTAAGATGAGGGGTTAGGGTTTGGTAGACGTTTAGGGTTAAGTGTTAGGTTTAGGGTTGAAGATTAGGATTAGGGTTAGGATTAAAGGTTAGCGTGAGAGTTAACGCTTAGGGTTAAGGTTAAGAGTTAGGGTTTACGGTTAGGCTTAGGGTTAGATTTAGGGTTAGAGTTATGTGCTATGGTTTGTGTTAGGGGTTAGGGTTAGGTTTACTGTTCACGGTTAGGGTTGGGTTTAGGGGTTAGCATTAGGGTTAGGGATTAGGTTTAGGGTAAGGGTCTAGAGTTAATGTTGGGCTTTAGGCTCGGGGCTTAGGTTCAGGGTCAGGGGTTAGCGTTCGTGGTAGGGCTTAGCTTTAGCGGTCAGTTTAAGGGCACAGGACCTGGTTAATCTACGGTGAGAGGGGTGCGGTCGGAGTCACCACGAAAGCACAACATCATTTCCTGGGCCTTGGGACAGGACCTCCATGCAGGACTCAGGCGGAGCCTCATCTCACACATGGCATGGCTGTATTGTAGGCTTGCTTCACTCTGGGAATGGAAGTAGTGTGAGAATTAGGGTTGGGGTTGGGGTTAGGGTTTTTCGTGTTAGGGGTTAGGTTTCGAGTCAGGGTTAGGTGCTAGGGATTAGTGGTTAGGGTTAGAGTTAGTGTTAGGGGTAAGGTGTTAAGTCTGGGTTAGGGGGCCAGGGTAAGGTTTAGGGTTGGAGTTAGCGTTAGGGTTAGCGGTTAGGGTTAAGGGATAGGGTTAGGATTCAGGGTGAGGGTTAGAGGGTTAACAGTTGGGGTTAGGCTTAGGGGTTAGGGATAGTGTTAGGGTTAAGGGTTAGGAGCTTGGTTCAGGTTTAAGGTTAGCATTAGGGGTTGGGGTTAGTGTTAACTGTAGGTCAGTGTTGGGGTTAGATCTCTAGGCATTAGGGTAAAGGTTAGGGTTAGGGTTAAGAGTTAGGGTTCTGTTTAATGGTTAGGATTGGGAATAGGGTTAAGGGTTAGGGTTAAGGTTAGGGGTTATGACGAAGGATCAACGGTTAGGGTTACTTTTAGGCGTAGGGTTAGGGTAAGGGGTTAGGGTTAGTGTTAGTGTTGTTGGTCGGGTTAAGGTTAGGGTTGGCGTTTCAGAAGTAGGGATTAGGTGTTACGGTTATAGCTAGGAGTTAGGGTTATAATGACGGTATAGGGCTTGTTCTCAGGGTGTCATGCATTAACGTTAAGATATGGGGTTAAAGTTAGGGTTATGGTGAGGTTTACCTGTTAAGGTGAGCAGTAGGATGAGGGTTAGGTGTTATGTTGTGGGTTAGGCTTATGGGTGAGGGGTAGGGTTTATGCTTAGGGCACGGGCCCTGTATGCCCTAGGAGGCAAAGTTAGGTGTCTGTGATGGTCGCTGGGAACCCACTCTACCGCACACAGTGTATGCGCCTCTGGGTTTCATGCAGGACACTGTGGCAGAGCCTCCTTTCACGCATGGCATGGGAGGATTGCAGGCTTTCTAAACTCTAAGAAAGCAAGAAGTCTGAGAATTAGATTTAGGGTTAGGGTTATGGTTAGGGTTAAGGATGAAGTTTAGTGTTAGGGTGAGGGCTTAGGGTTAGGGATTAGGGTTAGGGTTAAAGGTTACTCTTAGATTTAACGGTTACACTTTGGTTTAGGGTTGAGGTTTACGGTTAGGGTTAAGATGAGGGGTTAGGGTTTGGTACAGGGTTAGGGTTAAGTGTTAGGTTTAGGGTTGAAGATTAGGATTAGGGTTAGGATTAAAGGTTAGCGTGAGAGTTAACGCTTAGGGTTAAGGTTAATAGTTAGGTGTTAGGGTTAGGGTTAGGGTTAGTTTTAGGGTTAGAGTTATGTGCTAGGGTTTGTGTTAGAGGTTAGGGTTAGGTTTACTGGTCACGGTTCGGGTTACGTTTAGGGGTTAGCATTAGGGTTAGGGTTAGGGTTAAGGGATAGGATTAGGGTTAAGTGTTGGGCTTAGGGTTAGGGTTTAGTGTTAGGGTTATCATTAAGGATTAGGGTTAGGGTCAGGGTTAAATGCTTGGGTGCGGGTAATGGTTAGGGTCAGGGTTAAGGTTCACGGATAGGGTTAGTGTTAAGGGTTACGGGTAGGTTTAGGGTTCAAGGTTAGTGTTAGCATTAGGGCTTAAGGTTAGGATTAGGCGGTAGGTTAGATTTATGGATAGATCTAGGCGTTAGGGTAAGGGCTAGCGTTAGGGTTAAGAGATAGGTTTAGGTTTAAAGCTTAGGATTAGGGTTAGGGTTTGGGGTTAAAGTAAGTGTTAGGGGTTAGGTTTAAGGATCCAAGGTTAGGGTTATTTTTAGCTGTAGTATTAGGGTTAGGGATAAGGGATCCCATTAGCATTAAGGGTCTTCCTTACTGTAGGGTTAAGGGTTAGGCTTAGAGTTAAAGGTGAAGGTTAGGGTCAGTGTTAAGATTTAGGGTGAGGGTTAACGGTTAGGGTAAAGGTTAAGCGTTAGGGTTAGGGATTAGTGATTAGGGTTTTTGGTTAGTGTTATTGTTAGCGGTGAGGAGTTAGTGTTTTATGAAGGGGTATGGTTAGAATTAGGATCGGGGTTAGAGTTAGGGTGAGGTATAGGGGTTAGGTTTAGGGGTTAGTTTTAGGGTAAAAGGATAGGATTAGGCTTACGGGTTGGGCTTAGGTTTAGGGTTAAAGTTTACTGCTAGGGTTAGGGATAGGGTTCAGGGTTAGCTTTAGGGGTTCTGGTTAGGGTTAGGTGTTAGGTTAGTGTCAGGGTTAGGTCTAGTCGTGAGGGTAAGGTTTAGGGTTAGCTTTAAGATCTAGGGTTACGTTTAATGGTTAGGATTAGGATTAGGGTTAAGGGTTAGGGTAAGGCTTAGGGGTTAGGGTGAAGGGTTAGGGTCAAGGGTTAGGGTTTTTGTTAGGCATAGCGTTGGGGTTAGAAGTAAGGGTTACTGTCAGTGTTAGCGTTGTAGGTAGAGTTACGGTTAGGGTTAGTGGTTTAGAATTAGGGTTAGGGATTAGGTGTCACAGTGATGACTAGGAGATAGGGTTAGAATTATGGGATAGGGGTTGTTCTCAGGAAATGGGATATGCATTAATGTTAGGATAAGAGGTTAAAGTTAGGCGCACGGTGAGGTTTACGTGTTAAGGGGAGAAATAGGAACAGGGTTGGGTGTTATGTTCAGGGTTTGGGTTATCTGTTAAAGGTATTGTTTATGCTTAGCGCACGGGCCCTGTCTGCATTAGGCGGGCGGGGGGAGTTTAGGGGGCTGGGATTGTACCCGGGAACCCACTCTATCATACTCTGGGTATGGGCCCGTGGGTTTCATGCAGGACACAGTGGTAGAGCCTCCTTTCACGCATGGCATGGGAGGATTGCAGGCTTTCTAAACTCTAAGAAAGCAAGAAGTCTGAGAATTAGATTTAGGGTTAGGATTCTGGTTAGGGTTAAGGATGAAGTTTAGTGTTAGGGTGAGGGCTTAGGGTTAGGGATTAGGGTTAGGGTTAAAGGTTACTCTTAGGTTTAACGGTTACACTTTGGTTTAGGGTTTAGGTTTACGGGTAGGGTTAAGATGAAGGGTTAGGGTTTGGTACAGGGTTAGGGTTAAGTGTTAGGTTTAGGGTTGAAGATTAGAATTAGGGTTAGGATTAAAGGTTAGCGTGAGAGTTAACGCTTAGGGTTTAGGTTAAGAGTTAGGGTTTAGGGTTAGGGTTAGGGTTAGGGTTAGTTTTAGGGTTAGAGTTATGTGCTATGGTTTGTGTTAGAGGTTAGGGTTAGGTTTACTGGTCACGGTTAGGGTTATTTTTAGGGGGTAGCATTAGGGTTAGGGTTAGGGTTAAGGGATAGGATTAGGGTTAAGTGTTGGGCTTAGGGTTAGGGTTTAGTGTTAAGTTTATCATTAAGGATTAGGGTTAGAGTAAGGGTTAAATGCTTGGGTGCGGGTAATGGTTAGGGTCAGGGTTTAGGTTCACGAATTGGGTAAGTGTTAAGGGTTACGGGTAGGTTTAGGGTTCAGGGTTAGTGTTAGCATTAGGGCTTAAGGTTAGGATTAGGCGGTAGGTTACATTTAGGGTTAGATCTAGGCGTTAGGGTAAGGGCTAGCGTTAGGGTTAAGAGATAGGGTTAGGTTTAATGCTTAGGATTAGGGTTATGGTTTGGGGTTAAAGTAAGTGTTAGGGGTTAGGTTTAAGGATCCAAGGTTAGGGTTATTTTTAGCTGTAGTGTTAGGGTTAGGGATAAGGGATCCCATTAGCATTAAGGGTCATTCTTACTGTAGGGTTAAGGGTTAGGCTTAGAGTTAAAGGTTAAGGTTAGGGTCAGTGTTAAGATTTAGGGTGAGGGTTAACGGTTAGGGTAAAGGTTAAGCATTAGGGTTAGGGATTAGTGATTAGGGTTTTTGGTTAGTGTTAGGGTTAGCGGTTAGGAGTTAGTGTTTTATGAAGGGGTATGTTTAGAATTAGGATTGGGGTTAGAGTTAGGGTGAGGTATAGGGGTTAGGTTTAGGGGTTAGTTTTAGGGTAAAAGGATAGGATTAGGGTTACGGGTTGGGCTTAGGTTTAGGGTTAAAGTTTACTGCTAGGGTTAGGGATAGGGTTCAAGGTTAGCTTTAGGGGTTCTGGTTAGGGTTAGGTGTTAGGTTAGTGTCAGGGATAGGTCTAGTCGTGAGGGTAAGGTTTAGGGTTAGCCTTAAGAGCTAGGGTTAGGTTTAATGGTTAGGATTAGGATTAGGGTTAAGGGTTAGTGTAAGGCTTAGGGGTTAGGGTGAAGGGTTAGGGTCAAGGGTTAGGGTTTTTGTTAGGCATAGCGTTGGGGTTAGAAGTAAGGGTTACTGTCAGTGTTAGGGTTGTAGGTAGGGTTACGGTTAGGGTTAGCGGTTTAGAATTAGGGTTAGGGATTAGGGGTCACAGTGATGACTAGGAGATAGGGTTAGAATTATGGGATAGGGGTTGTTCTCAGGAAATGGGTTATGCATTAACGTTAGGATAAGAGGTTAAAGTTAGGCGCACGGTGAGGTTTACATGTTAGTGGGAGAAATAGGAACAGGGTTGGGTGTTATGTTCAGGGTTAGGGTTATCTGTTAAAGGTATTGTTTATGCTTAGCGCACTAGCCCTGTCTGCATTAGGCGGGCGGGGGGAGTTTAGGGGGCAGGGATTGTACCCGGGAACCCACTCTATCATACTCTGGGTATGGGCCCGTGGGTTTCATGCAGGACACAGTGGTAGAGCCTCCTTTCACGCATGGCATGGGTGGATTGCAGGCTTTCCAAACTCTAAGAAAGCAAGAAGTCTGAGAATTAGATTTAGGGTTAGGATTCTGGTTTGGGTTAAGGATGAAGTTTAGTGTTAGGGTGAGGGCTTAGGGTTAGGGAATAGGGTTAGGGTTAAAGGTTACTCTTAGGTTTAACGGTTACACTTTGGTTTAGGGTTGAGGTTTACGGTTAGGGTTAAGATGAGGGGTTAGGGTTTGGTACAGGGTTAGGGTTAAGTGTTAGGTTTAGGGTTGAAGATTAGGATTAGGGTTAGGATTAAAGGTTAGCGTGAGAGTTAACGCTTAGGGTTAAGGTTAAGAGTTAGGGTTTACGGTTAAGGTTAGGGTTAGTTTTAGGGTTAGAGTTATGTGCTATGGTTTGTGTTAGAGGTTAGGGTTAGGTTTACTGGTCACGGTTAGGGTTACGTTTAGGGGTTAGCATTAGGGTTAGGGTTAGGGTTAGGGTTAAGGGATAGGATTAGGGTTAAGTGTTGGATTTAGGGTTAGGGTTTAGTGTTAGGGTTAGCATTAAGGATTAGGGTTAGGGTCAGGGTTAAATGCTTGGGTGCAGGTAATGGTTAGGGTCAGGGTTAAGGTTCACGGATAGGGTTAGTGTTAAGGGTTACGGGTAGGTTTAGGGTTCAGGGTTAGTGTTAGCATTAGGGCTTAAGGTTAGGATTAGGCGGTAGGTTAGATTTAGGGTTAGATCTAGGCGTTAGGGTAAGGGCTAGCGTTAGGGTTAAGAGATAGGGTTAGGTTGAATGCTTAGGATTAGGGTTAGGGTTTGGGGTTAAAGTAAGTGTTAGGGGTTAGGTTTAAGGATCCAAGGTTAGGGTTATTTTTAGCTGTAGTGTTAGGGTTAGGGATAAGGGATCCCATTAGCATTAAGGGTCTTCCTTACTGTAGGGTTAAGGGTTAGGCTTAGAGTTAAAGGTTAAGGTTAGGGTCAGTGTTAAGATTTAGGGTGAGGGTTAACGGTTAGGGTAAAGGATAAGCGTTAGGGTTAGGGATTAGTGATTAGGGTTTTTGGTTAGTGTTAGGTTTAGCAGTTAGGAGTTAGTGTTTTATGAAGGGGTATGGTTAGAATTAGGATTGGGGTTAGAGTTAGGGTGAGGTATAGGGGTTAGGTTTAGGGGTTAGTTTTAGGGTAAAAGGATAGGAGTAGGGTTACGGGTTGGGCTTAGGTTTAGGGTTAAAGTTTACTGCTGGGGTTAGGGATAGGGTTCAGGGTTATCTTTAGGGGTTCTCGTTAGGGTTAAACGCTGAACACCTGCAAATAATTTTCAACGTATTGGTTAATTGAAAAGCTCTGCGGCATACTTCTTGGAACAAGCCAGTTACCTGTTCCCACGGAAAGAGGAGTATATAGAACCATGGTGGATTTCCAGCTGATGAAGTAAAGGATTATTAAAGGAACGGGATGACCATGGGGATCATCGTCAATTCTCTGAAACAGAATCCGCCCTTTTAACCTGCCAAACACATGCCCACTTCTCCTCTCTAGGGATAATAAAAACTAACCAGCGAACTGACAGAGGGCCTGACCCCCCCATCCACATCGACCACACACACAAAAAAACCGTACCCTCCAGCTACTAATTATAATGCTAACTTGCAAAATTTCGCTGCATTTTAAAATAATGGAAAAATGGTGGTGGGATGATACTTAGAAGAATGGCTTCTTGTCTGTCTCCACTAACAAAAATAGGCAACACCAAGTCAGCTACTCCTCAGCATAGTTATGTCCGTCGCAGCCTTCTTGGGTTTCAGGAGGCACATACAAACGTTAGCAAAATTATGGTGAAACGCTGAAAACCTGCAAATAATTTTCAACGTACTGGTTAATTTGAAAACTCTCCAGCACTTCTTGGAACAAGCCAGGTACCTGTGCTCACTCATAGAGGAGTATATAGAAACATGGTGGAATCCCAGCTGATGAAGCAAAGGATTCTTAAAGGAATAAGATGACCATGCGGATCCTGTTTAATTCTCTGAAACAGAATCCGCACTTTTCACCTGCCAAACACATGCCCACTTCTCCTCTCTGGGGATAATAAAAACAAACCAGTGAATTGACAGATGGCCTGACCAACCCATCCACACTGACCCCACAAAAAAATAAAAAAGTACCCTCCAGCTACTAATTATAATGATTAATTTCAAAATTTGCCTTCATTTTTAAACAATGGAAAAATGATGGTGGGATGATACTTAGAAGAATGGCTTCCAGTCAGTCTCCACTAACAAAAATAGGCAACACCAAGTGAGCTACTCCTCAGCATACTTATGTCCGTGGCAGCCATATTGGGTTTCAGGAGACACATACAAACGTTATAAGAATTATGGTGAAACGCTGAAAACCTGCAAATAATTTTCAATGTACTGCTTAATTGAAAAGCTCTGTGGCATACTTCTTGGAACAAGCCAGTTACCTGTGCCCACACATAGAGGAGAATATAGAACCATGGTGGATTCCCAGGTGATGAAGCAAAAGTTTCCTAAAGGAACGGGATGAGCATGCGGATCTTGTTTCATTCTCTGAAACTGAATCCGAACTTTACACCTGCCAAACACATGTCCACTTCTCCTCTCTGGGGATAATAAAAACTAACCAGCGAACTGACAGAGGGCCTGACCCCCCCATCCACATCGACCACACACACAAAAAAACCGTACCCTCCAGCTACTAATTATAATGCTAACTTGCAAAATTTCCCTGCCTTTTAAAACAATGGAAAAATGGTGGTGGGATGATACTTAGAAGAATGGCTTCTTGTCTGTCTCCACTAACAAAAATAGGCAACACCAAGTCAGCTACTCCTCAGCATAGTTATGTCCGTCGCAGCCTTCTTGGGTTTCAGGAGGCACATACAAACGTTATCAAAATTATGGTGAAACACTGAAAACCTGCAAATAATTTTCAACGTACTGGTTAATTTGAAAACTCTCCGGCATACTTCCTGGAACAAGCCAGGTACCTGTGCCCACGCAAAGTGGAGTATATAGAACCATGGTGGATTTCCAGCTGATGAAGTAAAGGATTATTAAAGGAACGGGATGACCATGGGGATCTTCGTTAATTCTGTGAAACAGAATCCGCCCTTTTCACCTGCCAAACACATGCCCACATCTCCTCTCTGGGGATAATAAAAACTAACCAGCGAACTGACAGAGGGCCTGACCCCCCCATCCACATCGACCACACACACAAAAAAAAACCGTACCCTCCAGCTACTAATTAATTATAATGCTAACTTGCAAAATTTCCCTGCATTTTAAAACAATGGAAAAATGGTGGTGGGATGATACTTAGAAGAATGGCTTCTTGTCTGTCTCCACTAACAAAAATAGGCAACACCAAGTCAGCTACTCCTCAGCATAGTTATGTCCGTCGCAGCCTTCTTGGGTTTCAGGAGGCACAAACAAAGGTTCTCACAATTATGGTGAAACGCTGAACACCTGCAAATAATTTTCAACGTAGTGGTTAATTGAAAAGCTCTGCGGCATACTTCTTGGAACAAGCCACTTACCTGTTCCCACGCAAAGAGGAGTATATAGAACCATGGTGGATTTCCAGGTGATGAAGTAAAGGATTATTAAAGGAACGGGATGACCATGGGGATCATCGTTAATTCTCTGAAACAGAATCCGCCTTTTTCACCTGCCAAACACATGCCCACTTCACCTCTCTGGGGATAATAAAAACTAACCAGCGAACTGACAGAGGGCCTGACCCCCCCATGCACATCGACCACACACAAAAAAAAAAAAACCGTACCCTCCAGCTACTAATTATAATGCTAACTTGCAAAATTTCCCTCCTTTTTAAAACAATGGAAAAATGGTGGTGGGATGATACTTAGAAGAATGGCTTCTTGTCCGTCTCCACTAACAAAAATAGGCAACACCAAGTCAGCTACTCCTCAGCATAGTTATGTCCGTCGCCGCCTTCTTGGGTTTCAGGAGGCACAAACAAACGTTATCACAATTATGGTGAAACGCTGAACACCTGCAAATAATTTTCAACGTAGTGGTTAATAGAAAAGCTCAGCGGCATACTTCTTGGAACAAGCCAGGTACCTGTGCCCATGCATAGAGGAGTATATAGAAACATGGTGCAATCCCAGCTCATGAAGCAAAGGATTCTTAAAGGAATGAGATGACCATGCGGATCCTGTTTAATTCTCTGAAACAGAATCCGCACTTTTCACCTGCCAAACACATGCCCACTTCTCCTCTCTGGGGATAATAAAAACAAACCAGTGAATTGACAGATGGCCTGACCAACCCATCCACACTGACCCCACAAAAAAAAAAAGTACCCTCCAGCTACTAATTATAATGATAACTTGCAAAATTTCCCTGCATTTTTAAACAATAGAAAAATGATGGTGGGATGATACTTAGAAGAATGGCTTCCAGTCAGTCTCCACTAACAAAAATAGGCAACACGAAGTCAGCTACGCCTCAGCATACTTATGTCCGTGGCAGCCATATTGGGTTTCAGGAGACACATACAAACGTTATAAGAATTATGGTGAAACGCTGAAAACCTGCAAATGATTTTCAAAGTACTGCTTAATTGAAAAGCTCTGTGGCATACTTCTTGGAACAAGCTAGTTACCTGTGCCCACACATAGAGGAGTATATAGAACCATGGTGGATTCCCACCTGATGAAGCAAATTTTTCTAAAGGAACGGGAGGACCATGCGGATCCTGTATCATTCTCTGAAACAGAATCCGCACTTTTCACCTGCCAAACACATGCCCACTACTCTTCTCTGGGGATAATAAAAACAAACCAGCGATCTGACAGAGGGCCTGAACACCCATCCTGACCGAACCCACAAAAAAAAAAAGGACCCTCCAGCTACTAATTATAATGCCAATTGGCAAAATTTCCCTGCATTTTTAAACAATGGAGAAATGATGGTGGGATGATACTTAGAAGAATGGCTTCTTGTCAGTCTCCACTGACAAAAATAGGCAACACCAAGTCAGCTACGCCTCAGCATAGTTATGTCCGTAGCAGCCATATTTGGTTTCAGTAGGCACATACACACGTTATCACAATTATGGTGAAACGCTGAAAACCTGCAAAGGATTTTCAACATACTGGTTAATTGAAAAGCTCTGAGGCATACTTCTTGGAACAAGCCAGTTTTCTGTGCCCACGCATAGAGAAGTATATAGAACCATGGTGGATTCCCAGCTCATGAAGCAAAGGATTCTTAAAGGAACTGGATTACCATGCGGATCCTGTTTAATTCTCTGAAACAAATCCGCAGTTTTCACCTGCAATACTAATACCCACTTCCCCTCTCTGGGGATAATAAAAACAAACCAGCGAACTGACAGAGGGCCTTACCAACCCATCCACACTGACCCCACAAAAAAAAAAAAATAGTACCCTCCAGCTACTAATTATAATGCTAACTTGCAAAATTTCCCTGCATTTTAAAACAATGGAAAAATGGTGGTGGGATGATACTTAGAAGAATGGCTTCTTGTCAGTCTCCACTAACAAAAATAGGGAACACGAAGTCAGCTACGCCTCAGCATACCTATGTCCTTGGCAGCCATATTGGGTTTCAGGAGACACATACAAACTTTATAAGAATTATGGTGAAACGCTGAAAACCTGCAAATAATTTTCAACGTAGTGGTTAATTGAAAAGCTCTGCGGCATACTTCTTGGAACAAGCCAGTTACCTGTGCCCACACATAGAGGAGTATATAGAACCATGGTGGATTCCCAGCTGATGAAGCGAAAGTTTCCTAAAGGAACGGGATGAGCATGCGGATCCTGTTTCATTCTCTGAAACAGAATCCGAACTTTTCACCTTACAAACACATGCCTACTTCTCCTCTCTGGGGATAATAAAAACTAACCAGCCAACTGACAGAGGGCCTGACCAACACACCCACACCGATCCCACAGGAAAAAAAAAAAAAAAAAACACCGAAGCCTCCAGCTACTAATTAGAATGCTAACTTGCAAAATTTTCCTGCATTTTTAAACAATGGAAAAATGATGGTGAGATGATACTTAGAAGAATGGATTCTTGTCAGTCTCCACTAACAAAAATAGGCAAAACCAAGTCAGCTACGCCTCAGCATAGTTATGTCCGTCGCAGCCTTCTTGGGTTTCAGGAGGCACAAACAAACGTTATCACAATTATGGTGAAACGCTGAACACCTGCAAATAATTTTCAACGTAGTGGTTAATTGAAAAGCTCTGCGGCATACTTCTTGGAACAAGGCAGTTACCTGTTCCCACGCAAAGAGGAGTATATAGAACCATGGTGGATTTCCAGCTGATGAAGTAAAGGATTATTAAAGGAACGGGATGACCATGGGGATCATCGTTAATTCTCTGAAACAGAATCCGCCCTTTTCACCTGCCAAACACATGCCCACTTCTCCTCTCTGGGGATAATAAAAACTAACCAGCGAACTGACAGAGGGCCTGACCTCCCATCCACATCGACCACACACACAAAAAAAATCCGTACCCTCCAGCTACTACTTATAATGCTAACTTGCAAAATTTCCCTGCATTTTAAAACAATGGTAAAATGGTGGTGGGATGATACTTAGAAGAATGGCTTCTTGTCTGTCTCCACTAACAAAAATAGGCAACACCAAGTCAGCTACTCCTCAGCATAGTTATGTCCGTCGCAGCCCTCTTGGGTTTCAGGAGGCATATACAAACGTTATCAAAATTATGGTGAAACGCTGAACACCTGCAAATAATTTTCAATGTACTGGTTAATTTGAAAACTCTCCAGCATAATTCTTGGAACAAGCCAGGTACCTGTGCCCACGCATAGAGGAGTATATAGAAACATGGTGGAATCCCAGCTGATGAAGCAAAGGATTCTTAAAGGAATGAGATGACCATGCGGATCTTGTTTAATTCTCTGAAACAGAATCCGCACTTTTCACCTGCCAAACACATGCCCACTACTCTTCTCTGGGGATAATAAAAACAAACCAGCGATCTGACAGAGGGCCTGAACTCCCATCCTGACCGACCCCACAAAACAAAAAAGTACCGTCCAGCTACTAATTATAATGCCAATTTGCAAAATTTCCCTGCATTTTTAAACAATGGAGAAATGATGGTGGGATGATACTTAGAAGAATGGCTTCTTGTCAGTCTCCACTGACAAAAATAGGCAACACCAAGTCAGCTAGGCCTCAGCAGAGTTATGTCCATAGCAGCCATATTTGGTTTCAGTAGGCACATACACACGTTATCTCAATTATGGTGAAACGCTGAAAACCTGCAAAGGATTTTCAACATACTGGTTAATTGAAAAGCTCTGAGGCATACTTCTTGGAACAATCCAGTTTCCTGTGCCCATGCATAGAGAAGTATATAGAACCATGGTGGATTCCCAGCTCATGAAGCAAAGGAGTATTAAAGGAACGGGATTACCATGCGGATCCTGTTTAATTCTCTGAAACAGATCCACAGTTTTCACCTGCCATACTAATACACACTTCTCCTCTCTGGGAATAATAAAAACAAACCAGCGAACTGACAGAGGGCCTGACCAACACATCCACACCGACCCCACAGGAAAAAAAAAAAAAAACACCGTAGCCTCCAGCTACTAATTATAATGCTAACTTGAAAAATTTTCCTGCATTTTTAAACAATGGAAAAATGATGGTGAGATGATACTTAGAAGAATGGATTCTTGTCAGTCTCCACTAACAAAAATAGGCAAAACCAAGTCAGCTACGCCTCATCATAGTTATGTTCGTTGCAGCCATCTTGGGTGTCAGGAGGCATAAACAAACGTTATCACAATTATGGTTAAACGCTGAACACCTGCAAATAATTTTCAACGTACTGGTTAATTGAAAAGCTCTGCGGCATTCTTCTTGGAACAAGCCAGTTACCTGTTCCCACGCAAAGAGGAGTATATAGAACCATGGTGGATTTCCAGCTGATGAAGTAAAGGATTATTAAAGGAACGGGATGACCATGGGGATCATCCTTAATTCTCTGAAACAGAATCCGCCGTTTTCACCTGCCAAACACATGTCCACTACTCTTCTCTGGGTATAATAAAAACAAACCAGAAATCTGACAGAGGGCCTGAACACCCATCCTGACCGACCCCACAAAAAAAAAAAGTACCCTCCAGCTACTAATTATAATGCCAATTTGCAAAATTACCCTGCATTTTTAAACAATGGAGAAATGATGGTGAGATGATACTTAGAAGAATGGCTTCTTGTCAGTCTCCACTGACAAAAATAGGCAACACCAAGTCAGCTACGCCTCAGCATAGTTATGTCCGTAGCAGCCATATTTGGTTTCAGTAGGCACATACACACGTTATCACAATTATGGTGAAACGCTGAAAACCTCCAAAGGATTGTCAACATACTGGTTAATTGAAAAGCTCTGCGGCACACTTCTTGGAACTAGCCAGTTTCCTGTGCCCACGCATAGACAAGTATATAGAACCATGGTGGATTCCCAGCTCATGAAGCAAAGGATTCATAAAGGAACGGGATTACCATGCGGATCCTGTTTAATTCTCTGAAACAGATCCGCAGTTTTCACCTGCCATACTAATACCCACTTCTCCTCTCTGGGGATAATAAAAACCAACCGGGGAACTGACAGAGGGCCTGACCAACACATCCACACCGACCCCACAGGAAAAAAAAAAAAAAACACCGTAGCCTCCAGCTACTAATTATAATGCTAACTTGCAAAATTTTCCTGCATTCTTAAACAATGGAAAAATGATGGTGAGATGATACTTACAAGAATGGATTCTTGTGAGTCTCCACTAACAAAAATAGGCAACACCAAGTCAGCTACTCCTCAGCATAGTTATGTCCGTCGCAGCCCTCTTGGGTTTCAGGAGGCACAAACACACGTTATCACAATTATGGTGAAACGCTGAACACCTGCAAATAATTTTCAACGTAGTGGTTAATTGAAAAGCTCTGCGGCATACTTCTTGGAACAAGCCAGTGACTGTTCCCACGCAAAGAGGAGTATATAGAACCATGGTGGATTTCCAGCTGATGAAGTAAAGGATTATTAAAGGAACGGGATGACCATGGGGATCATCGTTAATACTCTGAAACAGAATCCGCCCTTTTCACCTGCCAAACACATGCCCACTTCTCCTCTCTGGGGATAATAAAAACTAACCAGCGAACTGACAGAGGGCCTCACCCCCCCGATCCACATCGACCACACACACAAAAAAAAACCCGTACCCTCCAGCTACTAATTATAATGCTAAATTGCAAAATTTCCCTGCATTTTAAAACAGTGGAAAAATGGTGGTGGGATCATACTTAGAAGAATGGCTTCTTGTCTGTCTCCACTAACAAAAATAGGCAACACCAAGTCAGCTACTCCTCAGCATACTTATGCCCTCGCAGCCTTCTTGGGTTTCAGGAGGGACATACAAACGTTATCAAAATTATGGTGAAACGCTGAAAACCTGCAAATAATTTTCAACGTACTGGTTAATTTGAAAACTCTCCAGCATAATTCTTGGAACAAGCCAGGTACCTGTGCCCACGCATAGAGGAGTATATAGAAACATGGTGGAATCCCAGCTGATGAAGCAAAGGATTCTTAAAGGAATGAGATGACCATGCGGATCCTGTTTAATTCTCTGAAACAGAATCCGCACTTTTCACCTGCCAAACACATGCCCACTACTCTTCTCTGGGGATAATAAAAACAAACCAGCGATCTGACAGAGGGCCTGAACACCCATCCTAACCGACCCCACAAAACAAAAAAGTACCCTCCAGCTACTAATTATAATGCCAATTTGCAAAATTTCCCTGCATTTTTAAACAATGGAGAAATGATGGTGGGATCATACTTAGAAGAATGGCTTCTTGTCAGTCTCCACTGACAAAAATAGGCAACACCAAGTCAGCTACGCCTCAGCATAGTTATGTCCGTAGCAGCCATATTTGGTTTCACTACGCACATACACACGTTATCACAATTATGGTGAAACGCTGAAAACCTGCAAAGGATTTTCAACATACTGGTTAATTGAAAAGCTCTGAGGCATACTTCTTGGAACAAGCCAGTTACCTGTTCCCACGCAAAGAGGAGTATATAGAACCATGGTGGATTCCCAGCTCATGAAGCAAAGGATTCTTAAAGGAACGGGATGACCATGCAGATCCTGTTTAATTCTCTGAAACAGATCCGCAGTTTTCACCTGCCATACTAATACCCACTTCTCCTCTCTGGGGATAATAAAAACAAACCAGCGAACTGACAGAGGGCCTGACCAACACATCCACACCGACCCCACAGGAAAAAAAAAAAAAAAAAACACCGTAGCCTCCAGCTACTAATTATAATGCTAACTTGCAAAATTTCCCTGCATTTTAAAACAATGGAAAAATGGTGGTGGGATGATACTTAGAAGAATGGCTTCTTGTCAGTCTCCACTAACAAAAATAGTCAACACCAAGTCAGCTACTCCTCAGCATAGCTATGTCCGTCGCAGCCTTCTTGGGTTTCAGGAGGCACAAACAAACGTTATCACAATTATGGTAAAACGCTGAACACCTGCAAATAATTTTCAACGTAGTGGTTAATTGAAAAGCTCTGCGGCATACTTCTTGGAACAAGGCAGTTACCGGTTCCCACGCAAAGAGGAGTATAGAGAACCATGGTTGATTTCCAGCTGATGAAGTAAAGGATTTTTAAAGGAACGGGATGACCATGGGGATCATCGTTAATTCTCTGAAACAGAATCCGCCCTTTTCACCTGCCAAACACATGCCCACTTCTCCTCTCTGGGGATAATAAAAACTAACCAGCGAACTGACAGAGGGCCTGACCCCCCCCATCCACATCGACCACACACACAAAAAAAAACCCGTACCCTCCAGCTACTAATTATAATGCTAACTTGCAAAATTTCCCTCATTTTAAAACAATGGAAAATGGTGGTGGGATCATACTTAGAAGAATGGCTTCTTGTCTGTCTCCACTAATAAAAATAGGCAACACCAAGTAAGCTACTCCTCAGCATAGTTATGTCCATCGCAGCCTTCTTGCGTTTCAGGAGGGACATACAAACGTTATCAAAATTATGGTGAAACGCTGAAAACCTGCAAATAATTTTCAACGTACTGGTTAATTTGAAAACTCTCCAGCATAATTCTTGGAACAAGCCAGGTACCTGTGCCCACGCATAGAGGAGTATACAGAAACATGGTGGAATCCCAGCTGATGAAGCAAAGAATTCTTAAAGGAATGAGATGACCATTCGGATCCTGTTTAATTCTCTGAAACAGAATCCGCCTTTTTCACCTGCCAAACACATGCTCACTTCTCCTCTCTGGGGATAATAATAATTAACCAGCGAACTGACAGAGGGCCTGCCCCCCCATCCACCTCGACCACACACACACACAAAAAAAAAACCGTACCCTCCAGCTACTAATTATAATGCTACCTTGCAAAATTTCCTACATTTTAAAACAATGGAAAAATGGTGGTGGGATCACACTTAGAAGAATGGCTTCTTGTCTGTCTCCCCTAACAAAAATAGGCAACACCAAGTCAGCTACTCCTCAGCATAGTTATGTCCATCGCAGTCTTCTTGGGTTTCAGGA
This sequence comes from Eulemur rufifrons, assembly GCF_041146395.1. Classification (NCBI taxonomy): domain Eukaryota; kingdom Metazoa; phylum Chordata; class Mammalia; order Primates; family Lemuridae; genus Eulemur; species Eulemur rufifrons. Next base: position 5,558,897 of record NC_091012.1, on the reverse strand, counting down.
GGCACAAACACACGTTATCACAATTATGGTGAAATGCTGAACACCTGCAAATAATGTTCAACGTACTGGTTAATTGAAAAGCTCTGCGGCATACTTCTTGGAGCAAGCCAGTTACCTGTTCCCACGCAAACAGGAGTATATAGAACCATGGTGGATTTCCAGCTGATGAAGTAAAGGATTATTAAAGGAACGGGATGACCATGGGGATCATCGTTAATTCTCTGAAACAGAATCCGCCCTTTTCACCTGCCAAACACATGCCCACTTCTCCTCTCTGGGGATAATAAAAACTAACCAGCGAACTGACAGAGGGCCTGACCCCCCCAACCACATCGACCACACAAAAAAAAAAAAACGTACCCTCCAGCTACTAATTATAATGCTAACTTGCAAAATTTCCCTGCATTTTAAAACAATGGAAAAATGGTGGTGGGATCATACTTAGAAGAATGGCTTCTTGTCTGTCTCCACTAACAAAAATAGGCAACACCAAGTCAGCTACTCCTCAGCATAGTTATGTCCGTCGCAGCCTTCTTGGGTTTCAGGAGGCACAAACACACGTTATCACAATTATGGTGAAACTCTGAACACCTGCAAATAATTTTCAACGTAGTGGTTAATTAAAAAGCTCTGCGGCATTCTTCTTGGAACAAGCCAGTTACCTGTTCCCACGCAAAGAGGAGTATAGAGAACCATGGTGGATTTCCAGCTGATGAAGTAAAGGATTATTAAAGGAATGGGATGACCATGGGGATCATCGTTAATACTCTGAAACAGAATCCGCCCTTTTCACCTGCCAAACACAGGCCCACTTCTCCTCTCTGGGGATAATAAAAACTAACCAGCGAACTGACAGAGGGCCTGAACCCCCCATCCACATCGACCACACACAAAAAAAAAAAAAAACCGTACCCTCCAGCTACTAATTATAATGCTAACTTGCAAAATTTCCCTGTATTTTAAAACAATGGAAAAATGGTGGTGGGATCATACTTAGAAGAATGGCTTCTTGTCAGTGTCCACTAACAAAAATAGGCAACAACAAGTCAGCTACTCCTCAGCATAGTTATGTCCGTCGCAGCCTTCTTGGGTTTCAGAAGGGACATACAAACGTTATCAAAATTATGGTGAAAGGCTGAAAACCTGCAAATAATTTTCAACGTACTGGTTAATTTGAAAACTCTCCAGCATAATTCTTGGACCAAGCCAGGTACCTGTGCCCACGCATAGAGGAGTATATAGAAACATGTTGGAATCCCAGCTGATGAAGCAAAGGATTCTTAAAGGAATGAGATGACCATGCGGATCCTATTTAATTCTCTGAAACAGAATCCGCACTTTTCACCTGCCAAACACATGCCCACTACTCTTCCCTGGGGATAATAAAAACAAACCAGCGATCTGACAGAGGGCCTGAACACCCATCCTGACCGACCCCACAAAACAAAAAAGTACCCTCCAGCTACTAATTATAATGCCAATTTGCAAAATTTCCCTGCATTTTTAAACAATGGAGAAATGATGGTGGGTTGATACTTAGAAGAATGGCTTCTTGTCAGTCTCCACTGACAAAAATAGGCAACACCAAGTCAGCTACGCCTCAGCATAGTTATGTCCGTAGCAGCCATATTTGGTTTCAGAAGGCACATACACACGTAATCACAATTATGGTGAAACGCTGAAAACCTTCAAAGGATTGTCAACATACTGGTTCATTGAAAAGCTCTGAGGCATACTTCTTGGAACTAGCCAGTTTCCTGTGCCCACGCATAGACAAGTATATACAACCATGGTGGATTCCCAGCTCATGAAGCAAAGGATTCTTAAAGGAACGGGATTACCATGCAGATCCTGTTTAATTCTCTGAAACAGATCCGCAGTTTTCACCTGCCATACTAATACCCACTTCTCCTCTCTGGGGATAACAAAAACCAACCGGGGAACTGACAGTGGGCCTGACCAACACATCCACACCGACCCCACAGGAAAAAAAATAAAAAACACAGTAGCCTCCTGCTACTAATTATAATGCTAACTTGCAAAATTTTCCTGCATTTTTAAACAATGGAAAAATGATGGTTAGATGATACTTACAAGAATGGATTCTTGTCAGTCTCCACTAACAAAAATAGGGAAAACCAAGTCAGCTACGCCTCAGCATAGTTATGTCCGTCGCAGCCTTCTTGGGTTTCATGAGGCACAAACAAACGTTATCACAATTATGGTGAAACGCTGAACACCTGCAAATAATTTTCAACGTACTGGTTAATTGAAAAGCTCTGCGGCATACTTCTTGGAACAAGCCAGTTACCTGTTCCCACGCAAACAGGAGTATATAGAACCATGGTGGATTTCCAGCTGATGAAGTAAAGGATTATTAAAGGAACGGGATGACCATGGGGATCATCGTTAATTCTCTGAAACAGAATCCGCCCTTTTCACCTGCCAAACACATGCCCACTTCTACTCTCTGGGGATAATAAAAACTAACCAGCGAACTGACAGAGGGCCTTACCCCCCGTCCATCAACATCGACCACACACACAAAAAAAAAAAAACCGTACCCTCCAGCTACTAATTATAATGCTAACTTGCAAAATTTCCCTGCATTTTAAAACAATGGAAAAATGGTGGTGGGATGATACTTAGAAGAATGGCTTCTTGTCAGTCTCCACTAACAAAAATAAGCAACACCAAGTCAGCTACTCCTCAGCATAGTTATGTCCGTCGCAGCCTTCTTGGGTTTCAGGAGGCACAAACAAAGGTTCTCACAATTATGGTGAAACGCTGAACACCTGCAAATAATTTTCAACGAAGTGGTTAATTGAAAAGTTCTGCGGCATACTTCTTGGAACAAGGCAGTTACCTGTTGCCACGCAAAGAGGAGTATAGAGAACCATGGTGGATTTCCAGCTGATGAAGTAAAGGATTATTAAAGGAAAGGGATGATCATGGGGATCATCGTTAATTCTCTGAAACAGAATCCGCCCTTTTCCCTGCCAAACACATGCCCACTTCTCCTCTCTGGGGATAATAAAAACTAACCAGCTAACTGACAGAGGGCCTGACACCCACCCATCCACATCGACCACACCCACAAAAAAAAACTGTACCCTCCAGCTACTAATTATAATGCCAATTTGCAAAATTTCCCTGCATTTTTAAACAATGGAGAAATGATGGTGGGATGATACTTAGAAGAATGGCTTCTTGTCAGTCTCCACTGACAAAAATAGGCAACACCAAGTCAGCTACGCCTCAGCATAGTTATGTCCGTAGCAGCCATATTTGGTTTCAGTAGGCACATACACACGTTATCACAATTATGGTGAAACGCTGAAAACCTGCAAAGGATTGTCAACATACTGGTTAGTTGAAAAGCTCTGAGGCATACTTCTTGGAACTAGCCAGTTTCCTGTGCCCACGCATAGACAAGTATATAGAACCATGGTGGATTCCCAGCTCATGAAGCAAAGGATTCTTAAAGGAACGGGATTACCCTGCGGATCCTGTTTAATTCTCTGAAACAGATCCGCAGTTTTCACCTGCCATACTAATACCCACTTCTCCTCTCTGGGGATAATAAAAACCAACCGGGGAACTGACAGAGGGCCTGACCAACACATTCACACCGACACCACAGGAAAAAAAAAAAAAAACAAACACCGTAGCCTCCAGCTACTAATTATAATGCTAACTTGCAAAATTTTCCTGCATTTTTAAACAATGGAAAAATGATGGTGAGATGATACTTACAAGAATGGATTCTTGTCAGTCTCCATTAACAAAAATAGGCAAAACTAAGTCAGCTACTCCTCAGCATAGTTATGTCCGTCGCAGCCTTCTAGGGTTTCAGGAGGCACAAACAAACGTTATCATAATTATGGTGAAACGCTGAACACCTGCAAATAATTTTCAACGTAGTGGTTAATTGAAAAGCTCTGCGGCATACTTCTTGGAACAAGCCAGTTACCTGTTCCCACGCAAAGAGGAGTATATAGAACCATGGTGGATTTCCAGCTGAAAAGTAAAGGATTATTAAAGGAACGGGATGACCATGGGGATCAACGTTAATTCTCTGAAACAGAATCCGCCCTTTTCACCTGCCAAACACATGCCCACTTCTCCTCTCTGGGGATAATAAAAACTAACCAGCGAACTGACAGAGGGCCTGACCCCCCCATCCACATCGACCACACACACAAAAAGAAAACCGTACCCTCCAGCTACTAATTATAATGCTAACTTGCAAAATTTCCCTGCATTTTAAAACAATGGAAAAATGGTGGTGGGATGATACTTAGAAGAATGGCTTCTTGTCTGTCTCCACTAACAAAAATAGGCAACACCAAGTCAGCTACTCCTCAGCATACTTATGTCCGTCGCAGCCTTCTTGGGTTTCAGGAGGGACATACAAACGTTATCAATATAATGGTGAAACACTGAACACCTGCAAATAATTTTCAACGTACTGGTGAATTTGAAAACTCTCCAGCATAATTCTTGGAACAAGACAGGTACCTGTGCCCACGCATAGAGGAGTATATAGAAACATGGTGGAATCCCAGCTGATGAAGCAAAGGATTCTTAAAGGAATGAGATGACCATGCGGATCCTGTTTAATTCTCTGAAACAGAATCCGCACTTTTCACCTGCCAAACACATGCCCACTACTCTTCTCTGGGGATAATAAAAACAAACCAGCGATCTGACAGAGGGCCTGAACACCCATCCTGACCGACCCCACAAAACAAAAAAGTACCCTCCAGCTACTAAATATAATGCCAATTTGCAAAATTTCCCTGCATTTTTAAACAATGGAGAAATGATGGTGGGATGATACTTAGAAGAATGGCTTCTTGTCAGTCTCCACTGACAAAAATAGGTAACACCAAGTCAGCTACGCCTCAGCATAGTTATGTCCGTAGCAGTCATATTTGGTTTCAGTAGGCACATACACACGTTATCACAATTATGGTGAAACGCTGAAAACCTGCAAAGGATTGTCAACATACTGGTTCATTGAAAAGCTCTGAGGCATACTTCTTGGAACTAGCCAGTTTCCTGTGCCCACGCATAGACAAGTATATAGAACCATGGTGGATTCCCAGCTCATGAAGCAAAGGATTCTTAAAGGAACGGGATTACCATGCGGATCCTGTTTAATTCTCTGAAACAGATCCGCAGGTTTCACCTGCCATACTAATACCCACTTCTCCTCTCTGGGGATAATAAAAACTAACCAGCGAACTGACAGAGGGCTTGGCCAACACATCGACACCGACCCCACAGGAAAAAAAAAAAAAAAAAAACACCGTAGCCTCCAGCTACTAATTATAATGCTAACTTGCAAAATTTCCCTGCATTTTAAAACAATGGAAAAATGGTGGTGGGATGATACTTAGAAGAATGGCTTCTTGTCAGTCTCCACTAACAAAAATAGGGAACACCAAGTCAGCTACTCCTGAGCATAGCTACGTCCATCGCAGCCTTCTTGGGTTTCAGGAGGCACAAACAAACGTTATCACAATTATGGTGAAACGCTGAACACCTGCAAATAATTTTCAACGTAGTGGTTAATTGAAAAGCTCTGCGGCATACTTCTTGGAACAAGGCAGTTACCTGTTCCCACGCAAAGAGGAGTATAGAGAACCATGGTGGATTTCCAGCTGATGAAGTAAAGGATTATTAAAGGAACGGGATGACCATGGGGATCATCGTTAATTCTCTGAAACAGAATCCGCCCTTTTCACCTGCCAAACACATGCCCGCTTCTCCTCTCTGGGGATAATAAAAACTAACCAGCGAACTGACACAGGGACTGCCCCCCCCCCCCCGTCCACATCGACCACACCCAAAAAAAAAAAAACCATACCCTCCAGCTACTAATTATAATGCTAACTTGCAAAATTTCCCTGCATTTTAAAACAATGGAAAAATGGTGGTGGGATCATACTTAGAAGAATGGCTTCTTGTCTGTCTCCACTAACAAATATAGCCAACACCAAGTCAGCTACTCCTCAGCATAGTTATGTCCGTCGCAGCCTTCTTGGGTTTCAGGAGGGACATACAAACCTTATCAAAATTATGGTGAAATGCTGAAAACCTGCAAATAATTTTCAACGTACTGGTTAATTTGAAAAATCTCCAGCATAATTCTTGGAACAAGCCAGGTTCCTGTGCCGACGCATAGAGGAGTATATAGAAACATGGTGGAATCCCAGCTGATGAAGCAAAGGATTCTTAAAGGAATGAGATGACCATGCGGATCCTGTTTAATTCTCTGAAACAGAATCCGCACTTTTCACCTGCCAAACACATGCCCACTACTCTTCTCTGGGGATAATAAAAGCAAACCAGCGATCTGACAGAGGGCCTGAACACCCATCCTGACCGACCCCACAAAACAAAAAAGTACCCTCCAGCTACTAATTATACTGCCAATTTGCAAAATTTCCCTGCATTTTTAAACAATGGAGAAATGATGGTGGGATGATACTTAGAAGAATGGCTTCTTGTCAGTCTCCACTGACAAAAATAGGCAACACCAAGTCAGCTACGCCTCAGCATAGTTATGTCCGTAGCAGCCATATTTGGTTTCAGTAGGCACATACACACGTTATCAAAATTATGGTGAAACGCTGAAAACCTGCAAAGGATTGTCAACATACTGGTTAATTGAAAAGCTCTGAGGCATACTTCTTGGAACTAGCCAGTTTCCTGTGCCCACGCATAGACGAGTATATAGAACCATGTTGGATTCCCAGCTCATGAAGCAAAGGATTCTTAAAGGAACGGGATTACCATGCGGATCCTGTTTAATTCTATGAAACAGATCCGCAGTTTTCACCTGCCATACTAATACCCACTTCTCCTCTCTGGGGATAATAAAAACCAACCGGGGAACTGACAGAGGACCTTACCAACACATCCACACCGACCCCACAGGAAAAAAAAAACAAAAAACACCGTAGCCTCCAGCTACTAATTATAATGCTAACTTGCAAAATTTCCCTGCATTTTAAAACAATGGAAAAATGGTGGTGGGATGATACTTAGAAGAATGGCTTCTTGTCAGTCTCCACTAACAAAAATGGGCAACACCAAGTCAGCTACTCCTCAGCATAGTTATGTCCGTCGCAGCCTTCTTGGGTTTCAGGAGGCACAAACAAAGGTTCTCACAATTATGGTGAAACGCTGAACACCTGCAAATAATTTTCAACGTACTGGTTAATTGAAAAGCTCTGCGGCATACTTCTTGGAACAAGCCAGTTACCTGTTCTCACGCAAAGATTAGTATACAGAACCATGGTGGATTTCCAGCTGATGAAGTAAAGGATTATTAAAGGAACGGGATGACCATGGGGATCATCGTTAATTCTCTGAAACAGAATCCGCCCTTTTCACCTGCCAAACACATGCCCACTTCTCCTCTCTGGGGATAATAAAAACTAACCAGCGAATTGACAGAGGGCCTGACCCCCCCATCCACATCGACGACACACACACAAAAAAAAACGTACCCTCCAGCTACTAATTATAATGCTAACTTGCAAAATTTCCCTGCATTTTAAAACAATGGAAAAATGGTGGTGGGATGATACTTAGAAGAATGGCTTCTTGTCAGTCTCCACTAACAAAAATAGGCAACACCAAGTCAGCTACTCCTCAGCATAGCTATGTCCATCGCAGACTTCTTGGGTTTCAGGAGGCACAAACAAAGGTTCTCACAATTATGGTGAAACGCTGAACACCTGCAAATAATTTTCAACGTAGTGGTTAATTGAAAAGCTCTGCGGCATACTTCTTGGAACAAGGAAGTTACCTGTTCCCACGCAAAGAGGAGTATATAGAACCATGGTGGATTTCCAGCTGATGAAGTATAGGATTATTAAAGGAACGGGATGACCATGGGGATCATCGTTAATTCTCTGAAGCAGAATCCGCCCTTTTCACCTGCGAAACACATGCCCACGTCTCCTCTCTGGGGATAATAAAAACTAACCAGCGAACTGACAGAGGGCCTGACCCCCCCCATCCACATCGACCACACACACACAAAAAAACCGTACCCTCCAGCTACTAATTATAATGCTAATTACAAAATTTCCCTGCATTTTAAAACAATGGAAAAATGGTGGTGGGATGATACTTAGAAGAATGGCTTCTTGTCAGTCTCCACTAACAAAAATAGGCAACACCAAGTCAGCTACTCCTCAGCATAGTTATGTCCGTTGCAGCCTTCTTGGGTTTCAGAAGGGACATACACACGTTATCACAATTATGGTGAAACGCTGAAAACCTGCAAAGGATTGTCAACATACTGGTTAATTGAAAAGCTCTCAGGCATACTTCTTGGAACTAGCCAGTTTCCTGTGCCCACGCATAGACAAGTATATAGGACCATGGTGGATTCCCAGTTCATGAAGCAATGGATTCTTAAAGGAACGGGATTACCATGCGGATCCTGTTTAATTCTCTGAAACAGATCCGCAGTTTTCACCTGCCATACTAATACCCACTTCTCCTCTCTGGGGATAATAAAAACCAACCGGGGAACTGACAGAGGGCCTGACCAACACATCCACACCGACCCCACAGGAAAAAAAAAAAAAAAAAAAAAAAACACCTTAGCCTCCAGCTACTAATTATAATGCTAACTTGCAAAATTTTCCTGCCTTTTTAAACAATGGAAAAATGATGGTGAGATGATACTTACAAGAATGTATTCATGTCAGTCTCCACTAACAAAAATAGGCAAAACCAAGTCAGCTACGCCTCAGCATAGTTATGTCCGTCGCAGCCTTCTTGGGTTTCAGGAGGCACAACAAACGTTATCACAATTATGGTGAAAAGCTGAACACCTGCAAATAATTTTCAACGTACTGGTTAATTGAAAAGCTCTGCGGCATACTTCTTGGAACGAGCCAGTTACCTGTTCCCACGCAAAGAGGAGTATATAGAACCATGGTGGATTTCCAGCTGATGAAGTAAAGGATTATTAAAGAAACGCGATGACCATGGGGATCATCGTTAATTCTCTGAAACAGAATCCGCCCTTTTCACCTGCCAAACACATGCCCACTTCTCCTCTCTGGGGATAATAAAAACTAACCAGCGAACTGACAGAGGGCCTGACCCCCACCATCCACATCGACCACACACAAAAAAAAAAACCGTACCCTCCAGCTACTAATTATAATGCTAACTTGCAAAATTTCCCTGCATTTTAAAACAATGGAAAAATGGTGGTGGGATGATACTTAGAAGAATGGATTCTTGTCAGTCTCCACTAACAAAAATAGGCAACACCAAGTAGCTACTCCTCAGCATAGTTATGTCCGTCGCAGCCTTCTTGGGTTTCAGGAGGCACAAACAAAGGTTCTCACAATTATGGTGAATCGCTGAACACCTGCAAATAATTTTCAACGTAGTGGTTAATTGAAAAGCTCTGCGGCATACTTCTTGGAACAAGGCAGTTACCTGTTCCCACGCAAAGAGGAGTATAGAGAACCATGGTGGATTTCCAGCTGATGAAGTAAAGGATTATTAAAGGAAGGGCATGACCATGGGGATCATCGTTAATTCTCTGAAAGAGAATCCGCCCTTTTCACCTGCCAAACACATGCCCACTTCTCCTCTCTGGGGATAATAAAAACTAACCAGTGAACTAACAGAGGGCCTGACCCCCCCATCCACATCGACCACACACAAAAAAAAAAACCTTACCCTCCAGCTACTAATTATAATGCTAACTTGCAAAATTTCCCTGCATTTTAAAACAATGGAAAAATGGTGGTGGGATGATACTTAGAAGAATGGCTTCTTGTCAGTCTCCACTGACAAAAATAGGCAACACCAAGTCAGCTACGCCTCAGCATAGTTATGTCCGTAGCAGCCATATTTGGTTTCAGTAGGCACATACACACGTTATCACAATTATGGTGAAACGCTGAAAACCTGCAAGGATTGTCAACATACTGGTTAATTGAAAAGCTCTGAGGCATACTTCTTGGAACTAGCCAGTTTTCTGTGCCCACGCATAGACAAGTATATAGAACCATGGTGGATTCCCAGCTCATGAAGCAAAGGATTCTTAAAGGAACGGGATTACCATGCGGATACTGTTTAATTCTCTGAAACAGATCCGCAGTTTTCACCTGCCATACTAATACCCACTTCTCCTCTCTGGGGATAACAAAAACCAACCGGGGAACTGACAGAGGGCCTGACCAACACATCCACACCGACCCCACAGGAAAAAAAAAAAAAAAAACACCGTAGCCCCCAGCTACTAATTATAATGCTAACTTGCAAAATTTTCCTGCATTTTTAAACAATGGAAAAATGATGGTGAGATGATACTTACAAGAATGGATTCTTGTCAGTCTCCACTAACAAAAATAGGCAAAACCAAGTCAGCTACTCCTCAGCATAGTTAGGTCCGTCGCAGCCTTCTTGGGTTTCAGGAGGCACAAACACACGTTATCACAATTATGGTGAAACGCTGAACACCTGCAAATAATTTTCAACGTACTGGTTAATTGAAAAGCTCTGCGGCATACTTCTTGGAACAAGCCAGTTACCTGTTCCCACGCAAAGAGGAGTATAGAGAACCATGGTGGATTTCCAGCTGATGAAGTAAAGGATTATTAAAGGAACGGGATGACCATGGGGATCATCGTTAATTCTCTGAAACAGAATCCGCCCTTTTCACCTGCCAAACACATGCCCACTACTCCTCTCTGGGGATAATAAAAATTAAGCAGCGAACTGACAGAGGGCCTGACCCCCCCCATCCACATCGACCACACAAAAAAAAAAAACCGTACCATTCAGCTACTAATTATAATGCTAACTTGCAAAATTTCCCTGCATTTTAAAACAATGGAAAAATGGTTGTGGGATGATACTTAGAAGAATGGCTTCTTGACAGTCTCCACTAACAAAAATAGGCAACACCATGTCAGCTACGCCTCAGCATAATAATGTCCGTCGCAGCCTTCTTGGGTTTCAGGAGGGACATACAAACGTTATCAAAATTATGGTGAAACGCTGAACACCTGCAAATAATTTTCAACGTAGTGGTTAATTGAAAAGCTCTGCGGCATACTTCTTGGAACAAGCTAGTTACCTGTTCCCACGCAAACAGGAGTATATAGAACCATGGTGGATTTCCAGCTGATGAAGTAAAGGATTATTAAAGGAACGGGATGACCAAGGGGATCATCGTTAATTCTCTGAAACAGAAACCGCCCTTTTCACCTGCCAAACACATGCCCACTTCTCCTCTCTGGGGATAATAATAACTAACCAGCGAACTGACAGAGGGCCTGACCCCCCCCATCCACATCGACCACACACACAAAAAAAAACCGTACCCTACAGCTACTAATTATAATGCTAACTTGCAAAATTTCCCTGCATTTTAAAACAATGGAAAAATGGTGGTGGGATGATACTTAGAAGAATGGCTTCTTGTCTGTCTCCACTAACAAAAATAGGCAACACCAAGTCAGCTACTCCTCAGCATAGTTATGTCCGTCGCAGCCTTCTTGGGTTTCAGGAGGCACATACAAACGTTATCAAAATTATGGTGAAACACTGAAAACCTGCAAATAATTTTCAACGTACTGGTTAATTTGAAAACTCTCCGGCATACTTCCTGGAACAAGCCAGGTACCTGTGCCCACGCAAAGTGGAGTATATAGAACCATGGTGGATTTCCAGCTGATGAAGTAAAGGATTATTAAAGGAACGGGATGACCATGGGGATCTTCGTTAATTCTGTGAAACAGAATCCGCCCTTTTCACCTGCCAAACACATGCCCACATCTCCTCTCTGGGGATAATAAAAACTAACCAGCGAACTGACAGAGGGCCTGACCCCCCCATCCACATCGACCACACACACAAAAAAAAACCGTACCCTCCAGCTACTAATTAATTATAATGCTAACTTGCAAAATTTCCCTGCATTTTAAAACAATGGAAAAATGGTGGTGGGATGATACTTAGAAGAATGGCTTCTTGTCTGTCTCCACTAACAAAAATAGGCAACACCAAGTCAGCTACTCCTCAGCATAGTTATGTCCGTCGCAGCCTTCTTGGGTTTCAGGAGGGACATACAAACGTTATCAAAATTATGGTGAAACGCTGAACACCTGCAAATAATTTTCAACGTACTGTTTAATTTGAAAACTCTCCAGCATACTTCTTGGAACAAGCCAGGTACCTGTGCCCACGCATAGAGGAGTATATAGAAACATGGTGGAATCCCAGCTGATGAAGCAAAGGATTCTTAAAGGAATGAGATGACCATGCGGATCCTGTTTAATTCTCTGAAACAGAATCCGCACTTTTCACCTGCCAAACACATGCCCACTACTCTTCTCTGGGGATAATAAAAACAAACCAGCGATCTGATGGAGGGCCTGAACACCCATCCTGACCGACCCCACAAAACAAAAAAGTACCCTCCAGCTACTAATTATAATGCCAATTTGCAAAATTTCCCTGCATTTTTAAACAATGGAGAAATGATGGTGGGATGATACTTAGAAGAATGGCTTCTTGTCAGTCTCCACTGACAAAAATAGGCAACACCAAGTCAGCTACGCCTCAGCATAGTTCTGTCCGTAGCAGCCATATTTGGTTTCAGTAGGCACATACACACGTTATCACAATTATTCTGAAACGCTGAAAACCTGCAAAGGATTTTCAACATACTGGTTAATTGAAAAGCTCTGAGGCATACTTCTTGGAACAAGCCAGTTACCTGTTCCCACGCAAAGAGGAGTATATAGTACCATGGTGGATTCCCAGCTGATGAAGCAAAGGATTCTTAAAGGAACGGGATTACCATGCGGATCCTGTTTAATTCTCTGAAACAGATCCGCAGTTTTCACCTGCCATACTAATACACACTTCTCCTCTCTGGGGATAATAAAAACAAACCAGCGAACTGACAGAGGGCCTGAACAACACATCCACACCGACCCCACAGGAAAAAAAAAAAAAAAACACCTTAGCCTCCACCTACTAATTATAATGCTAACTTGCAAAATTTTCCTGCATTTTTAAACAATGGAAAAATGATGGTGAGATGATACTTACAAGAATGGATTCTTGTCAGTCTCCACTAACAAAAATAGGCAACACCAAGTCAGCTACGCCTCAGCATAGTTATGTCCGTCGCAGCCTTCTTGGGTTTCAGGAGGCACAAACAAACGTTATCACAATTATGGTGAAACGCTGAACACCTGCAAATAATTTTCAACGTAGTGGTTAATTGAAAAGCTCTGCGGCATACTTCTTGGAACAAGCCAGTTACCTGTTCCCATGCAAAGAGGAGTATATAGAACCATGGTGCATTTCCAGCTGATGAAGTAAAGGATTATTAAAGGAACGGGATGACCATGGAGATCATCGTTAATTCCCTGAAACAGAATCCGCCCGTTTCACCTGCCAAACACATGCCCACTTCTCCTCTCTGGGGATAATAAAAACTAACCAGCGAACTGACAGAGGGCCTGACCCCCACCATCCACATCGACCACACACACAAAATAAACCGTACCCTCCATCTACTAATTATAATACTAACTTGCAAAATTTCCCTGCATTTTAAAACAATGGAAAAATGGTGGTGGGATGATACTTAGAAGAATGGCTTCTTGTGAGTCTCCACTAACAAAAATAGGCCACACCAAGTCAGCTATTCCTCAGCATAGTTATGTCCGTCGCAGCCTTCTTTGGTGTCAGGAGGCACAAACACACGTTATCACAATTATGGTGAAACGCTGAGCACCTGTAAATAATTTTCAAAGTACTGGTTAATTGAAAAGCTCTGCGGCATACTTCTTGGAACAAGCCAGTTACCTGTTTCCATGCAAAGAGGTGTATATAGAACCATGGTGGAATCCCAGCTGATGAAGCAAAGGATTCTTAAAGGAATGAGATGACCATGCGGATCCTGTTTATTTCTCTGAAACAGAATCCGCACTTTTCACCTGCCAAACACATGCCCACTACTCTTCTCTGGGGATAATAAAAACAAACCAGCGATCTGACAGAGGGCCTGAACACCCATCCTGACCGACCCCACAAAACAAAAAAGTACCCTCCAGCTACTAATTATAATGCCAATTTGCAAAATTTCCCTGCATTTTTAAACAATGGAGAAATGATGGTGGGATGATACTTAGAAGAATGGCTTCTTGTCAGTCTCCACTGACAAAAATAGGCAACACCAAGTCAGCTACGCCTGAGCATAGTTATGTCCGTAGCAGCCATATTTGGTTTCAGTAGGCACATACACACGTTATCACAATTATGGTGAAACGCTGAAAACCTGCAAAGGATTGTCAACATACTGGTTAATTGAAAAGCTCTGAGGCATACTTCTTGGAACTAGCCAGTTTCCTGTGCCTACGCATAGAGAAGTATATAGAACCATGGTGGATTCCCAACTCATGAAGCAAAGGATTCTTAAAGGAACGGGATTACCATGCGGATCCTGTTTAATTCTCTGAAACAGATCCGCAATTTTCACCTGCCATACTAATACCCACTTCTCCTCTCTGGGGATAATAAAAACAAACCAGTGAACTGACAGAGGGCCTGACCAACACATCCACACCGACCCCACATGAAAAAAAATAAAACAACAATGTAGCCTCCAGCTACTAATTATAATGCTAACTTGCAAAACTTTCCTGCATTTTTAAACAATGGAAAAATGATGGTGAGATGATACTTAGAAGAATGGATTCTTGTCAGTCTCCACTAACAAAAATAGGCAACACCAAGTCAGCTACGCCTCAGCATACTTATGTCCGTCGCAGCCTTCTTGGGTTTCAGGAGGCACAAACAAACGATATCACAATTATGGTGAAACGCTGAACACCTGCAAATAATTTTCAACGTAGTGGTTAATTGAAAAGCTCTGCGGCATACTTCTTGGAACAAGCCAGTTACCTGTTCCCACGCAAAGAGGAGTATAGAGAACCATGGTGGATTTCCAGCTGATGAAGTAAAGGATTATTAAAGGAACGGGATGACCATGGGGATCATCGTTAATTCTCTGAAACAGAATCCGCCCTTTTCACCTGCCAAACACATGCCCACTACTCCTCTCTGGGGATAATAAAAATTAACCAGCGAAGTGACAGAGGGCCTGACCCCCCCATCCACATCGACCACACACAAAAAAAAAACCGTACCATTCAGCTACTAATTATAATGCTAACTTGCAAAATTTCCCTGCATTTTAAAACAATGGAAAAATGGTTGTGGGATGATACTTAGAAGAATGGCTTCTTGACAGTCTCCACTAACAAAAATAGGCAACACCATGTCAGCTACGCCTCAGCATAATTATGTCCGTCGCAGCATTCTTGGGTTTCAGGAGGGACATACAAACGTTATCAAAATTATGGTGAAACGCTGAACACCTGCAAATAATTTTCAACGTAGTGGTTAATTGAAAAGCTCTGCGGCATACTTCTTGGAACAAGCCAGTTACCTGTTCCCACGCAAAGAGGAGTATAGAGAACCATGGTGGATTTCCAGCTGATGAAGTAAAGGATTATTAAAGGAACGGGATGACCATGGGGATCATCGTTAATTCTCTCAAACAGAATCCGCCCTTTTCACCTGCCAAACACATGCCCACTTCTCCTCTCTGGGGATAATAAAAACTAACCAGCGAACTGACAGAGGGCCTGACCCCCCCCATCCACATCGACCACACACACAAAAAAAAACCGTACCCTACAGCTACTAATTATAATGCTAACTTGCAAAATTTCCCTGCATTTTAAAACAATGGAAAAATGGTGGTGGGATGATACTTAGAAGAATGGCTTCTTGTCTGTCTCCACTAACAAAAATAGGCAACACCAAGTCAGCTACTCCTCAGCATAGTTATGTCCGTCGCAGCCTTCTTGGGTTTCAGGAGGGACATACAAACGTTATCAAAATTATGGTGAAACGCTGAACACCTGCAAATAATTTTCAACGTACTGTTTAATTTGAAAACTCTCCAGCATACTTCTTGGAACAAGCCAGGTACCTGTGCCCACGCATAGAGGAGTATATAGAAACATGGTGGAATCCCAGCTGATGAAGCAAAGGATTCTTAAAGGAATGAGATGACCATGCGGATCCTGTTTAATTCTCTGAAACAGAATCCGCACTTTTCACCTGCCAAACACATGCCCACTACTCTTCTCTGGGGATAATAAAAACAAACCAGCGATCTGATGGAGGGCCTGAACACCCATCCTGACCGACCCCACAAAACAAAAAAGTACCCTCCAGCTACTAATTATAATGCCAATTTGCAAAATTTCCCTGCATTTTTAAACAATGGAGAAATGATGGTGGGATGATACTTAGAAGAATGGCTTCTTGTCAGTCTCCACTGACAAAAATAGGCAACACCAAGTCAGCTACGCCTCAGCATAGTTATGTCCGTAGCAGCCATATTTGGTTTCAGTAGGCACATACACACGTTATCACAATTATTCTGAAACGCTGAAAACCTGCAAAGGATTTTCAACATACTGGTTAATTGAAAAGCTCTGAGGCATACTTCTTGGAACAAGCCAGTTACCTGTTCCCACGCAAAGAGGAGTATATAGTACCATGGTGGATTCCCAGCTGATTAAGCAAAGGATTCTTAAAGGAACGGGATTACCATGCGGATCCTGTTTAATTCTCTGAAACAGATCCGCAGTTTTCACCTGCCATACTAATACACACTTCTCCTCTCTGGGGATAATAAAAACAAACCAGCGAACTGACAGAGGGCCTGAACAACACATCCACACCGACCCCACAGGAGAAAAAAAAAAAAAAAACACCGTAGCCTCCACCTACTAATTATAATGCTAACTTGCAAAATTTTCCTGCATTTTTAAACAATGGAAAAATGATGGTGAGATGATACTTACAAGAATGGATTCTTGTCAGTCTCCACTAACAAAAATAGGCAACACCAAGTCAGCTACGCCTCAGCATAGTTATGTCCGTCGCAGCCTTCTTGGGTTTCAGGAGGCACAAACAAACGTTATCACAATTATGGTGAAACGCTGAACACCTGCAAATAATTTTCAACGTAGTGGTTAATTGAAAAGCTCTGCGGCATACTTCTTGGAACAAGCCAGTTACCTGTTCCCATGCAAAGAGGGGTATATAGAACCATGGTGCATTTCCAGCTGATGAAGTAAAGGATTATTAAAGGAACGGGATGACCATGGAGATCATCGTTAATTCCCTGAAACAGAATCCGCCCGTTTCACCTGCCAAACACATGCCCACTTCTCCTCTCTGGGGATAATAAAAACTAACCAGCGAACTGACAGAGGGCCTGACCCCCACCATCCACATCGACCACACACACAAAAAAAACCGTACCCTCCATCTACTAATTATAATACTAACTTGCAAAATTTCCCTGCATTTTAAAACAATGGAAAAATGGTGGTGGGATGATACTTAGAAGAATGGCTTCTTTTGAGTCTCCACTAACAAAAATAGGCCACACCAAGTCACCTACTCCTCAGCATAGTTATGTCCGTCGCAGCCTTCTTTGGTGTCAGGAGGCACAAACACACGTTATCACAATTATGGTGAAACGCTGAGCACCTGTAAATAATTTTCAACGTACTGGTTAATTGAAAAGCTCTGCGGCATACTTCTTGGAACAAGCCAGTTACCTGTTTCCATGCAAAGAGGTGTATATAGAACCATGGTGGAATCCCAGCTGATGAAGCAAAGGATTCTTAAAGGAATGAGATGACCATGCGGATCCTGTTTATTTCTCTGAAACAGAATCCGCACTTTTCACCTGCCAAACACATGCCCACTACTCTTCTCTGGGGATAATAAAAACAAACCAGCGATCTGACAGAGGGCCTGAACACCCATCCTGACCGACCCCACAAAACAAAAAAGTACCCTCCAGCTACTAATTATAATGCCAATTTGCAAAATTTCCCTGCATTTTTAAACAATGGAGAAATGATGGTGGGATGATACTTAGAAGAATGGCTTCTTGTCAGTCTCCACTGACAAAAATAGGCAACACCAAGTCAGCTACGCCTCAGCATAGTTATGTCCGTAGCAGCCATATTTGGTTTCAGTAGGCACATACACACGTTATCACAATTATTCTGAAACGCTGAAAACCTGCAAAGGATTTTCAACATACTGGTTCATTGAAAAGCTCTGAGGCATACTTCTTGGAACAAGCGAGTTTCCTGTGCCCACGCATAGAGAAGTATATAGAACCATGGTGGATTCCCAGCTCATGAAGCAAAGGATTCTTAAAGGAACGGGATTACCATGCGGATCCTGTTTAATTCTCTGAAACAGATCCGCAGTTTTCACCTGCCATACTAATACCCACTTCTCCTCTCTGGGGATAATAAAAACAAACCAGCGAACTGACAGAGGGCCTGACCAACACATCCACACCGACCCCACAGGAAAAAAAAAAAACAAAACACCGTAGCCTCCAGCTTCTAATTATAATGCTAAGTTGCAAAACTTTCCTGCATTTTTAAACAATGGAAAAATGGTGGTGGGATGATACTTAGAAGAATGGATTCCTGTCAGTCTCCACTAACAAAAATAGGCAAAACCAAGTCACCTACGCCTCAGCATAGTTATGTCTGTCGCAGCCTTCTTGGGTTTCAGGAGGCACAAACAAACGTTATCACAATTATGGTGAAACGCTGAACACCTGCAAATAATTTTCAACTTACTGGTTAATTGAAAAGTTCTGCGGCATACTTCTCGGAACAAGGCAGTTACCTGTTCCCACGCAAAGAGGAGTATAGAGAACCATGGTGGATTTCCAACTGATGAAGTAAAGGATTATTAAAGGAACGGGATGACCATGGGGATCATCGTTAATTCTCTGAAACAGAATCCGCCCTTTTCAACTGCCAAACACATGCCCACTTCTCCTCTCTGGGGATAATAAAAACTAACCAGCGAACTGACAGAGGGCCTGACCCCCACCATCCACATCGACGACACAAAAAAAAAAAACCGTACCCTCCAGCTACTAATTATAATGCTAACTTGGAAAATTTCCCTGCATTTTAAAACAATGGAAAAATGGTAGTGGGATGATACTTAGAAGAATGGCTTCTTGTCAGTCTCCACTAACAAAAATAGGCAACACAAAGTAAGCTACTCCTCAGCATAGTTATGTCCGCCGCACCCTTCTTGGGTTTCAGGAGGCACAAACAAACGTTATCACAATTATGGTGAAACGCTGAACACCTGCAAATAATTTTCAACGTACTGGTTAATTTGAAAACTCTCCCGAATAATTCTTGGAACAAGCTAGGTACCTGTGTCCACGCATAGAGGAGTATATAGAAACATGGTGGAATCCCAGCCGATGAAGCAAAGGATTCTTAAAGGAATAAAATGACCATGCGGTTCCTGTTTAATTCTCTGAAACAGAATCCGCACTTTTCACCTGCCAAACACATGCCCACTACTCTTCTCTTGGGATAATAAAAACAAACCAGCGATCTGACAGAAGGCCTGAACACCCATCCTGACCGACCCCACAAAACAAAAAAGTACCCTCCAGCTACTAATTATAATGCCAATTTGCAAAATTTCCCTGCATTTTTAAACAATGGAGAAATGATGGTGGGATGATACTTAGAAGAATGGCTTCTTGTCAGTCTCCACTGACAAAAATAGGCAACACCAAGTCAGCTACGCCTCAGCATAGTTATGTCCGTAGCAGCCATATTTGGTTTCAGTAGGCACATACACACGTTATCACAATTATGGTGAAACGCTGAAAACCTGCAAAGGATTGTCAACATACTGGTTAATTGAAAAGCTCTGAGGCATACTTCTTGGAACTAGCCAGTTTCCTGTGCCCACGCATAGAGAAGTATATAGAACCATGGTGGATTCCCAGCTCATGAAGCAAAGGATTCTTAAAGGAACGGGATTACCATGCGGATCCTGTTTAATTCTCTGAAACACAATCCGCCCTTTTGACCTCCCAAACACATGCCCACTTCTCCTCTCTGGGGATAATAAAAACAAACCAGCGAACTGACAGAGGGCCTGACCAACACATCCACACCGACCCCACAGGAAAAAAAAAAAAAAAACACCGTAGCCTCCACCTACTAATTATAATGCTAACTTGCAAAATTTCCCTGCATTTTAAAACAATGGAAAAATGGTGGTGGGATGATACTTAGAAGAATGGCTTCTTCTCAGTCTCCACTAACAAAAATAGGCAACACCAAGTCAGCTACGCCTCAGCATAGTTATGTCCGTCGCAGCCTTCTTGGGTTTCAGGAGGCACAAACAAACGTTATCACAATTATGGTGAAACGCGGAACACCTGCAAATAATTTTCAACGTAGTGGTTAATTGAAAAGCTCTGCGGCATACTTCTTGGAACAAGCTAGTTACCTGTTCCCACGCAAACAGGAGTATATAGAACCATGGTGGATTTCCAGCTGATGAAGTAAAGGATTATTAAAGGAACGGGATGACCATGGGGATCATCGTTAATTCTCTGAAACAGAATCCGCCCTTTTCACCTGCCAAACACATGCCCACTTCTCCTCTCTGGGGATAATAAAAACTAACCAGCGAACTGACAGAGGGCCTGAACCCCCCATCCATATCGACCACACACAAAAAAAAATCCGAACCCTCCAGCTGCTAATTATAATGCTAACTTGCAAAATTTCCCTGCATTTTAAAACCATGGAAAAATCGTGGTGGGATGATACTTAGAAGAATGGCTTCTTGTCAGTCTCCACTAACAAAAACAGGCCACACCAAGTCAGCTACTCCTCAGCATAGTTATGTCCGTCGCAGCCTTCTTGGGTTTCAGGAGGCACAAACACACGTTATCACAATTATGGTGAAACGCTGAACACCTGCAAATAATTCTCAACGTAGTGGTTAATTGAAAAGCTCTGCGGCATACTTCTTGGAACAAGCCAGTTACCTGTTCCCACGCAAAGAGGAGTATATAGAACCATGGTGGATTTCCAGCTGATGAAGGAAAGGATTATTAAAGGAACGGGATGACCATGGGGATCATCGTTAATTCTCTCAAACAGAATCCGCCCTTTTCACCTGCCAAACACATGCCCACTTCTCCTCTCTGGGGATAATAAAAACTAACCAGCGAACTGACAGAGGGCCTGACCCCCCCATCCACATCGACCACACACACAAAAAAATCCGAACCCTCCAGCTACTAATTTTAATGCTAACTTGCAAAATTTCCCTGCATTTTAAAACAATGGAAAAATGGTGGTGGGATGATACTTTGAAGAATGGCTTCTTGTCAGTCTCCACTAACAAAAACAGGCCACACCAAGTCAGCTACTCCTCAGCATAGTTATGTCCGTCGCAGCCTTCTTGGGTTTCAGGAGGCACAAACACACGTTATCACAATTATGGTGAAACGCTGAACACCTGCAAATAATTCTCAACGTAGTGGTTAATTGAAAAGCTCTGCGGCATACTTCTTGGAACAAGCCAGTTACCTGTTCCCACGCAAAGAGGAGTATATAGAACCATGGTGGATTTCCAGCTGATGAAGGAAAGGATTATTAAAGGAACGGGATGACCATGGGGATCATCGTTAATTCTCTGAAACAGAATCCGCCCTTTTCACCTGCCAAACACATGCCCACTTCTCCTCTCTGGGGATAATAAAAACTCACCAGCGAACTGACAGAGGAACTGACACCCCCATCCACGTCGACGACACACACAAAAAAAAAAACGTACCCTCCAGCTACTAATTATAATGCTAACTTGCAAAATTTCCCTGCATTTTAAAACAATGGAAAAATGGTGGTGGGATGATACTTAGAAGAATGGCTTCTTGTCAGTCTCCACTAACAAAAATAGGCAACACCAAGTCAGCTACTCCTCAGCATAGTTATGTCCGTCGCAGCCTTCTTGGGTTTCAGGAGGCACAAACACACGTTATCACAATTATGGTGAAACGCTGAACACCTGCAAATAATTTTCAACGTACTGGTTAATTGAAAAGCTCTGCGGCATACTTCTTGGAACAAGCCAGTTACCTGTTCCCACGCAAAGAGGAGTATATAGAACCATGGTGGATTTCCAGCTGATGAAGTAAAGGATTATTAAAGGAACGGGATGACCATGGGGATCATCGTTAATTCTCTGAAACAGAATCCGCCCTTTTCATCTGCCAAACACATGTCCACTTCTCCTCTCTGGGGATAATAAAAACTAACCAGCGAACTGACAGAGGGCCTGACCCCCCCCATCCACATCGACCACACACACAAAAAAAAAAAAACGTACCCTCCAGCTACTAATTATAATGCTAACTTGCAACATTTCCCTGCATTTTAAAACAATGGAAAAATGGTGGTGGGATGATACTTAGAAGAATGGCTTCTTGTCAGTCTCCACTAACAAAAATAGGCAACACCAAGTCAGCTACTCCTCAGCATAGTTATGTCCGTCGCAGCCTTCTTGGGTTTCAGGAGGCACAAACAAACGTTATCACAATTATGGTGAAACGCTGAACACCTGCAAATAATTTTCAACGTACTGGTTAATTTGAAAACTCTCCAGCATAATTCTTGAAACAAGCCAGGTACCTGTGCCCACGCATAGAGGAGTATATAGAAACATGGTGGAATCCCAGCTGATGAAGCAAAGGATTCTTAAAGGAATGAGATGACCATGCGGATCCTGTTTAATTCTCTGAAACAGAATCCGCACTTTTCACCTGCCAAACACATGCCCACTACTCTTCTCTGGGGATAATAAAAACAAACCAGCGATCTGACAGAGGGCCTGAACACCCATCCTGACCGACCCCACAAAACAAAAAAGTACCCTCCAGCTACTAATTATAATGCCAATTTGCAAAATTTCCCTGCATTTTTAAACAATGGAGAAATGATGGTGGGATGATACTTAGAAGAATGGCTTCTTGTCAGTCTCCACTGACAAAAATAGGCAACACCAAGTCAGCTACGCCTCAGCATAGTTATGTCCGTAGCAGCCATATTTGGTTTCAGTAGGCACATACACACGTTATCACAATTATGGTGAAACGCTGAAAACCTGCAAAGGATGGTCAACATACTGGTTAATTGAAAAGCTCTGAGGCATACTTCTTGGAACTAGCCAGTTTCCTGTGCCCACGCATAGACAAGTATATAGAACCATGGTGAATTCCCAGCTCATGAAGCAAAGGATTCTTAAAGGAACGGGATTACCATGCGGATCCTGTTTAATTCTCTGAAACAGATCCGCAGTTTTCACCTGCCATACTAATACCCACTTCTCCTTTCTGGGGATAATAAAAACCAACCGGGGAACTGACAGAGGGCCTGACCAACACATCCACACCGACCCCACAGGAAAAAAAAAAAAAAACACCGTAGCTTCCAGCTACTAATTATAATGCTAACTTGCAAAATTTTCCTGCATTTTTAAACAATGGAAAAATGATGGTGAGATGATACTTACAAGAATGGATTCTAGTCTGACTCCACTAACAAAAATAGGCAAAACCAAGTCAGCTACGCCTCAGCATAGTTATGTCCGTCGCAGCCTTCTTGGGTTTCAGGAGGCACAAACAAACGTTATCACAATTATGGTGAAACGCTGAACACCTGCAAATAATTTTCAACGTAGTGGTTAATTGAAAAGCTCTGCGGCATACTTCTTGGAACAAGGCAGTTACCTGTTCCCACGGAAAGAGGAGTATAAAGAACCATGGTGGATTTCCAGCTGATGAAGTAAAGGATTATTAAAGGAACGGGATGACCATGGGGATCATCGTTAATTCTCTGAAACAGAATCCGCCCTTTTCACCTGCCAAACACATGCCCACTTCTCCTCTCTGGGGATAATAAAAACTAACCAGCGAACTGACAGAGGCCCTGACCCCCCCCATCCACATCGACCACACACAAAAAAAAAAACCGTAGCCTCCAGCTACTAATTATAATGCTAACTTGCAAACTTTCCCTTCATTTTAAAACAATGGAAAAATGGTGGTGGGATCATACTTAGAAGAATGGCTTCTTGTCTGTCTCCACGAACAAAAATAGGCAACACCAAGTCAGCTACTCCTCAGCATAGTTATGTCCGTCGCAGCCTTCTTGGGTTTCAGGAGGGACATACAAACGTTATCAAAATTATGGTGAAACACTGAACACCTGCAAATAATTTTCAACGTACTGGTTAATTTGAAAACTCTCCGGCATAATTCTTGGAACAAGCCAGGTACCTGTTCCCACGCATAGAGGAGTATATAGAAACATGGTGGAATCCCAGCTGATGAAGCAAAGGATTCTTAAAGGAATGAGATGACCATGCGGATCCTGTTTAATTCTCTGAAACAGAATCCGCACTTTTCACCTGCCAAACACATGCCCACTACTCTTCTCTGGGGATAATAAAAACAAACCAGCGATCTGACAGAGGGCCTGAACACCCATCCTGACCGACCCCACAAAACAAAAAAGTACCCTCCAGCTACTAATTATAATGCCACTTTGCAAAATTTCCCTGCATTTTTAAACAATGGAAAAATGATGGTGAGATGATACTTACAAGAATGGATTCTAGTCTGACTCCACTAACAAAAATTGGCAAAACCAAGTCAGCTACGCCTCAGCATAGTTATGTCCGTCGCAGCCTTCTTGGGTTTCAGGAGGCACAAACAAACGTTATCACAATTATGGTGAAACGCTGAACACCTGCAAATAATTTTCAACGTAGTGGTTAATTGAAAAGCTCTGCGGCATACTTCTTGGAACAAGGCAGTTACCTGTTGTCACGCAAAGAGGAGTATATAGAACCATGGTGGATTTCCAGCTGATGAAGTAAAGGATTATTAAAGGAACGGGATGACCATGGGGATCATCGTTAATTCCATGAAACAGAATCCGCCCTTTTCAACTGCCAAACACATGCCCACTTCTCCTCTCTGGGGATAATAAAAACTAACCAGCGAACTGAAAGAGGGCCTGACCCCCACCATCCACATCGACCACACAAAAAAAAAAAAGAACCGTACCCTCGAGCTACTAATTATAATGCTAACTTGCAAAATTTCCCTGCATTTTAAAACAATGGAAAAATGGTGGTGGGATGATACTTAGAAGAATGGCTTCTTGTCAGTCTCCACTAACAAAAATAGGCAACACCAAGTCAGTTACTCCTCAGCATAGTTATGTCCGTCGCAGCCTTCTTGGGTTTCAGGAGGCACAAACAAAGGTTCTCACAATTATGGTGAAACGCTGAACACCTGCAAATAATTTTCAACGTAGTGGTTAATTGAAAAGCTCTAGGGCATACTTCTTGGAACAAGGCAGTTACCTGTTCCCACGCAAGGAGGAGTATAGAGAACCATGGTGGATATCCAGCTGATGAAGTAAAGGATTATTAAAGGAACGGGATGACCATGGGGATCATCGTTAATTCTCTGAAACAGAATCCGCCTTTTTCACCTGCCAAACACATGCCCACTTCTCCTCTCTGGGGATAATAAAAACTAACCAGCGAACTGACAGAGGCCCTGACCCCCCCCATCCACATCGACCACACACACAAAAAAAAAACCGTAGCCTCCAGCTACTAATTATAATGCTAACTTGCAAAATTTCCCTGCATTTTAAAACAATGGAAAAATGGTGGAGGGATGATACTTAAAGAGTGGCTTCTTGTCTGTCTCCACTAACAAAAATAGGCAACACCAAGTCAGCTACTCCTCAGAATAGTTATGTCCGTCACAACTTTCTTGGGTTTGAGGAGGGACATACAAACGTTATCAAAATTATGGTGAAACGCTGAAAACCTGGAAATAATTTTCAACGTACTGGTTAATTTGAAAACTCTCCAGCATAATTCTTGGAACAAGCCAGGTACCTGTGCCCACGCATAGAGGAGTATATAGAAACATGGTGGAATCCCAGCTGATGAAGCAAAGGATTCTTAAAGGAATAAGATGACCATGCGGATCCTGTTTAATTCTCTGAAACAGAATCCGCACTTTTCACCTGCCAAACACATGCCCACTACTCTTCTCTGGGGATAATAAAAACAAACCAGCGATCTGACAGAGGGCCTGAACACCCATCCTGACCGACCCCACAAAACAAAGAAGTACCCTCCAGCTACTAATTATAATGCCAATTTGCAAAATTTCCCTGCATTTTTAAACAATGGAGAAATGATGGTGGGATGATACTTAGAAGAATGGCTTCTTGTCAGTCTCCACTGACAAAAATAGGCAACACCAAGTCAGCAACGCCTCAGCATAGTTATGTCCGTAGCAGCCATATTTGGTTTCAGTAGGCACATACACACGTTATCACAATTATGGTGAAACGCTGAAAACCTGCAAAGGATGGTCAACATACTGGTTAATTGAAAAGCTCTGAGGCATACTTCTTGGAACAAGGCAGTTACCTGTTCCCACGCAAAGAGGAGTATATAGAACCATGGTGGATTCCCAGCTCATGAAGCAAAGGATTCTTAAAGGAACGGGATTACCATGCGGATCCTGTTTAATTCTCTGAAACAGATCCCCAGTTTTCACCTGCCATACTAATACCCACTTCTCCTCTCTGGGGATAATAAAAACAAACCAGCGAACTGACAGAGGGCCTGACCAACACATCCACACCGACCCCACAGGAAAGAAAAAACAAAAAAAAACACCGTAGCCTCCAGCTACTAATTAAAATGCTAACTTGCAAAATTTTCCTGCATTTTTAAACAATGGAAAAATGATGGTGAGATGATACTTACAAGAATGGATTCTTGTCAGACTCCACTAACAAAAATAGGCAAAACCAAGTCAGCTACTCCTCAGCATAGTTAGGTCCGTCGCAGCCTTCTTGGGTTTCAGGAGGCACAAACAAAGGTTCTCACAATTATGGTGAAACCCTGAACACCTGCAAATAATTTTCAACGTAGTGGTTAATTGAAAAGCTCTGCGGCATACTTCTTGGAACAAGGCAGTTACCTGTTCCCACGGAAAGAGGAGTATAAAGAACCATGGTGGATTTCCAGCTGATGAAGTAAAGGATTATTAAAGGAACGGGATGACCATGGGGATCATCGTTAATTCTCTGAAACAGAATCCGCCCTTTTCACCTGCCAAACACATGCCCACTTCTCCTCTCTGGGGATAATAAAAACTAACCAGCGAACTGACAGAGGCCCTGACCCCCCCCATCCACATCGACCACACACAAAAAAAAAAACCGTAGCCTCCAGCTACTAATTATAATGCTAACTTGCAAACTTTCCCTTCATTTTAAAACAATGGAAAAATGGTGGTGGGATCATACTTAGAAGAATGGCTTCTTGTCTGTCTCCACGAACAAAAATAGGCAACACCAAGTCAGCTACTCCTCAGCATAGTTATGTCCGTCGCAGCCTTCTTGGGTTTCAGGAGGGACATACAAACGTTATCAAAATTATGGTGAAACACTGAACACCTGCAAATAATTTTCAACGTACTGGTTAATTTGAAAACTCTCCGGCATAATTCTTGGAACAAGCCAGGTACCTGTTCCCACGCATAGAGGAGTATATAGAAACATGGTGGAATCCCAGCTGATGAAGCAAAGGATTCTTAAAGGAATGAGATGACCATGCGGATCCTGTTTAATTCTCTGAAACAGAATCCGCACTTTTCACCTGCCAAACACATGCCCACTACTCTTCTCTGGGGATAATAAAAACAAACCAGCGATCTGACAGAGGGCCTGAACACCCATCCTGACCGACCCCACAAAACAAAAAAGTACCCTCCAGCTACTAATTATAATGCCACTTTGCAAAATTTCCCTGCATTTTTAAACAATGGAAAAATGATGGTGAGATGATACTTACAAAAATGGATTCTAGTCTGACTCCACTAACAAAAATAGGCAAAACCAAGTCACCTACGCCTCAGCATAGTTATGTCTGTCGCAGCCTTCTTGGGTTTCAGGAGGCACAAACAAACGTTATCACAATTATGGTGAAACGCTGAACACCTGCAAATAATTTTCAACATACTGGTTAATTGAAAAGTTCTGCGGCATACTTCTCGGAACAAGGCAGTTACCTGTTCCCACGCAAAGAGGAGTATAGAGAACCATGGTGGATTTCCAACTGATGAAGTAAAGGATTATTAAAGGAACGGGATGACCATGGGGATCATCGTTAATTCTCTGAAACAGAATCCGCCCTTTTCAACTGCCAAACACATGCCCACTTCTCCTCTCTGGGGATAATAAAAACTAACCAGCGAACTGACAGAGGGCCTGACCCCCACCATCCACATCGACGACACAAAAAAAAAAAACCGTACCCTCCAGCTACTAATTATAATGCTAACTTGGAAAATTTCCCTGCATTTTAAAACAATGGAAAAATGGTAGTGGGATGATACTTAGAAGAATGGCTTCTTGTCAGTCTCCACTAACAAAAATAGGCAACACAAAGTAAGCTACTCCTCAGCATAGTTATGTCCGCCGCACCCTTCTTGGGTTTCAGGAGGCACAAACAAACGTTATCACAATTATGGTGAAACGCTGAACACCTGCAAATAATTTTCAACGTACTGGTTAATTTGAAAACTCTCCCGAATAATTCTTGGAACAAGCTAGGTACCTGTGTCCACGCATAGAGGAGTATATAGAAACATGGTGGAATCCCAGCCGATGAAGCAAAGGATTCTTAAAGGAATAAAATGACCATGCGGTTCCTGTTTAATTCTCTGAAACAGAATCCGCACTTTTCACCTGCCAAACACATGCCCACTACTCTTCTCTTGGGATAATAAAAACAAACCAGCGATCTGACAGAAGGCCTGAACACCCATCCTGACCGACCCCACAAAACAAAAAAGTACCCTCCAGCTACTAATTATAATGCCAATTTGCAAAATTTCCCTGCATTTTTAAACAATGGAGAAATGATGGTGGGATGATACTTAGAAGAATGGCTTCTTGTCAGTCTCCACTGACAAAAATAGGCAACACCAAGTCAGCTACGCCTCAGCATAGTTATGTCCGTAGCAGCCATATTTGGTTTCAGTAGGCACATACACACGTTATCACAATTATGGTGAAACGCTGAAAACCTGCAAAGGATTGTCAACATACTGGTTAATTGAAAAGCTCTGAGGCATACTTCTTGGAACTAGCCAGTTTCCTGTGCCCACGCATAGAGAAGTATATAGAACCATGGTGGATTCCCAGCTCATGAAGCAAAGGATTCTTAAAGGAACGGGATTACCATGCGGATCCTGTTTAATTCTCTGAAACACAATCCGCCCTTTTGACCTCCCAAACACATGCCCACTTCTCCTCTCTGGGGATAATAAAAACAAACCAGCGAACTGACAGAGGGCCTGACCAACACATCCACACCGACCCCACAGGAAAAAAAAAAAAAAAACACCGTAGCCTCCACCTACTAATTATAATGCTAACTTGCAAAATTTCCCTGCATTTTAAAACAATGGAAAAATGGTGGTGGGATGATACTTAGAAGAATGGCTTCTTCTCAGTCTCCACTAACAAAAATAGGCAACACCAAGTCAGCTACGCCTCAGCATAGTTATGTCCGTCGCAGCCTTCTTGGGTTTCAGGAGGCACAAACAAACGTTATCACAATTATGGTGAAACGCGGAACACCTGCAAATAATTTTCAACGTAGTGGTTAATTGAAAAGCTCTGCGGCATACTTCTTGGAACAAGCTAGTTACCTGTTCCCACGCAAACAGGAGTATATAGAACCATGGTGGATTTCCAGCTGATGAAGTAAAGGATTATTAAAGGAACGGGATGACCATGGGGATCATCGTTAATTCTCTGAAACAGAATCCGCCCTTTTCACCTGCCAAACACATGCCCACTTCTCCTCTCTGGGGATAATAAAAACTAACCAGCGAACTGACAGAGGGCCTGAACCCCCCATCCATATCGACCACACACAAAAAAAAATCCGAACCCTCCAGCTGCTAATTATAATGCTAACTTGCAAAATTTCCCTGCATTTTAAAACCATGGAAAAATCGTGTTGGGATGATACTTAGAAGAATGGCTTCTTGTCAGTCTCCACTAACAAAAACAGGCCACACCAAGTCAGCTACTCCTCAGCATAGTTATGTCCGTCGCAGCCTTCTTGGGTTTCAGGAGGCACAAACACACGTTATCACAATTATGGTGAAACGCTGAACACCTGCAAATAATTCTCAACGTAGTGGTTAATTGAAAAGCTCTGCGGCATACTTCTTGGAACAAGCCAGTTACCTGTTCCCACGCAAAGAGGAGTATATAGAACCATGGTGGATTTCCAGCTGATGAAGGAAAGGATTATTAAAGGAACGGGATGACCATGGGGATCATCGTTAATTCTCTCAAACAGAATCCGCCCTTTTCACCTGCCAAACACATGCCCACTTCTCCTCTCTGGGGATAATAAAAACTAACCAGCGAACTGACAGAGGGCCTGACCCCCCCATCCACATCGACCACACACACAAAAAAATCCGAACCCTCCAGCTACTAATTTTAATGCTAACTTGCAAAATTTCCCTGCATTTTAAAACAATGGAAAAATGGTGGTGGGATGATACTTTGAAGAATGGCTTCTTGTCAGTCTCCACTAACAAAAACAGGCCACACCAAGTCAGCTACTCCTCAGCATAGTTATGTCCGTCGCAGCCTTCTTGGGTTTCAGGAGGCACAAACACACGTTATCACAATTATGGTGAAACGCTGAACACCTGCAAATAATTCTCAACGTAGTGGTTAATTGAAAAGCTCTGCGGCATACTTCTTGGAACAAGCCAGTTACCTGTTCCCACGCAAAGAGGAGTATATAGAACCATGGTGGATTTCCAGCTGATGAAGGAAAGGATTATTAAAGGAACGGGATGACCATGGGGATCATCGTTAATTCTCTGAAACAGAATCCGCCCTTTTCACCTGCCAAACACATGCCCACTTCTCCTCTCTGGGGATAATAAAAACTCACCAGCGAACTGACAGAGGAACTGACACCCCCATCCACGTCGACGACACACACAAAAAAAAAAACGTACCCTCCAGCTACTAATTATAATGCTAACTTGCAAAATTTCCCTGCATTTTAAAACAATGGAAAAATGGTGGTGGGATGATACTTAGAAGAATGGCTTCTTGTCAGTCTCCACTAACAAAAATAGGCAACACCAAGTCAGCTACTCCTCAGCATAGTTATGTCCGTCGCAGCCTTCTTGGGTTTCAGGAGGCACAAACACACGTTATCACAATTATGGTGAAACGCTGAACACCTGCAAATAATTTTCAACGTACTGGTTAATTGAAAAGCTCTGCGGCATACTTCTTGGAACAAGCCAGTTACCTGTTCCCACGCAAAGAGGAGTATATAGAACCATGGTGGATTTCCAGCTGATGAAGTAAAGGATTATTAAAGGAACGGGATGACCATGGGGATCATCGTTAATTCTCTGAAACAGAATCCGCCCTTTTCATCTGCCAAACACATGTCCACTTCTCCTCTCTGGGGATAATAAAAACTAACCAGCGAACTGACAGAGGGCCTGACCCCCCCCATCCACATCGACCACACACACAAAAAAAAAAAAACGTACCCTCCAGCTACTAATTATAATGCTAACTTGCAACATTTCCCTGCATTTTAAAACAATGGAAAAATGGTGGTGGGATGATACTTAGAAGAATGGCTTCTTGTCAGTCTCCACTAACAAAAATAGGCAACACCAAGTCAGCTACTCCTCAGCATAGTTATGTCCGTCGCAGCCTTCTTGGGTTTCAGGAGGCACAAACAAACGTTATCACAATTATGGTGAAACGCTGAACACCTGCAAATAATTTTCAACGTACTGGTTAATTTGAAAACTCTCCAGCATAATTCTTGAAACAAGCCAGGTACCTGTGCCCACGCATAGAGGAGTATATAGAAACATGGTGGAATCCCAGCTGATGAAGCAAAGGATTCTTAAAGGAATGAGATGACCATGCGGATCCTGTTTAATTCTCTGAAACAGAATCCGCACTTTTCACCTGCCAAACACATGCCCACTACTCTTCTCTGGGGATAATAAAAACAAACCAGCGATCTGACAGAGGGCCTGAACACCCATCCTGACCGACCCCACAAAACAAAAAAGTACCCTCCAGCTACTAATTATAATGCCAATTTGCAAAATTTCCCTGCATTTTTAAACAATGGAGAAATGATGGTGGGATGATACTTAGAAGAATGGCTTCTTGTCAGTCTCCACTGACAAAAATAGGCAACACCAAGTCAGCTACGCCTCAGCATAGTTATGTCCGTAGCAGCCATATTTGGTTTCAGTAGGCACATACACACGTTATCACAATTATGGTGAAACGCTGAAAACCTGCAAAGGATGGTCAACATACTGGTTAATTGAAAAGCTCTGAGGCATACTTCTTGGAACAAGGCAGTTACCTGTTCCCACGCAAAGAGGAGTATATAGAACCATGGTGGATTCCCAGCTCATGAAGCAAAGGATTCTTAAAGGAACGGGATTACCATGCGGATCCTGTTTAATTCTCTGAAACAGATCCCCAGTTTTCACCTGCCATACTAATACCCACTTCTCCTCTCTGGGGATAATAAAAACAAACCAGCGAACTGACAGAGGGCCTGACCAACACATCCACACCGACCCCACAGGAAAGAAAAAACAAAAAAAAACACCGTAGCCTCCAGCTACTAATTAAAATGCTAACTTGCAAAATTTTCCTGCATTTTTAAACAATGGAAAAATGATGGTGAGATGATACTTACAAGAATGGATTCTTGTCAGACTCCACTAACAAAAATAGGCAAAACCAAGTCAGCTACTCCTCAGCATAGTTAGGTCCGTCGCAGCCTTCTTGGGTTTCAGGAGGCACAAACAAAGGTTCTCACAATTATGGTGAAACCCTGAACACCTGCAAATAATTTTCAACGTAGTGGTTAATTGAAAAGCTCTGCGGCATACTTCTTGGAACAAGGCAGTTACCTGTTCCCACGGAAAGAGGAGTATAAAGAACCATGGTGGATTTCCAGCTGATGAAGTAAAGGATTATTAAAGGAACGGGATGACCATGGGGATCATCGTTAATTCTCTGAAACAGAATCCGCCCTTTTCACCTGCCAAACACATGCCCACTTCTCCTCTCTGGGGATAATAAAAACTAACCAGCGAACTGACAGAGGCCCTGACCCCCCCCATCCACATCGACCACACACAAAAAAAAAAACCGTAGCCTCCAGCTACTAATTATAATGCTAACTTGCAAACTTTCCCTTCATTTTAAAACAATGGAAAAATGGTGGTGGGATCATACTTAGAAGAATGGCTTCTTGTCTGTCTCCACGAACAAAAATAGGCAACACCAAGTCAGCTACTCCTCAGCATAGTTATGTCCGTCGCAGCCTTCTTGGGTTTCAGGAGGGACATACAAACGTTATCAAAATTATGGTGAAACACTGAACACCTGCAAATAATTTTCAACGTACTGGTTAATTTGAAAACTCTCCGGCATAATTCTTGGAACAAGCCAGGTACCTGTTCCCACGCATAGAGGAGTATATAGAAACATGGTGGAATCCCAGCTGATGAAGCAAAGGATTCTTAAAGGAATGAGATGACCATGCGGATCCTGTTTAATTCTCTGAAACAGAATCCGCACTTTTCACCTGCCAAACACATGCCCACTACTCTTCTCTGGGGATAATAAAAACAAACCAGCGATCTGACAGAGGGCCTGAACACCCATCCTGACCGACCCCACAAAACAAAAAAGTACCCTCCAGCTACTAATTATAATGCCACTTTGCAAAATTTCCCTGCATTTTTAAACAATGGAAAAATGATGGTGAGATGATACTTACAAGAATGGATTCTAGTCTGACTCCACTAACAAAAATTGGCAAAACCAAGTCAGCTACGCCTCAGCATAGTTATGTCCGTCGCAGCCTTCTTGGGTTTCAGGAGGCACAAACAAACGTTATCACAATTATGGTGAAACGCTGAACACCTGCAAATAATTTTCAACGTAGTGGTTAATTGAAAAGCTCTGCGGCATACTTCTTGGAACAAGGCAGTTACCTGTTGTCACGCAAAGAGGAGTATATAGAACCATGGTGGATTTCCAGCTGATGAAGTAAAGGATTATTAAAGGAACGGGATGACCATGGGGATCATCGTTAATTCCATGAAACAGAATCCGCCCTTTTCAACTGCCAAACACATGCCCACTTCTCCTCTCTGGGGATAATAAAAACTAACCAGCGAACTGAAAGAGGGCCTGACCCCCACCATCCACATCGACCACACAAAAAAAAAAAGAACCGTACCCTCGAGCTACTAATTATAATGCTAACTTGCAAAATTTCCCTGCATTTTAAAACAATGGAAAAATGGTGGTGGGATGATACTTAGAAGAATGGCTTCTTGTCAGTCTCCACTAACAAAAATAGGCAACACCAAGTCAGCTACTCCTCAGCATAGTTATGTCCGTCGCAGCCTTCTTGGGTTTCAGGAGGCACAAACAAAGGTTCTCACAATTATGGTGAAACGCTGAACACCTGCAAATAATTTTCAACGTAGTGGTTAATTGAAAAGCTCTAGGGCATACTTCTTGGAACAAGGCAGTTACCTGTTCCCACGCAAGGAGTAGTATAGAGAACCATGGTGGATATCCAGCTGATGAAGTAAAGGATTATTAAAGGAACGGGATGACCATGGGGATCATCGTTAATTCTCTGAAACAGAATCCGCCTTTTTCACCTGCCAAACACATGCCCACTTCTCCTCTCTGGGGATAATAAAAACTAACCAGCGAACTGACAGAGGCCCTGACCACCCCCATCCACATCGACCACACACAAAAAAAAAAAACCGTAGCCTCCAGCTACTAATTATAATGCTAACTTGCAAAATTTCCCTGCATTTTAAAACAATGGAAAAATGGTGGAGGGATGATACTTAAAGAGTGGCTTCTTGTATGTCTCCACTAACAAAAATAGGCAACACCAAGTCAGCTACTCCTCAGAATAGTTATGTCCGTCACAACTTTCTTGGGTTTGAGGAGGGACATACAAACGTTATCAAAATTATGGTGAAACGCTGAAAACCTGGAAATAATTTTCAACGTACTGGTTAATTTGAAAACTCTCCAGCATAATTCTTGGAACAAGCCAGGTACCTGTGCCCACGCATAGAGGAGTATATAGAAACATGGTGGAATCCCAGCTGATGAAGCAAAGGATTCTTAAAGGAATAAGATGACCATGCGGATCCTGTTTAATTCTCTGAAACAGAATCCGCACTTTTCACCTGCCAAACACATGCCCACTACTCTTCTCTGGGGATAATAAAAACAAACCAGCGATCTGACAGAGGGCCTGAACACCCATCCTGACCGACCCCACAAAACAAAGAAGTACCCTCCAGCTACTAATTATAATGCCAATTTGCAAAATTTCCCTGCATTTTTAAACAATGGAGAAATGATGGTGGGATGATACTTAGAAGAATGGCTTCTTGTCAGTCTCCACTGACAAAAATAGGCAACACCAAGTCAGCAACGCCTCAGCATAGTTATGTCCGTAGCAGCCATATTTGGTTTCAGTAGGCACATACACACGTTATCACAATTATGGTGAAACGCTGAAAACCTGCAAAGGATGGTCAACATACTGGTTAATTGAAAAGCTCTGAGGCATACTTCTTGGAACAAGGCAGTTACCTGTTCCCACGCAAAGAGGAGTATATAGAACCATGGTGGATTCCCAGCTCATGAAGCAAAGGATTCTTAAAGGAACGGGATTACCATGCGGATCCTGTTTAATTCTCTGAAACAGATCCCCAGTTTTCACCTGCCATACTAATACCCACTTCTCCTCTCTGGGGATAATAAAAACAAACCAGCGAACTGACAGAGGGCCTGACCAACACATCCACACCGACCCCACAGGAAAGAAAAAACAAAAAAAAACACCGTAGCCTCCAGCTACTAATTAAAATGCTAACTTGCAAAATTTTCCTGCATTTTTAAACAATGGAAAAATGATGGTGAGATGATACTTACAAGAATGGATTCTTGTCAGACTCCACTAACAAAAATAGGCAAAACCAAGTCAGCTACTCCTCAGCATAGTTAGGTCCGTCGCAGCCTTCTTGGGTTTCAGGAGGCACAAACAAAGGTTCTCACAATTATGGTGAAACCCTGAACACCTGCAAATAATTTTCAACGTAGTGGTTAATTGAAAAGCTCTGCGGCATACTTCTTGGAACAAGGCAGTTACCTGTTCCCACGGAAAGAGGAGTATAAAGAACCATGGTGGATTTCCAGCTGATGAAGTAAAGGATTATTAAAGGAACGGGATGACCATGGGGATCATCGTTAATTCTCTGAAACAGAATCCGCCCTTTTCACCTGCCAAACACATGCCCACTTCTCCTCTCTGGGGATAATAAAAACTAACCAGCGAACTGACAGAGGCCCTGACCCCCCCCATCCACATCGACCACACACAAAAAAAAAAAACCGTAGCCTCCAGCTACTAATTATAATGCTAACTTGCAAACTTTCCCTTCATTTTAAAACAATGGAAAAATGGTGGTGGGATCATACTTAGAAGAATGGCTTCTTGTCTGTCTCCACGAACAAAAATAGGCAACACCAAGTCAGCTACTCCTCAGCATAGTTATGTCCGTCGCAGCCTTCTTGGGTTTCAGGAGGGACATACAAACGTTATCAAAATTATGGTGAAACACTGAACACCTGCAAATAATTTTCAACGTACTGGTTAATTTGAAAACTCTCCGGCATAATTCTTGGAACAAGCCAGGTACCTGTGCCCACGCATAGAGGAGTATATAGAAACATGGTGGAATCCCAGCTGATGAAGCAAAGGATTCTTAAAGGAATGAGATGACCATGCGGATCCTGTTTAATTCTCTGAAACAGAATCCGCACTTTTCACCTGCCAAACACATGCCCACTACTCTTCTCTGGGGATAATAAAAACAAACCAGCGATCTGACAGAGGGCCTGAACACCCATCCTGACCGACCCCACAAAACAAAAAAGTACCCTCCAGCTACTAATTATAATGCCACTTTGCAAAATTTCCCTGCATTTTTAAACAATGGAAAAATGATGGTGAGATGATACTTACAAGAATGGATTCTAGTCTGACTCCACTAACAAAAATTGGCAAAACCAAGTCAGCTACGCCTCAGCATAGTTATGTCCGTCGCAGCCTTCTTGGGTTTCAGGAGGCACAAACAAACGTTATCACAATTATGGTGAAACGCTGAACACCTGAAAATAATTTTCAACGTAGTGGTTAATTGAAAAGCTCTGCGGCATACTTCTTGGAACAAGGCAGTTACCTGTTCCCACGCAAAGAGGAGTATATAGAACCATGGTGGATTTCCAGCTGATGAAGTAAAGGATTATTAAAGGAACGGGATGACCATGGGGATCATCGTTAATTCCATGAAACAGAATCCGCCCTTTTCAACTGCCAAACACATGCCCACTTCTCCTCTCTGGGGATAATAAAAACTAACCAGCGAACTGAAAGAGGGCCTGACCCCCACCATCCACATCGACCACACAAAAAAAAAAAGAACCTTACCCTCCAGCTACTAATTATAATGCTAACTTGCAAAATTTCCCTGCAATTTAAAACAATGGAAAAATGGTGGTGGGATGATACTTAGAAGAATGGCTTCTTGTCAGTCTCCACTAACAAAAATAGGCAACACCAAGTCAGCTACTCCTCAGCATAGTTATGTCCGTCGCAGCCTTCTTGGGTTTCAGGAGGCACAAACAAAGGTTCTCACAATTATGGTGAAACGCTGAACACCTGCAAATAATTTTCAACGTAGTGGTTAATTGAAAAGCTCTAGGGCATACTTCTTGGAACAAGGCAGTTACCTGTTCCCACGCAAGGAGGAGTATAGAGAACCATGGTGGATATCCAGCTGATGAAGTAAAGGATTATTAAAGGAACGGGATGACCATGGGGATCATCGTTAATTCTCTGAAACAGAATCCGCCTTTTTCACCTGCCAAACACATGCCCACTTCTCCTCTCTGGGGATAATAAAAACTAACCAGCGAACTGACAGAGGCCCTGACCCCCCCCATCCACATCGACCACACACAAAAAAAAAAACCGTAGCCTCCAGCTACTAATTATAATGCTAACTTGCAAAATTTCCCTGCATTTTAAAACAATGGAAAAATGGTGGAGGGATGATACTTAAAGAATGGCTTCTTGTCTGTCTCCACTAACAAAAATAGGCAACACCAAGTCAGCTACTCCTCAGAATAGTTATGTCCGTCACAACTTTCTTGGGTTTGAGGAGGGACATACAAACGTTATCAAAATTATGGTGAAACGCTGAAAACCTGGAAATAATTTTCAACGTACTGGTTAATTTGAAAACTCTCCAGCATAATTCTTGGAACAAGCCAGGTACCTGTGCCCACGCATAGAGGAGTATATAGAAACATGGTGGAATCCCAGCTGATGAAGCAAAGGATTCTTAAAGGAATAAGATGACCATGCGGATCCTGTTTAATTCTCTGAAACAGAATCCGCACTTTTCACCTGCCAAACACATGCCCACTACTCTTCTCTGGGGATAATAAAAACAAACCAGCGATCTGACAGAGGGCCTGAACACCCATCCTGACCGACCCCACAAAACAAAGAAGTACCCTCCAGCTACTAATTATAATGCCAATTTGCAAAATTTCCCTGCATTTTTAAACAATGGAGAAATGATGGTGGGATGATACTTAGAAGAATGGCTTCTTGTCAGTCTCCACTGACAAAAATAGGCAACACCAAGTCAGCAACGCCTCAGCATAGTTATGTCCGTAGCAGCCATATTTGGTTTCAGTAGGCACATACACACGTTATCACAATTATGGTGAAACGCTGAAAACCTGCAAAGGATGGTCAACATACTGGTTAATTGAAAAGCTCTGAGGCATACTTCTTGGAACAAGGCAGTTACCTGTTCCCACGCAAAGAGGAGTATATAGAACCATGGTGGATTTCCAGCTGATGAAGTAAAGGATTATTAAAGGAACGGGATGACCATGGGGATCATCGTTAATTCTCTGAAACAGAATCCGCCCTTTTCACCTGCCAAACACATGCCCACTTCTCCTCTCTGGGGATAATAAAAACTAACCAGCGAACTGACAGAGGGCCTAACCCCCCCATCCACATCGACCACAAGCACAAAAAAAACCGTACCCTCCAGCTACTAATTATAATGCTAACTTGCAAAATTTCCCTGCATTTTAAAACAATGGAAAAATTATGGTGAGATGATACTTACAAGAATGGATTCTTGTCAGTCTCCACTAACAAAAATAGGCAAAACCAAGTCAGGTACGCCTCACCATAGTTATGTGGGTCGCAGCCTTCTTGGGTTTCAGGAGGCACAAACAAAGGTTCTCACAATTATGGTGAAACGCTGAACACCTGCAAATAATTTTCAACGTAGTGGTTAATTGAAAAGCTCTGCGGCATACTTCTTGGAACAAGCCAGTTACCTGTTCCCACGCAAACAGGAGTATACAGAACCATGGTGGATTTCCAGCTGATGAAGTAAAGGATTATTAAAGGAACGGGATGACCATGGGGATCATCGTTAATTCTATGAAACAGAATCCGCCCTTTTCACCTGCCAAACACATGCCCACTTCTCCTCTCTTGGGATAATAAAAACTAACCAGCGAACTGACAGAGGGCCTGACCCCCACCATCCACATCGACCACACACAAAAATGAAAACGGTACCCTCCAGCTACTAATTATAATGCTAACTTGCAAAATTTCCCTGCATTTTAAAACAATGGAAAAATGGTGGTGGGATGATACTTAGAAGAATGGCTTCTTGTCAGTCTCCACTAACAAAAATAGGCAACACCAAGTCAGCTACTCCTCAGCATAGTTATGTCCGTCGCATCCTTCTTGGGTTTCAGGAGGCACAAACAAAGGTTCTCACAATTATGGTGAAACGCTGAACACTTGCAAATAATTTTCAACGTACTGGTTAATTTGAAAACTCTCCAGCATAATTCTTGGAACAAGCCAGGTACCTGTGCCCACGCATAGAGGAGTATATAGAAACATGGTGGAATCCCAGCTGATGAAGCAAAGGATTCTTAAAGGAATGAGATGACCATGCGGATCCTGTTTAATTCTCTGAAACAGAATCCGCACTTTTCACCTGCCAAACACATGCCCACTACTCTTCTCTGGGGATAATAAAAACAAACCAGCGATCTGACAGAGGGCCTGAACACCCATCCTGACCGACCCCACAAAACAAAAAAGTACCCTCCAGCTACTAATTATAATGCCAATTTGCAAAATTTCCCTGCATTTTTAAACAATGGAGAAATGATGGTGGGATGATACTTAGAAGAATGGCTTCTTGTCAGTCTCCACTGACAAAAATAGGCAACACCAAGTCAGCTACGCCTCAGCATAGTTATGTCCGTAGCAGCCATATTTGGTTTCAGTAAGCACATACACACGTTATCACAATTATGGTGAAACGCTGAAAACCTGCAAAGGATTGTCAACATCCTGGTTAATTGAAAAGCTCTGAGGCATACTTCTTGGAACTAGCCAGTTTCCTATGCCCACGAATAGACAAGTATATAGAACCATGGTGGATTCCCAGCTCATGAAGCAAAGGATTCTTAAAGGAACGAGATTAACATGCGGATCCTGTTTAATTCTCTGAAACAGATCCGCAGTTTTCACCTGCCATACTAATACCCACTTCTCCTCTCTGGGGATAATAAAAACCAACCGGGGAACTGACAGAGGGCCTGACCAACACATCCACACCGACCCCACAGAAAAAAAAAAAAAAAACACCGTAGCCTCCAGCTACTAATTATAATGCTAACTTGCAAAATTTCCCTGCATTTTTAAACAATGGAAAAATGATGGTGAGATGATACTTACAAGAATGGATTCTTGTCAGTCTTCACTAACAAAAATAGGCAAAACCAAGTCAGCTACGCCTCAGCATAGTTATGTCCGTCGCAGCCTTCTTGCGTTTCAGGAGGCACAAACAAAGGTTCTCACAATTATGGTGAAATGCTGATCACCTGCAAATAATTTTCAACGTACCGGTTAATTGAAAAGCTCTGCAGCATACTTCTTGGAACAAGCGAGTTACCTGTTCCCACGCAAAGAGGAGTATATAGAACCATGGTGGATTTCCAGCTGATGAAGTAAAGTATTATTAAAGGAATGGGATGACCATGGGGATCATCGTTAATTCTTTGAAACAGAATCCGCCCTTCTCACCTGCCAAACACATGCCCACTTCTCCTCTCTGGGGATAATAAAAACTAACCAGAGAACTGACAGAGGGCCTGACCCCCACCATCCACATCGACCACACACACAAAAAAAACCGTACCCTCCAGCTACTAATTATAATGCTAACTTGCAAAATTTCCCTGCATTTTAAAACAATTGAAAAATGGTGGTGGGATGATACTTAGAAGAATGGCTTCTTGTCAGTCTCCACTAACAAGAATAGGCAACACCAAGTCAGCTACTCCTCAGCATAGTTATGTCCGTCGCAGCCTTCTTGGGTTTCAGGAGGCACAAACACACGTTATCACAATTATGGTGAAACGCTGAACACCTGCAATTAATTTTCAACGTACTGGTTAATTGAAAAGCTCTGCGGCATACTTCTTGGAACAAGGCAGTTACCTGTTCCCACGCAAAGAGGAGTATATAGAACCATGGTGGATTTCCAGCTGATGAAGTAAAGGATTATTAAAGGAACGGGATGACCATGGGGATCATCGTTAATTCTCTGAAACAGAATCCGCCCTTTTCACCTGCCAAACACATGCCCACTTCTCCTCTCTGGGGATAATAAAAACTAACCAGCGAACTGAAAGAGGGCCTGACCCCCACCATCCACATCGACCACACAAAAAAAAAAAGAACCTTACCCTCCAGCTACTAATTATAATGCTAACTTGCAAAATTTCCCTGCAATTTAAAACAATGGAAAAATGGTGGTGGGATGATACTTAGAAGAATGGCTTCTTGTCAGTCTCCACTAACAAAAATAGGCAACACCAAGTCAGCAACGCCTCAGCATAGTTATGTCCGTAGCAGCCATATTTGGTTTCAGTAGGCACATACACACGTTATCACAATTATGGTGAAACGCTGAAAACCTGCAAAGGATGGTCAACATACTGGTTAATTGAAAAGCTCTGAGGCATACTTCTTGGAACAAGGCAGTTACCTGTTCCCACGCAAAGAGGAGTATATAGAACCATGGTGGATTTCCAGCTGATGAAGTAAAGGATTATTAAAGGAACGGGATGACCATGGGGATCATCGTTAATTCTCTGAAACAGAATCCGCCCTTTTCACCTGCCAAACACATGCCCACTTCTCCTCTCTGGGGATAATAAAAACTAACCAGCGAACTGACAGAGGGCCTAACCCCCCCATCCACATCGACCACAAGCACAAAAAAAACCGTACCCTCCAGCTACTAATTATAATGCTAACTTGCAAAATTTCCCTGCATTTTAAAACAATGGAAAAATTATGGTGAGATGATACTTACAAGAATGGATTCTTGTCAGTCTCCACTAACAAAAATAGGCAAAACCAAGTCAGGTACGCCTCACCATAGTTATGTGGGTCGCAGCCTTCTTGGGTTTCAGGAGGCACAAACAAAGGTTCTCACAATTATGGTGAAACGCTGAACACCTGCAAATAATTTTCAACGTAGTGGTTAATTGAAAAGCTCTGCGGCATACTTCTTGGAACAAGCCAGTTACCTGTTCCCACGCAAACAGGAGTATACAGAACCATGGTGGATTTCCAGCT
The DNA here is from genome assembly GCF_041146395.1 of Eulemur rufifrons. Taxonomy (NCBI): domain Eukaryota; kingdom Metazoa; phylum Chordata; class Mammalia; order Primates; family Lemuridae; genus Eulemur; species Eulemur rufifrons. The sequence goes on along the minus strand of NC_091012.1, from coordinate 5,515,892 downwards.
GATGAAGTAAAGGATTATTAAAGGAACGGGATGACCATGGGGATCATCGTTAATTCTATGAAACAGAATCCGCCCTTTTCACCTGCCAAACACATGCCCACTTCTCCTCTCTTGGGATAATAAAAACTAACCAGCGAACTGACAGAGGGCCTGACCCCCACCATCCACATCGACCACACACAAAAATGAAAACGGTACCCTCCAGCTACTAATTATAATGCTAACTTGCAAAATTTCCCTGCATTTTAAAACAATGGAAAAATGGTGGTGGGATGATACTTAGAAGAATGGCTTCTTGTCAGTCTCCACTAACAAAAATAGGCAACACCAAGTCAGCTACTCCTCAGCATAGTTATGTCCGTCGCATCCTTCTTGGGTTTCAGGAGGCACAAACAAAGGTTCTCACAATTATGGTGAAACGCTGAACACTTGCAAATAATTTTCAACGTACTGGTTAATTTGAAAACTCTCCAGCATAATTCTTGGAACAAGCCAGGTACCTGTGCCCACGCATAGAGGAGTATATAGAAACATGGTGGAATCCCAGCTGATGAAGCAAAGGATTCTTAAAGGAATGAGATGACCATGCGGATCCTGTTTAATTCTCTGAAACAGAATCCGCACTTTTCACCTGCCAAACACATGCCCACTACTCTTCTCTGGGGATAATAAAAACAAACCAGCGATCTGACAGAGGGCCTGAACACCCATCCTGACCGACCCCACAAAACAAAAAAGTACCCTCCAGCTACTAATTATAATGCCAATTTGCAAAATTTCCCTGCATTTTTAAACAATGGAGAAATGATGGTGGGATGATACTTAGAAGAATGGCTTCTTGTCAGTCTCCACTGACAAAAATAGGCAACACCAAGTCAGCTACGCCTCAGCATAGTTATGTCCGTAGCAGCCATATTTGGTTTCAGTAAGCACATACACACGTTATCACAATTATGGTGAAACGCTGAAAACCTGCAAAGGATTGTCAACATCCTGGTTAATTGAAAAGCTCTGAGGCATACTTCTTGGAACTAGCCAGTTTCCTATGCCCACGAATAGACAAGTATATAGAACCATGGTGGATTCCCAGCTCATGAAGCAAAGGATTCTTAAAGGAACGAGATTAACATGCGGATCCTGTTTAATTCTCTGAAACAGATCCGCAGTTTTCACCTGCCATACTAATACCCACTTCTCCTCTCTGGGGATAATAAAAACCAACCGGGGAACTGACAGAGGGCCTGACCAACACATCCACACCGACCCCACAGAAAAAAAAAAAAAAAACACCGTAGCCTCCAGCTACTAATAATAATGCTAACTTGCAAAATTTCCCTGCATTTTTAAACAATGGAAAAATGATGGTGAGATGATACTTACAAGAATGGATTCTTGTCAGTCTTCACTAACAAAAATAGGCAAAACCAAGTCAGCTACGCCTCAGCATAGTTATGTCCGTCGCAGCCTTCTTGCGTTTCAGGAGGCACAAACAAAGGTTCTCACAATTATGGTGAAATGCTGATCACCTGCAAATAATTTTCAACGTACCGGTTAATTGAAAAGCTCTGCAGCATACTTCTTGGAACAAGCGAGTTACCTGTTCCCACGCAAAGAGGAGTATATAGAACCATGGTGGATTTCCAGCTGATGAAGTAAAGTATTATTAAAGGAACGGGATGACCATGGGGATCATCGTTAATTCTTTGAAACAGAATCCGCCCTTCTCACCTGCCAAACACATGCCCACTTCTCCTCTCTGGGGATAATAAAAACTAACCAGAGAACTGACAGAGGGCCTGACCCCCACCATCCACATCGACCACACACACAAAAAAAACCGTACCCTCCAGCTACTAATTATAATGCTAACTTGCAAAATTTCCCTGCATTTTAAAACAATTGAAAAATGGTGGTGGGATGATACTTAGAAGAATGGCTTCTTGTCAGTCTCCACTAACAAGAATAGGCAACACCAAGTCAGCTACTCCTCAGCATAGTTATGTCCGTCGCAGCCTTCTTGGGTTTCAGGAGGCACAAACACACGTTATCACAATTATGGTGAAACGCTGAACACCTGCAATTAATTTTCAACGTACTGGTTAATTGAAAAGCTCTGCGGCATACTTCTTGGAACAAGGCAGTTACCTGTTCCCACGCAAAGAGGAGTATATAGAACCATGGTGGATTTCCAGCTGATGAAGTAAAGGATTATTAAAGGAACGGGATGACCATGGGGATCATCGTTAATTCTCTGAAACAGAATCCGCCCTTTTCACCTGCCAAACACATGCCCACTTCTCCTCTCTGGGGATAATAAAAACTAACCAGCGAACTGAAAGAGGGCCTGACCCCCACCATCCACATCGAACACACACACAAAAAAAACCGTACCCTCCAGCTACTAATTATAATGCTAACTTGCAAAATTTCCCTGCATTTTAAAACAATGGAAAAATGGTGGTGGGATGATACTTAGAAGAATGGCTTCTTGTCAGTCTCCACTGACAAAAATAGGCAACACCAAGTCAGCTACGCCTCAGCATAGTTATGTCCGTAGCAGCCATATTTGGTTTCAGTAGGCACATACACACGTTATCACAATTATGGTGAAACGCTGAAAACCTGCAAAGGATTGTCAACATACTGGTTAATTGAAAAGCTCTGAGGCATACTTCTTGGAACAAGCCAGTTACCTGTTCCCACGCAAAGAGGAGTATATAGAACCATGGTGGATTCCCAGCTCATGAAGCAAAGGATTCTTAAAGGAACGGGATTACCATGCGGATCCTGTTTAATTCTCTGAAACAGATCCGCAGTTTTCACCTGCCATACTAATACCCACTTCTCCTCTCTGGGGATAATAAAAACCAACCGGGGAACTGACAGAGGGCTTGACCAACACATCCACACCGACCCCACGGGAAAAAAAAAAAAAAAAAACACCGTAGCCTCCAGCTACTAATTATAATGCTAACTTGCAAAATTTTCCTGCATTTTTAAACAATGGAAAAATGATGGTGAGATGATACTTACAAGAATGGATTCTTGTCAGTCTCCACTAACAAAAATAGGCAAAACCAAGTCAGCTACGCCTCAGCATAGTTATGTCCGTCGCAGTCTTCTTGGGTTTCAGGAGGCACAAACAAACGTTATCACAATTATGGTGAAACGCTGAACACCTGCAAATAATTTTCAACGTACTGGTTAATTGAAAAGCTCTGCGGCATACTTCTTGGAACAAGGCAGTTACCTGTTCCCACGCAAAGAGGAGTATAGAGAACCATGGTGGATTTCCAGCTGATGAACTAAAGGATTATTATTTTTTTTTTTTTTTTTTTTTTTTGAGACAGAGTCTCACTCTGTTGCCCGGGCTAGAGTGAGTGCCGTGGCTTCAGCCTAGCTCACAGCAACCTCAAACTCCTGGGCTCAAGCGATCCTCCTGCCTCAGCCTCCCGAGTAGCTGGAACTACAGGCATGCGCCACCATGCCTGGCTAATTTTTTGTATATATATATTTTAGTTGTCCATATAATTTCTTTCTATTTTTTAGTAGAGACGGGGTCTCGCTCTTGCTCAGGCTGGTCTCGAACTCCTGACCTCGAGCGATCCACCCGCCTCGGCCTCCCAGAGTGCTAGGATTACAGGCGTGAGCCACCGCGCCCGGCCGAAGGAAAGGATTATTAAAGGAACGGGATGACCATGGGGATCATCGTTAATTCTCTGAAACAGAATCCGCCCTTTTCACCTGCCAAACACAGGCCCACTTCTCCTCTCTGGGGATAATATAAACTAACCAGCGAACTGACAGAGGGTCTCACCCCCACCATCCACATCGACCACACACAAAAAAAAAAACCGTACCCTCCAGCTACTAATTATAATGCTAACTTGCAAAATTTCCCTGCATTTTAAAACAATGGAAAAATGGTGGTGGGATCATACTTAGAAGAATGGCTTCTTGTCAGTCTCCACTAACAAAAATAGGCAACACCAAGTCAGCTACTCCTCAGCATAGTTATGTCCGTCGCAGCCTTCCTCTGCATTTTAAAACAATGGAAAAATGGTGGTGGGATGATACTAGAAGAATGGCTTCTTGTCAGTCTCCACTAACAAAAATAGGCAACACCAAGTCAGCTACTCCTCAGCATAGATATGTCCGTCGCAGCCTTCTTGGGTTTCAGGAGGCACAAACAAAGGTTCTCACAATTATGGTGAAACGCTGAACACCTGCAAATAATTTTCAACGTAGTGGTTAATTGAAAAGCTCTGCGGCATACTTCTTGGAACAAGGCAGTTACCTGTTCCCACGCAAAGAGGAGTATAGAGAACCATGGTGGATATCCAGCTGATGAAGTAAAGGATTATTAAAGGAAAGGGATGACCATGGGGATCATCGTTAATTCTCTGAAAGAGAATCCGCCCTTATCACCTGCCAAACACATGCCCACTTCTCCTCTCTGGGGATAATAAAAACTAACCAGCGAACTGACAGAGGGCCTGACCCCCCCCCGCCATCCACATCGACCACACACACACAAAAAAACCGTACCCTCCAGCTACTAATTATAATGCTAACTTGCAAAATTTCCCTGCATTTTAAAACAATGGAAAAATGGTGGTGGGATGATACTTAGAAGAATGGTTTCTTGTCAGTCTCCACTAACAAAAATAGGCAACACCAAGTCAGCTACTCCTCAGCATAGTTATGTCCGTCGCTGCCTTCTTGGGTTTCAGGAGGCACAAACAAAGGTTCTCACAATTATGGTGAAACGCTGAACACCTGCAAATAATTTTCAACGTAGTGGTTAATTGAAAAGCTCTGCGGCATACTTCTTGGAACAAGGCAGTTACCTGTTCCCACGCAAAGAGGAGTATAGAGAACCATGGTGGATTTCCAGCTGATGAAGTAAAGGATTATTAAAGGAAAGGGATGACCATGGGGATCATAGTTAATTCTCTGAAACAGAATCCGCCCTTTTGACCTGCCAAACACATGTCCACTTCTCCTCTCTGGGGATAATAAAAACTAACCAGTGAACTGACAGAGGGCCTGACCCCCCCAATCCACATCGACCACACACACAAAAAAAAACCGTACCCTCCAGCTTTTACTAATTATAATGCTAACTTGCAAAATTTCCCTGCATTTTAAAACAATGGAAAAATGGTGGTGGGATGATACTTAGAAGTATGGCTTCTTGTCAGTCTCCACTAACAAAAACAGGCAACACCAAGTCAGCTACTCCTCAGCATAGTTATGTCCGTCGCAGCCTTCTTGGGTTTCAGGAGGCACAAACACACGTTATCACAATTATTGTGAAACGCTGAACACCTGCAAATAATTTTCAACGTAGTGGTTAATTGAAAAGCTCTGCGGCATACTTCTTGGAACAAGCCAGTTACCTGTTCCCACGCAAAGCGGAGTATATAGAACCATGGTGGATTTCCAGCTGATGAAGTAAAGGATTATTAAAGGAACGGGATCACCATGGGGATCATCGTTAATTCTCTGAAACAGAATCCGCCCTTTTCACCTGCCAAACACATGCCCACTTCTCCTCTCTGGGGATAATAAAAACTAACCAGCGAACTGACAGTGGGCCTGACCCCCCCATCCACATCGACCACACACACAAAAAAAAAAAAACGTACCCTCCAGCTACTAATTATAATGCTAACTTGAAAAATTTCCCTGCATTTTAAAACAATGGAAAAATGGTGGTGGGATGATACTTAGAAGAATGGCTTCTAGTCAGTCTCCACTAACAAAAATAGGCAACACCAAGTCAGCTACTCCTCAGCATAGTTATGTCCGTCGCAGCCTTCTTGGGTTTCAGGAGGCACAAACACACGTTATCACAATTATGGTGAAACGCGGAACACCTGCAAATAATTTTCAACGTAGTGGTTAATTGAAAAGCTCTGGGGCATACTTCTTGGAACAAGGCAGTTACCTGTTCCCACGCAAACAGGAGTATATAGAACCATGGTGGATTTCCAGCTGATGAAGTAAAGGATTATTAAAGGAACGGGATGACCATGGGGATCATCATTAATTCTGTGAAACAGAATCCACCCTTTTCACCTGCCAAACACATGCCCACTTCTCCTCTCTGGGGATAATAAAAACTAACCAGCGAACTGACAGAGGGCCTGACCCCCCCATCCACATCGACCACACACACAAAAAAAAACCGTACCCTCCAGCTACTAATTATAATGCTAACTTGCAAAATTTCCCTGCATTTTAAAACAATGGAAAAATGGTGGTGGGATCATACTTAGAAGAATGGCTTCTTGTCTGTCTCCACTAACAAAAATAGGCAACACCAAGTCAGCTACTCCTCAGCATAGTTATGTCCGTCGCAGCCTTCTTGGGTTTCAGGAGGGACATACAAACGTTATCAAAATTCTGGTGAAACGCTGAAAACCTGCAAATAATTTTCAACGTACTGGTTAATTTGAAAACTCTCCAGCATAATTCTTGGAACAAGCTAGATACCTGTGCCCACGCATAGAGGAGTATATAGAAACATGGTGGAATCCCAGGTGATGAAGCAAAGGATTCTTAAAGGAATGAGATGACCATGCGGATCCTGTTTAATTCTCTGAAACAGAATCCGCACTTTTCACCTTCCAAACACATGCCCACTACTCTTCTCTGGGGATTATAAAAACAAACCAGCGATCTGACAGAGGGCCTGAACACCCATCCTGACCGACCCCACAAAACAAAAAATACCCTCCAGCTACTAATTATAACGCCAATTTGCAAAATTTCCCTGCATTTTTAAACAATGGAGAAATGATGGTGGGATGATACTTAGAAGAATGGCTTCTTGTCAGTCTCCACGGACAAAAATAGGCAACACCAAGTCAGCTACGCCTCAGCATAGTTATGTCCGTAGCAGCCATATTTGGTTTCAGTAGGCACATACACACGTTATCACAATTACGGTGAAACGCTGAAAACCTGCAAAGGATGGTCAACATACTGGTTAATTGAAAAGCTCTGAGGCATACTTCTTGGAACTAGCCAATTTCCTGTGCCAACGCATAGACAAGTATATAGAACCATGGTGGATTCCCAGCTCATGAAGCAAAGGATTCTTAAAGGAACGGGATTACCATGCGGATCCTGTTTAATTCTCTGAAACAGATCCGCAGTTTTCACCTGCCATACTAATACCCACTTCTCCTCTCTGGGGATAATAAAAACCAACCGGGGAACTGACAGAGGGCCTGACCAACACATCCAAACCGACCCCACAGGAAAAAAAAAAAAAAAAAAACACCGTACCCTCCAGCTACTAATTATAATGCTAACTTGCAAAATTTCCCTGCATTTTAAAACAATAGAAAAATGATGGTGGGATGATACTTAGAAGAATGGCTTCCAGTCAGTCTCCACTAACAAAAATAGGCAACACCAAGTCAGCTACGCCTCAGCATAGTTATGTCCGTTGCAGCCTTCTTGGGTTTCAGGAGGCACAAACAAATGTTCTCACAATTATGGTGAAACGCTGAACACCTGCAAATAATTTTCAACGTAGTGGTTAATTGAAAAGCTCTGCGGCATACTTCTTGGAACAAGCCAGTTACCTGTTCCCACGCAAAGAGGAGTATATAGAACCATGGTGGATTTCCAGCTGATGAAGTAAAGGATTATTAAAGGAACGGGATGACCATGGGGATCATCGTTAATTCTCTGAAACAGAATCCGCCCTTTTCACCTGCCAAACACATGCCCACTTCTCCTCTCTGGGGATAATAAAAACTAACCAGCGAACTGACAGAGGGCCTGACCACCCCATCCACATCGACCACACACACAAAAAAAAAACCGTACCCTCCAGCTACTAATTATAATGCTAACTTGCAAAATTTCCCTGCATTTTGAAACAATGGAGAAATGATGGTGGGATCATACTTAGAAGAATGGCTTCTTGTCTGTCTCCACTAACAAAAATAGGCAACACCAAGTCAGCTATGCCTCAGCATAGTTATGCCCGTGGCAGCCATGTTGGGTTTAAGGAGGCATATACAAACTTTATCATAATTATGTTGAAACGTGCTGAAAACCCGGCAAATAATTCTCAACGTACTGTTTAATTCAAAAGCTCTGTGGCATACTTCTTGGAAGAAGCCTGTTACCTGGGCCCACGCATAGAGGGGTCTAGAGAACCATGGTGGATTCCAAGGTGATGAATCTAAGGATTCTTAAAGGAACAGGCTGAAAAATGCAGATCCTGACTGAAACAGGATTCGGACTTTTTGCCTGCAACACACATGCCCACTTCTCCTCTCTAGGGATAACAAAAACAACCCATCGGATTGACAGATGGCCTGCCCCCGCCCCCCACCACCCCACACAAAATCGTGCCCTCCAGCGACTGATCCTTATGCTATCTGGCAATACGTCCTCTGCCTTTTAAAATAATGGAGATAGAATGGTGGAATTATACCTAAAAGACTGGCTTATTGCCAGACTCCCATACCAAGTATTGGCAACAGCAAGTCACCTAGGCCTCAGCACACGTTTGTCCCTGGCAGCCATCTTGGGTTTAAGGAGGCACAGATGAACCTTATCACAATTATGGTGAAAGGTGCTGCAAAAGCGGTCAAGTAATTCTCATGGTAGTGGTTACTTGAAAAGCTCTGCGGCATAATTCTTTGAACTAGCCAGTTAACTGGGCCCACGCATAGAGCAGTCTAGAGGCCCATGGTGGATTCCCAGCTGATGAAGCAAGGGATTCTTAATGGAACGGGGTGAAAAGTGCGGTTTCTGTTTCAGTCTAAGACAGAAACGGGGTCCGAACTTTTTACCTGCCACACACATGCCCACTTCTCCGGTCTGGGGAAAATAAAAACCATCCAGCGAACTGACAGAGGGCCTGCGCCCCCCACCCACACCGACCCCACAAATAAAAATGTCCCCTCCAGCTACTAATTATTATGCTAACTTGCAAAGGTTTCCGTGCATTTTAAAATAATGGGGAAAGTATGGTGGAATGATACTTAAAAGAATGGCCTCCTTCCAGCCTCCAGTAACAAGTGTCGTGAAATCCAAGTGACCTAGGCCTCAGCATAGTTTTCTCCCTGGCAGCCATCTTGTGTTTAAGGAGGCACAGACGATCCTTATCACAATTATGGTGATATGTGCTGCAGAAACTGGCAAATAATTCTACACGTAGTGTTTATCTCAAAAGCTGTGCAGCATACATCTTGGTACAGGCCAGTTCATGGGCCCATGCATGGAGGGTTCTAAGGAACCATGGTGGATTCCCAGCTGATGAATCAAAGGATTTTTAATGGAACCGGCTGAAAAGTGCGGATACTGTTTCAGTCTAACTGAAACAGGATCCGCACATTTCACCTGCCACAAATATATCCACTTCCCTGTCTGGGCATAATAAACACAAACAACCAGACTGACAGAGGGACTGTCCCCCAAACCACCCCGATCCCACCCAAAAACGTCCCCTCCGTTGACTCATCCTTATGCTAACTGCCGAAAGTTGCTCACCTTTTAATATAAGGGAGAAAGGATGGGGCAATGATAATTAAAAGACTGGATTCTTGTCAGACTCCCGTACCAAGTATTGGCAACACCAAGCGAGAGAACCCTCAGTATAGGTTTGTCCATGGAAGCCATCTAGGGTTTAAGGAAGCACAAATGAACCTTATCAAAATTATGGTAAAAGTGCTGGAAAAGCTGGCAAATAATTTCCATGGTAGTGGTTATTTCAAATGCTCTGTGGCATACTTCTTTGAACTAGCCTGTTAAGTGGGTCCACACATAGTGGGGTGTAGAGAACTATGGTGGATTCCCAGCTGATGAAGCAAAGGATTCTTAAAGGAACAGGATGAAAAGTGCCGATCCTGTATCAGTCTAAGACTGAAACAGGATCCACACTTTTCACTTGCCACACACATGTCCACTTCTCCTCTCCGGGGATAATAAAAACAAACCACTGGACTGACAGAGGGCCTGGCTCTGCCTCTCCCACCCCACACAAAAACGTTTCCTCCAGCGACTCATCCTTAAGCTAAATGGCAATAGGTGCTCTGCCTTTTAAAATAGTTGTGAAAGGAAGGTGGAATGATACTTAAAGGAATGGCTTCTTGCCACGGACCAGTACCAATTATCGGCAACTCCAAGGGAGATTGGCCTAACCGTAGTTGTTTCTGTGGAAGCCAGCTTGGGTTTCAGGATGCACTGCCTAACCTTTTCACAATCATTGTGAAAGTTGCTGCAAAAACTGGCAAATAATACTCAATGTAGTGGTTATTTCCAAAGCTCTGCGGCATACATCTTGGAACTAGCCAGTTACCTGGACCCACACATAGAGGGGTCTCGACAGCCATGGTGGATTCCCAGCTGATGAATCAAAGGATTCGTAAAGGAACTGGCTGAAAAGTGCGGATCCTGTTTCAGTCTAAGACTGAAACAGGATCCGTACTTTTCACCTGCCACACACATGCCCACCTCTCCTCCTTGGGCATAATAAAGACAAACCACCAGACAGACAGAGAGCCTTCCCCTCAACGCACCACCCGACCCCACTCAAAAACGTCCCCTCCAGCAACTCATTCTTATGATAACTGGAAAAAGGTGTTCTGCCTTTTAAAATGATGGAGAAAGGATGGTGGAATGACTCTTAATAACATGGCTTCTTGCCAGGCTCCAGTACCAACTATCGGCAACACCAAGTGAACTAGGCCTCAGCATACTTTTGTCCGCCCCAGCCATCTTGGGTTGAAGGAGGCACGGACGAACCTTATCACAATTATGGTGAAAGGTGGTGCAAAAACTAGCAAATAATTCTCAACGTAGTGGTTATTTCAAAAGCTCTGTGGCATACTTCTTGGAACTTGCCAGTTACCTGGGCCCACGCATAGAGGTCTTTAAAGAACCATGGTGTATTCCCAGCTGATGAATCAAACGATTCTTTTTTGTTTGTTTGTTTGTTTGTTAGCTCATTATGGGGGTACAAAAGATCAGGCTATATACATTCCCCATGCCTCCCCTTTCCCCCGATTCTGAGCTTCAATTTTGTCCATTCCCTAGTCAGTGCACATCACATTCATCATGTAGGTGTGCACCCCTCCTCTCCCCCACCCCATCCCCCCCAGTTAGAACTTGAAGGGTGTCCATTCCCCAGGCAGTGCACATCACATTCATCAAGTAGGTATACACCCATCCCTTCCACCCGGCCCCAACCTCTGTCCGATACCCAATTGGTGTTGTTCCCAAATGTGCACTCAGGGAAACCAATTTGCTGGTGAGTACATGTGGTGCTTATTTTTCCATTCTTGGGATACTTCACTTAATAGAATGGGATCCAGCTCTCTCCAGGAGAACCAAAGAGATGCCATATCACCATTATTTCTAATAGCTGAGTAATATTCCATGGTATACATATACCACATTTTGCTAATCCATTCATGAATTGATGGGCATTTGGGTTGTTTCCACATCTTTGTGATTGTGAATTGTGCTGCTATAATCATTCAGGTGCAGGTGTCTTTTTTATAGAATGACTTTTGTTCTTCTGGGTAGATGTCCAATAATGGAATTGCTGGATCGAATGGTAGGTCTACTTGAATCTGTTTAAGGTATCTCCACATTGCTTTCCACAGGGGCTGCACTAGTTTACAGTCCCACCAGCAGTTTATGAATGTACCTATCTCGCCACACCCACACCAACATGTATAGTTTTGGGACTTTTTGATAAAGGCCATTCCTACTGGAGTTAAGTGATATCTCATTGTGGTTTTGATTTGCATTTCCCTGATGATTAGAGATGTTGAACACTTTTTCATATGTTTGTTAGCCATTTTTATATCTTCTTTTGAAAAATTTCTATTTATGTCCTTTGCCCACTTTTTGATAGGGTTGTTTGATTTTTTCTTACTGATTTTTCTGAGTTCTAAATAGATTCTTGTTATCAGTCCTTTATCTGATGTGTAGTATGCGAAAATTTTTTCCCATTCTGTAGGTTGTCCATTTACTCTCGTGACTGTTTCTTTGGCTGTGCAGAAGCTTTTTAATTTGATCAGGTCCCATTTATTTATTTTTGTTGTTGCTGTGATTGCTTTAGGGGTCTTCTTCATAAATTCTTTGCCTAGGCCAATGTCTGTAAGAGTCTTTCCTACATTTTCTTCTAGAATTCTAATAGTTTCTGACCTTAGGTTTAAGTCTGTTAACCACTGTGATTTGATTTTTGTGTGTCCTGTTTTAGTCTTCTACATGTGGATATCCAGTTTTCCCAGCACCATTTATTAAATAAGGAATCTTTTCCCCAGAGTATGTTTTTGTCTGCTTTGTCAAAGATTAGATGGCTATATGAGGATGGTTTTATATTGGGATTTTCTGTTCTGTTCCACTGGTCTGTGTCCCTGCACTTGTGCCAGTACCAGGCTGTTTTAAGAACCACAGCCTTGTAGTATAGTTTGAAGTCTGGCAAATTAATACTTCCCATTTTGTTTTTGTTGTTTAAGATTGCTTTTGCTAAACGGGGTCTTCCCTGGTTCCATACAAAGCGTAAAATTATTTTTTCTATGTCTGTGAAAAAAGATGTTGGTAATTTAATAAGGATTGCATTGAATCTGTAGATAACTTTGGGCAGTATAGACATTTTAACAATGTTGATTCTACCGATCCATGAGCATGGTATGGTTTTCCACCTATTTACATGTTCTGCAATTTCCTTCCTCAGTGTTTCATAGTTCTCCCTATAGAGGTCCTTTACCTCCTTAGTTAAATAAATTCCTAGGTATTTTATTTTCTTTGTTGCTATTTTGAAGGGTATTGAGTCCTTAATTTGGTTTTCCATTTGACTGTTATTGGCATATATGAATTCCTCTGATTTGTGTGTATTGATTTTCTATCCTGAGACTTTACTGAATTCATTGATCAATTCCAGGAGTCTCTTGGTTGAAACCTTGGGGTTTTATAGATATAACATCATATCATCAGCAAAGAGTGAGAGTTTGATCTCTTCTGTCCCTATTTCAACTCCCTTGATTCTGCTCTCTTGCCTGATAGCTCTTGCAAGGACTTCCAATACTATGTAGAAAAGTAATGGGGACAGTGGTAAGCCTTGTCTGGTTCCAGTTTGAAGTGGGAATGCTTTCAGTTTTTCCCCATTCAGTATGATGTTGGCTGAGGGTTTGTCGTATATGGCTTGTATCATTTTTATATAGGCCCCATCTATGCCTATTTTGTTAAGTGTTCTTATCATAAAAGGGTGTTGAATTTTGTCAAATGCTTTCTCTGCATCTATTGAGAGGATCATCTGATCTTTATTTTTGCTTCTATTTATGTGATGAATTACATTCCCATATGTCAAACCATCCCTGCATCTCTGGGATGAAGCCCACTTGGTCGTGATGGATTATTTTTTTGATAAGCACTTGGATTCGATTTGTTAGAATTTTATTGAGAATTTTTGCATCTATATTCATAAGAGAAATTGGTCTATAGTTCTCTGTTTTAGTTGCATCCTTTCCTGGATTTGGTATCAGGATTATGTTGGCTTGGTAAAAAGTGTTGGGGAGAATCCCATCCTTCTCTATATTGGAGAATAGTTTATGTACGATGGGCACCAGTTCTTCTTTGTAGGTATGGTAGAATTCAGGTGTGAACCCATCTGGTCCAGGGCTTTTCTTTTTGGGAAGGTTTTTTATTGCTGTTTCAATTTCAGATCTAGATATCGGTCTATTCAGGAATTCTATTTCTTCCTGGTTGAGCCTGGGAAGGCTGTGTGTTTATAAGAATTTGTCCATTTCCTCCAGGTTTTCTAATTTGTGTGCATAAAGATTTTTGTAGAATTCATAGATGATATCATGTATCTCTGTGGCATCAGTCGTGATTACTCCTTTCGTGTTCCTGATCGAGGTTATAAGAGATTTTTCTTTTCTGCTCTTGGTTAGTTTAGCCAGAGGTGTGTCAATTTTGTTTATTTTTTCAAAGAACCAACTTTTGGTTTTATTAATCTCCGTTATGGTTTGGTTTAATCTCCCTTATGGTCCTTTTCATTTAGTTCTGATTTAATCTTAATAATTTCCTTCTGCTGGGTTTGGGTTTGGTCTCTTCTTTCTTCTCCAGCTCTTTGAGTCTATTCATTAGATTGTCTATTTGTAAGTTTTCTGTCTTTTTGGTATAGGCATTTATGGAAATAAATTTTCCTCTCAGGACTGCTTTAGCTGTGTCCCACAGATTTTGATAAGTTGTATCTCCTTTGTCGTTTAATTCAGAGAATCTTTTGATTTCTGACTTGATTTCTTCATTTATAAAATGATTGTTCAGGAGAAGGTTATTTAGCTTCCATGACTTTGAGTAGAAATGAGGATTTCTGTTAGGGTTCATTGTTACTTTTATTCCACTGTGATCCGAGAAGCTGCATGGTATTATTTCTATATTTTTAAATTTTTTAAGACATGCTTTATGTCCTAAGATATGGTCAATCTTGGAGAATGTCCCATGAGCTGATGAGAAGAACTTATATTCAGTGGTATTTGGGTAGAATGTCCTGTAGATGTCAGTCAGGCCCATTTGTTCTAGCATTCTATATACGTCCAATATTTCTTTGTTTATTTTTTGTTTGGAGGATCTGTCTTGAACTGTCAGTGGCGTGTTAAAATCTCTGGCTACTAAAGTGTTGTTATCTATCATTTGGTTCAGATCAAGTAGGGTTTGCTTTATGAATCTGGGTGCACCTAGATCGGGTGCATATATGTTAAGTATAGTTATGTCTTCTTGTTGAATTGTACCCTTCACCAGTATATAGTAACCATCTTTGTCTTTCTTTACTTTTGTTGATTTAAAAACTACGTTATCGGAGATTAGAACTGCCACGCCAGCTTTCTTTTGGGTTCCATTTGCTTGGAATATTGATTTCCACCCTTTTATTTTCAGTCTAAATGCATCCTTGCAGGTTAGATGAGTTTCCTGAAGACAGCAGATACTTGGCTTATATCTTTTTTATCCATCGGGCCAGTCCATGTCTCTTGAGTGGGGAATTCAATCCATTCACATTTAATGAGAGAACTGATAAGCGAGACAGATTGCTGTTCCTCATGTTGGGTTGAATTTCATTGATCTGTTTTCTCTCTTGAGCCATTATGATAACTGTGTTTTCATATTTATCTCTTGATTAGTGTTACATTCGAAGGTCCTTCTTGTGCTGGACCACGTGTAACTCTGTTTTGAATACTTCTTGGAAAGCTGCTCTTGTCTTGGTGAATTCTCTGAGTTTTTGTTTATCTGAGAATGTCTTAATTTCACCTTCATATATAAAACTGAGCTTATCTGGGTACAGGATTCTAGGCTGGGCATTATTCTGTTTCAGAAGAGTGAGAATGGGGCTCCAATCTCTTCTTGCTTGTAAGGTTTCAGTTGAGAAATCTGGCGTGATTCGGATGGGCTTTCCTTTGTATGTTACTTGTTTTTTTCTCCTTACAGATTGAAGAAGGGCCTCGTTAGTGGATATTTTGGTCAGTCTGATAACTACATGACGTGGTGTCTTCCTATTTGGTATGAATCTCTCAGAGGTTCTTTGAGCTTCTTGAACCTGTGTATCTAGAGATTTGGCAAGGCCTGGGAAATTTTCCTCAATTATATCTTCAGATACTTTATTCAACCCTTGCTTATTGTCTTCTTCACCCTCAGGAATGCCGATAACTCTCAGGTTAGGCTTCTTTACATAATCCCACATTTCTTGTAGACTATGATTATTTCTCATGTTTCTTTGTTTTAACTCTGTGACTGCCTTATTTAATTGGAAAGTGTTATCTTCGATCTCTGAGATTCTTTCTTCTGTTTGATCTACCCTGCTCTTGAGACTTTCCACTGTGTTTTGTAGCTCCTTGAATAAATTTTTCATTTCCAGGAGTTCAGTTTGATTTTTCTTCAGTATTTCAATTTCTTTGGTGAATTTTTCTTCCAAGTCCTGGATCTTTTTTGTGGTTTCTTTGTGTTGATTATCCATTTTTTCTTGCATAATGTTCAGCGTATTTATGATCCATGTTTGAAATTCTTCCTGTGACATGTTGCTATTTGGAATCTGCTTTGTGTTAATTGGTGGAGAACTAGTAATCCTCTTTGAGGGCATGGTTTCAGCTTGATTCTTTATACTCCTAGAGTTCCTTCGCTGAGCCCTTCCCATCTGAATGAATCCTTAAGATCCCTTCTTTCAGCTTTAGTCTGGATAGGGGCACACTGTGAGTGCCAGGTAAGCTGCCTCCTCTGTCACTAGGGGGAGCCCTTCACATATTGTTCAGGATTTTGCTAGCTCCGCTGGGGGGGCTGCCCCTCTTCCTCTCCCGAGGTGGCTTCTGTCTCTCTCTGCAAGAAAGACAGTGGATAGGGAGAGTGGAGCGGTGCCCTCATTCGCCCAGCGCCCCAGCCACTGCAGTTCCCGCGGGAGATGGTCTGCCCCACCCCAATGTCTGCAAGGTCCACGCTCCACTCTCTCGTGACTGGGGAACCACTCAGTGTTCACACAAAGGTGGAGCTCCTAGTCAGGGTCCGTGGACTAGGGAAGGGAGCCGCCCAGGGAGCCGCCCGGTACCCAATCGCTCCTCAGCGTTTAGGCTGTGGACCCCGACAATGGCGGCCGCCCGTCTGCAGATCACTGTCACTGGGGTTGAATGCTCAGGGACCGGCAGAGGCCAGAGGAGCCGGGGAGCGGGAGAATCCAGCCGCCCACCTATACGAGGCAGTTTGGCGTCTGCTAGAGCCGGGACCAAAGCAGCCCCACCGCCCACGTATAGGAGACAGTTGCTAGGTGCGTCAGCTGCGCACAGCACTCCAGGGTCCAAAATGCCTCCTGCCAATGTCTCCTCTCTGCAGAGCCCCACATCTCCCGTGGCGATTCTGCACCGACTTCAGGCAGATCCTCAATTGAGTGGGTGTGGAGGTCAGAGGGGGAACAAGATGCTTTCCTGTGGGGCTGAACCCACCCCACTCTCTGGTGAGGTGGGTACAGCTGTCCCGTGCTCCCTTCTCTATTGGCCATCCCGCACTCTCCAGATTTTGGTGATTTATTTCCCTAATCACCTCAGTCTTTTCTTGCTCTCTCTCTCTGTCCCACGCTGATTCTCCATGGATTCACACCACCGTTCTTGTGGGGAAGTGAACCTCTAGGGTTGTGGCAGTGGGAGACCCATGCCTTCCACTCCAGGAGCACGAATCCAGGAGGTCACCACCATTCCACCATCATTGAGAATGAATCAAAGGAGTCTTAAAGGAACGGGCTGAAAAGTGCGGATCCTGTTTCAGTCTAAGTCTGAAACAGGATCCGCACTTTTCACCTGCCACACACATGCCCACTTCTCCTCTCTGGGCATAATAAAAACAAACCACTGGTCTGACAGAGGGCTTGCCCCCCCCCACACACCACACGACCCCACACAAAAACGTCCCCTCCAGTGACTCATTCTTATGCTAACTGGCAAATGGTGCTATGCCTTTTAAAATAATGGAAAAAGGATGGTGGAATGATACTTGAAAGACTGGTTTTATTCCACGCTCCCGTACCAAGTATCGGCAACACCAAGTGAGCTAGGCCTCAGCATAGTTTTTTCCCTGGCAGCCATCTTGGGATTAAGGAGGCAGAGAAGTACCTTGTCACAATTATGGTGAAAGGTGCTGCAAAAATTGGCAAATAATTCTCCACGTAGTGGTTATTTCAAAAGCTCTATGGCATACTTCTTGGAACCAGCTAGTTACCTGGGGCCACGCATAGAGGGTTATAGAGAACCATGGTGGATTCACGGAAGAAGAGTCAAATGATTCTTAAAGGAACGGGCAGAAAATGTGGATCCTGTTTCAGTCTAAGACTAAAACAGGATCCGCACTTTTCACCTGCTGCACACATGACAACTTCTCCTCTCTGAGGATAAAAAAAAAAAAAAAAAAAAAAAAAACTGGACTGGCAGAGCGCCTGCCCCCTCACACACCACCTGACCCCACACAACAACGTGCCCTCCAGCAACTCATTCTTATGCTAACTGGCAAAAGGTGCTCTGCCTTTTAAAACAATGGAAAAAGGTTGGTGGAATGATACTTAAAAGACTGGCTTCTTGCCAGGCTCCAGTACCAAGTATAGGCAATACCAAGTGAGGTAGGCCTCAGCATGGTTTTGTCCATGGCAGCCAGCTTGGTTTAAGGAGGCAGAGACGAACCTTGTCACAATTATGGTGAAAGGTGCTGCAAAAACTGGCAAATAATTCTCCACGTAGTGGTTATTTCAAAAGCTCTGCAGCATAATTCTTGGAAGTATCCAGTTAAAGGGTCCCACGCATTGAGGGGTCCAGAGAACCATGGTAGATTGCCAGGTGATGAATCAAAGGATTCTTAAAGAAACGGGCTGAAAACTGCTGATC
>NC_091012.1:5385000-5487500 GCF_041146395.1 Eulemur rufifrons | reverse complement strand
TAAAGGTTAGCGTGAGAGTTAACGCTTAGGGTTAAGGTTAAGAGTTAGGTTTTAGGGTTAGGGTTAGGGTTAGGGTTAGTTCTAGGGTTATAATTATGTGCTATGGTTTGTGTTAGAGGTTAGGGTTAGGTTTACCGGTCACGGTTAGGGTTACGTTTAGGGGGTAGCATTAGGGTTAGGGTTAGGGATAAGGGCTAGGATTAGGGATAAGTGTTGGGCTTAGGGTTAGGGTTTAGTGTTAGGGTTAGCATTAAGGATTAGGGTTAGGGTCAGGGTTAAATGCTTGGGTGCGGGTAATGGTTAGGGTCATTATTTAGGTTCACGGATAGGGTTAGTGTTAGCATTAGGGCTTAAGGTTAGGATTAGGCGGTAGGTTAGATTTAGGGTTAGATCTAGGCGTTAGGGTAAGGGCTAGCGTTAGGGTTAAGAGATAGGGTTAGGTTTAATGCTTAGGGTTAGGGTTAGGGTTAGGGATAAGGGATCCCATTAGCATTAAGGGTCTTCCTTACTCTAGTGTTAAGGGTTAGGCTTAGAGTTAAAGTTTAAGGTTAGGGTCAGTGTTAAGATTTAGGGTGAGGGTTAACGGTTAGGGTAAAGGTTAAGCGTTAGGGTTAGGGATTAGTGATTAGGGTTTTTGGTTAGTGTTAGGGTTAGCGGTTAGAAGTTACTGTTTTATGAAGGGGTATGGTTAGAAATAGGATTGGGGTTAGAGTTAGGGTGAGGTATAGGGGTTAGGTTTAGGGGTTAGTTTTAGGGTAAAAGGATAGGATTAGGGTTACGGGTTGGGCTTAGGTTTAGGGTTAAAGTTTACTGCTAGGGTTAGAGATAGGGTTCAGGGTTACCTTTAGGGGTTCTGGTTAGGGTTAGGTGTTAGGTTAGTGTCAGGGTTAGGTCTAGTCGTGAGGGTAAGGTTTAGGGTTAGCTTTAAGAGCTAGGGTTAGGTTTAATGGTTAGGATTAGGATTAGGGTTAAGGGTTAGGGTAAGGCTTAGGGGTTAGGGTGAAGGGTTAGGGTCAAGGGTTAGGGTTTTTGTTAGGCATAGCGTTGGGGTTAGAAGTAAGGGTTACTGTCAGTGTTAGGGTTGTAGGTAGGGTTACGGTTAGGGTTAGCGGTTTAGAATTAGGGTTAGGGATTAGGTGTCACAGTGATGACTAGGAGACAGGGTTAGAATTATGGGATAGGGGTTGTTCTCAGGAAATGGTTTATGCATTAACGTTAGGATAAGAGGTTAATGTTAGGCGCACGGTCAGGTTTACGTGTTAAGGGGAGAAATAGGAACAGGGTTGGGTGTTATGTTCAGGGTTAGGGTTATCTGTCAAAGGTATTGTTTATGCTTAGCGCACGGGCCCTGTCTGCATTAGGCGGGCGGGGGGAGTTTAGGGGGCTGGGATTGTACCCGGGAACCCACTCTATCATACTCTGGGTATGGGCCCGTGGGTTTCATGCAGGACACAGTGGTAGAGCCTCCTTTCACGCATGGCATGGGAGGATTGCAGGCTTTCTAAACTCTAAGAAAGCAAGAAGTCTGAGAATTAGATTTAGGGTTACAATTATGGTTAGGGTTAAGGATGAAGTTTAGTGTTAGGGTGAGGGCTTAGGGTTAGGGAATATGGTTAGGGTTAAACGTTACTCTTAGGTTTAACGGTTACACTTTGGTTTAGGGTTGAGGTTTACGGTTAGGGTTAAGATGAGGGGTTAGGGTTTGGTACAGGGTTAGGGTTAAGTGTTAGGTTTAGGGTTGAAGATTAGGATTAGGGTTAGGATTAAAGGTTAGCGTGAGAGTTAACGCTTAGGGTTAAGGTTAAGAGTTAGGTTTTAGGGTTAGGGTTAGGGTTAGTTTTAGGTTTAGAGTTATGTGCTATGGTTTGTGTTAGAGGTTAGGGTTAGGTTTACTGGTCATGGTTAGGGTTAGGTTTAGGGGTTAGCATTAGGGTTAGGGTTAGGGTTAGTGTTAAGAGATAGGATTAGGGTTAAGTGTTGGGCTTAGAGTTAGGGTTTAGTGTTAAGGTTCGCATTAAGGATTAGGGTTAGGGTCAGGGTTAAATGCTTGGGTGCGGGTAATGGTTAGGGTCAGGGTTTAGGTTCACGGATAGGGTTAGTGTTAAGGGTTACGGGTAGGTTTAGGGTTCAGGGTTAGTGTTAGCATTAGGGCTTAAGGTTAGGATTAGGCGATAGGTTAGATTTAGGGTTAGATCTAGGCGTTAGGGTAAGGGCTAGCGTTAGGGTTAAGAGATAGGGTTAGGTTTAATGCTTAGGATTACGGTTAGGGTTTGGGGTTAAAGTGTTAGGGGTTAGGTTTAAGGATCCAAGGTTAGGGTTATTTTTAGCTGTAGTGTTAGGGTTAGGGATAAGGGATCCCATTAGCATTAAGGGTCTTCCTTACTGTAGGGTTAAGGGTTAGGCTTAGAGTAAAGGTTAAGGTTAGGGTGAGGGTTAAGATTTAGGGTGAGGGTTAACGGTTTGGGTAAAGGTTAAGCGTTAGGGTTAGGGATTAGTGATTAGGGTTTTTGGTTTGTGTCAGGGTTAGCGGTTAGGAGTTAGTGTTTTATGAAGGGGTATGGTTAGAATTAGGATTGGGGTTAGAGTTAGGGTGAGGTATAGGGGTTAGGTTTAGGGGTTCTGGTTAGGGTTAGGTGTTAGGTTAGTGTCAGGGTTAGGTCTAGTCGTGAGGGTAAGGTTTAGGGTTAGCTTTAAGAGCTAGGGTTAGGTTTAATGTTTAGGATTAGGATTAGGGTTAAGGGTTAGGGTAAGGCTTAGGGGTTAGGGTGAAGGGTTAGGGTCAAGGGTTAGGGTTTTTGTTAGGCATAGCGTTGGGTTTAGAAGTAAGGGTTACTGTCAGTGTTAGGGTTGTAGGTAGGGTTACGGTTAGGGTTAGCGGTTTAGAATTAGGGTTAGGGATTAGGTGTCACAGTGATGACTAGGAGATAGGGTTAGAATTATGGGATAGGGGTTGTTCTCAGGAAATGGGTTATGCATTAACGTTAGGATAAGAGGTTAAAGTTAGGCGCATGGTGAGGATTATGTGTTAAGGGGAGAAATAGGAACAGGGTTGGGTGTTATGTTCAGGGTTAGGGTTATCTGTTAAAGGTATTGTTTATGCTTAGCGCACGGGCCCTGTCTGCATTAGGCGGGCGGGGGGAGTTTAGGGGGCTGGGATTGTACCCGGGAACCCACTCTATCATACTCTGGGTATGGGCCCGTGGGTTTCATGCACGACACAGTGTAGAGCCTCCTTTCACGTATGGCATGGGAGGATTGCAGGCTTTCTAAACTCTAAGAAAGCAAGAAGTCTGAGAATTAGATTTAGGGTTAGGATTCTGGTTCGGGTTAAGGATGAAGTTTAGTGTTAGGGTGAGGGCTTAGGGTTAGGGATTAGGGTTAGGGTTAAAGGTTACTCTTAGGTTTAACGGTTACACTTTGGTTTAGGGTCGAGGTTTACCGTTAGGGTTAAGATGAGGGGTTAGGGTTTGGTACAGGGTTAGGGTTAAGTGTTAGGTTTAGGGTTGAAGATTAGGAATAGGGTTAGGATTAAAGGTTAGCGTGAGAGTAAACGCTTAGTGTTAATGTTAAGAGTTAGGGTTTAGGTTTAGGGTTAGGGTTAGGGTTAGTTTTAGGGTTAGACTTATGTGCTATGGCTTGTGTTACAGGTTACGGTTAGCTTTACTGGTCACGGTTAGGGTTACGTTTAGGGGGTAGCATTAGGGTTAGGGTTAGGGTTAAGGGATAGGATTAGGGATAAGTGTTGGGCTTAGGGTTAGGGTTTAGTGTTAGGGTTAGCATTAAGGATTAGGGTTAGGGTCAGGGTTAAATGCTTGGGTGCGGGTAATGGTTAGGGTCAGGGTTTAGGTTCACGGCTAGGGTTAGTGTTAAGGGTTACGGGTAGGTTTAGGGTTCAGGGTAAGAGTTAGCATTAGGGCTTAAGGTTAGGATTAGGAGGTAGGTTAGATTTAGGTTAGATCTAGGCGTTAGGGTAAGGGCTAGCATTAGGGTTAAGAGATAGGGTTAGGTTTAATGCTTAGGATTAGGGTTAGGGTTTGGGGTTAAAGTAAGTGTTAGGGGTTAGGTTTAAGGATCCAAGGTTGGGGTTATTTTTAGCTGTAGTGTTAGGGTTAGGGATAAGGGATCCCAATAGCATTAAGGGTCTTCCTTACTGTAGGGTTAAGGGTTAGGCTTAGAGTTAAAGGTGAAGGTTAGGGTCAGTGTTAAGATTTAGGGTGAGGGTTAAGGGTTAGGGTAAAGGTTAAGCGTTAGGGTTAGGGATTAGTGATTAGGGTTTTTGGTTAGTGTTAGGGTTAGCGGTTAGGAGTTAGTGTTTTATGAAGGGGTATGGTTAGAATTAGGATTGGGGTTAGAGTTAGGGTGAGGTATAGGGGTTAGGTTTAGGGGTTAGTTTTAGGGTAAAAGGATAGGATTAGGGTTACGGGTTGGGCTTAGGTTTAGGGTTAAAGTTTACTGCTGGGGTTAGGGATAGGGTTCAGTGTTAGCTTTAGGGGTTCTGGTTAGGGTTAGGTGTTAGGTCAGTGTCAGGGTTAGGTCTAGTCGTGAGGGTAAGGTTTAGGGTTAGCTTTAAGAGCTAGGGTTAGGTTTAATGTTTAGGATTAGGATTAGGGTTAAGGGTTAGGTAAGGCTTAGGGGTTAGGGTGAAGGGTTAGGGTCAAGGGTTAGGGTTTTTGTTAGGCATAGCGTTGGGGTTAGAAGTAAGGGTTACTGTCAGTGTTAGGGTTGTAGGTAGGGTTACGGTTAGGGTTAGCGGTTTAGAATTAGGATTAGGGATTAGGTGTCACAGTGATGACTAGGAGATAGGGTTAGAATTATGGGATAGGGGTTGTTCTCAGGAAATGGGTTATGCATTAACGTTAGGATAAGAGGTTAAAGTTAGGCGCACGGTGAGGTTTATGTGTTAAGGGGAGAAATAGGAGCAGGGTTGGGTGTTATGTTCAGGGTTAGGGTTATCTGTCAAAGGTATTGTTTATGCTTAGCGCATGGGCCCTGTCTGCATTAGGCGGGCGGGGGGAGTTTAGGGGGCTGGGATTGTACCCGGGAACCCACTCTATCATACTCTGGGTATGGGCCCGTGGGTTTCATGCAGGACACAGTGGTAGAGCCTCCTTTCACGCATGGCATGGGAGGATTGCAGGCTTTCTAAACTCTAAGAAAGCAAGAAGGCTGAGAATTAAATTTAGGGTTAGGATTCTGGTTAGGGTTAAGGATGAAGTTTAGTGTTAGGGTGAGGGCTTAGGGTTAGGGATTAGGGTTAGGGTTAAAGGTTACTCTTAGGTTTAACGGTTACACTTTGGTTTAGGGTTGAGGTTTACGGTTAGGGTTAAGATGAGGGGTTAGGGTTTGGTACAGGGTTAGGGTTAAGTGTTAGG
The DNA here is from genome assembly GCF_041146395.1 of Eulemur rufifrons. Classification (NCBI taxonomy): domain Eukaryota; kingdom Metazoa; phylum Chordata; class Mammalia; order Primates; family Lemuridae; genus Eulemur; species Eulemur rufifrons. The sequence goes on along the minus strand of NC_091012.1, from coordinate 5,482,128 downwards.
TTTAGGGTTGAAGATTAGGATTAGGGTTAGGATTAAAGGTTAGCATGAGAGTTAACGCTTAGTGTTAAGGTTAAGAGTTAGGGTTTAGGGTTAGGGTTAGGGTTAGGTTTAGTTTTAGGGTTAGAGTTATGTGCTATGGTTTGTGTTACAGGTTAGGTTTAGGTTTACTGGTCACTTTTAGGGTTACGTTTAGGGGGTAGCATTAGGGTTCGGGTTAGGGTTAAGGGATATGATTAGAGATAAGTGTTGGGATTATGGTTAGGTTTTAGTGTTAGGGTTAGCTTTAAGGATTAGGGTTAGGGTCAGGGTTAAATGCTTGGGTGCGGGTAATGGTTAGGGTCAGGGTTTAGGTTCACGGATAGGGTTAGTGTTAATGGTTAAGGGTAGGTTTAAGGTTCAGGGTTAGAGTTAGCATTAGGGCTTAAGGTTAGGATTAGGCGGTAGGTTAGATTTAGGGTTAGATCTAGGCGTTAGGGTAAGAGCTAGCGTTAGGGTTAAGAGATAGGGTTAGGTTTAATGCTTAGGATTAGGGTTAGGGTTTGGGGTTAAAGTAATTGTTAGGGGTTAGATTTAGGGATCCAAGGTTAGGGTTATTTTTAGCTGTAGTGTTAGGGTTAGGGATAAGGGATCCCATTAGCATTAAGGGCCTTCCTTACTGTAGGGTTAAGGGTTAGGCTTAGAGTTAAAGGTTAAGGTTAGGGTCAGTGTTAAGATTTAGGGTGAGGGTTAACGGTTAGGGTAAAGGTTAAGTGTTAGGGTTAGGGATTAGTGATTAGGGTTTTTGGTTAGTGTTAGGGTTAGCGGTTAGGAGTTAGTGTTTTTTGAAGGGGTATGGTTAGAATTAGGATTGGGGTTAGAGTTAGGGTGAGGTATAGGGGTTAGGTTTAGGGGTTAGTTTTAGGGTAAAAGGATAGGATTAGGGTTGCGGGTTGGGCTTAGGTTTAGGGTTAAAGTTTACTGCTAGGGTTAGGAATAGGGTTCAGGGTTAGCTTTAGGGGTTCTGGTTAGGGTTAGGTGTTAGTTTAGTGTCAGGGTTAGGTCTAGTCGTGAGGGTAAGGTTTAGGGTTAGCTTTAAGAGCTAGGGTTAGGTTTAATGGTTAGGATTAGGATTAGGGTTAAGGGTTAGGGTAATGCTTAGGGGTTAGCGTGAAGGGTTAGGGTCAAGGGTTAGGGTTTTTGTTAGGCATAGCGTTGGGGTTAGAAGTAAGGGTTACTGTCAGTGTTAGGGATGTAGGTAGGGTTACGGTTAGGGTTAGCGGTTTAGAATTAGGGTTAGGGATTAGGTGTCACAGTGATGACTAGGAGATAGGGTTAGAATTATGGGATAGGGGTTGTTCTCAGGAAATGGGTTATGCATTAACGTTAGGATAAGAGGTTAAAGTTAGGCGCACGGTGAGGTTTACGTGTTAAGGGGAGAAATAGGAACAGGGTTGGGTGTTATGTTCAGGGTTAGGGTTATCTGTTAAAGGTATTGTTTATGCTTAGCGCACGGGCCCTGTCTGCATTAGGCGGGCGGGGGGAGTTTAGGGGGCTGGGATTGTACCCAGGAACCCACTCTATTATATTCTGGGTATGGGCCCGTGGGTTTCATGCAGGACGCAGTGGTGGAGCCTCCTTTCACACATGGCATGGGAGGATTGCAGGCTTTCTAAACTCTAAGAAAGCAAGAAGTCTGAGAATTAGAATTAGGGTTAGGATTATGGTTAGGGTTAAGGATGAAGTTTAGTGTTAGGGTGAGGGCTTAGGGTTAGGGATTAGGGTTAGGGTTAAAGGTTACTCTTAGGTTTAACGGTTACACTTTGGTTTAGGGTTGAGGTTTACGGTTAGGGTTAAGATGAGGGGTTAGGGTTTGGTACAGGGTTAGGGTTAAGTGTTAGGTTTAGGGTTGAAGATTAGGATTAGGGTTAGGATTAAAGGTTAGCGTGAGAGTTAACGCTTAGTGTTAAGGTTAAGAGTTAGGGTTTAGGGTTAGGTTTAGGGTTAGTTTTAGGGTTAGAGTTATGTGCTATGGTTTGTGTTAGAGGTTAGGGTTAGGTTTACTGGTCACGGTTAGGGTTACGTTTAGGGGTTAGCATTAGGGTTAGGGTTAGGGTTAAGGGATAGGATTAGGGTTAAGTGTTGGGCTTAGGGTTAGGGTTTAGTGTTAGGATTAGCATTAAGGATTAGGGTTAGGGTCAGGGTTAAATGCTTGGGTGCGGGTAATGGTTAGGGTCAGGGTTAAGGTTCACGGATAGGGTTAGTGTTAAGGGTTACGGGTAGGTTTAGGGTTCAGGGTTAGAGTTAGCATTAGGGCTTAAGGTTAGGATTAGGCGGTAGGTTAGATTTAGGGTTAGATCTAGGCGTTAGGGTAAGGGCTAGCGTTAGGGCTAAGAGATAGGGTTAGGTTTAATGCTTAGGATTAGGGTTAGGGTTTGGGGTTAAAGTAAGTGTTAGGGGTTAGGTTTAAGGATCCAAGGTTAGGGTTATTTTTAGCTGTAGTGTTAGGGTTAGGGATAAGGGATCCCATTAGCATTAAGGGTCTTCCTTACTGTAGGGTTAAGGGTTAGGCTTAGAGTTAAAGGTTAAGGTTAGGGTCAGTGTTAAGATTTAGGGTGAGGGTTAACGGTTAGGGTAAAGGTTAAGCATTAGGGTTAGGGATTAGTGATTAGGGTTTTTGGTTAGAGTTAGGGTTAGCTGTTAGGAGTTAGTGTTTTATGAAGGGGTATGTTTAGAATTAGGATTGGGTTAGAGTTAGGGTGAGTTATAGGGGTTAGGTTTAGGGGTTAGTTTTAGGGTAAAAGGATAGGATTAGGGTTACGGGTTGGGCTTAGGTTTAGGGTTAAAGTTTACTGCTAGGGTTAGGGATAGGGTTCAGGGTTAGCTTTAGGGGTTCTGGTTAGGGTTAGGTGTTAGGTTAGTGTCAGGGTTAGGTCTAGTCGTGAGGGTAAGGTTTAGGGTTAGCTTTAGGAGCTAGGGTTAGGTTTAATGGTTAGGATTAGGATTAGGGTTAAGGGTTAGGGTAAGGCTTAGGGGTTAGGGTGAAGGGTTAGGGTCAAGGGTTAGGGTTTTTGTTAGGCATAGCGTTGGGGTTAGAAGAAAGGTTTACTGTCAGTGTTAGGGTTGTAGGTAGGGTTACGGTTAGGGTTAGCGGTTTAGAATTAGGGTTAGGGATTAGGTGTCACAGTGATGACTAGGAGATAGGGTTAGAATTATGGGATAGGGGTTGTTCTCAGGAAATGGGTTATGCATTAACGTTAGGATAAGAGGTTAAAGTTAGGCGCACGGTGAGGTTTACGTGTTAAGGGGAGAAATAGGAACAGGGTTGAGTGTTATGTTCAGGGTTAGGGTTATCTGTTAAAGGTATTGTTTATGCTTAGCGCACGGGCCCTGTCTGCATTAGGCGGGCGGGGGGAGTTTAGGGGGCTGGGATTGTACCCGGGAACCCACTCTATCATACTCTGGGTATGGGCCCGTGGGTTTCATGCAGGACCCAGTGGTAGAGCCTCCTTTCACGCATGGCATGGGAGGATTGCAGGCTTTCTAAACTCTAAGAAAGCAAGAAGTCTGAGAATTAGATTTAGGGTTATGATTGTGGTTAGGGTTAAGGATGAAGTTTAGTGTTAGGGTGAGGGCTTAGGGTTAGGGATTATGGTTAGGGTTAAAGGTTACTCTTAGGTTTAACGGTTACACTTTGGTTTAGGCTTGAGGTTTACGGTTAGGGTTAAGATGAGGGGTTAGGGTTTGGTACAGGGTTAGGGTTAAGTGTTAGGTTTAGGGTTGAAGATTAGGATTAGGGTTAGGATTAAAGGTTAGCGTGAGAGTTAACGCTTAGGGTTAAGGTTAAGAGTTAGGGTTTATGGTCAGGGTTAGGGTTAGGGTTAAGGATGAAATTTAGTGTTAGGGTGAGGGCTTAGGGTTAGGGAATAAGGTTGGGGTTAAAAGTTACTCTTAGGTTTAACGGTTACACTTTGGTTTAGGGTTGAGGTTTACGGTTAGGGTTAAGATGAGGGGTTAGGGTTTGGTACAGGGTTAGGGTTTAGTGTTAGGTTTAGGGTTGAAGATTAGGATTAGGGTTAGGATTAAAGGTTAGCGTGAGAGTTAACGCTTAGGGTTAAGGTTAAGCGTTAGGGTTTAGGGTTAGGGTTAGGGTTAGTTTTAGGGTTAGAGTTATGTGCTATGGTTTGTGTTAGAGGTTAGGGTTAGGTTTACTGGTCACGGTTAGGGTTACGTTTAGGGGTTAGCATTAGGGTTAGGGTTAGGGTTAAGGGATAGGATTAGGGTTAAGTGTTGGGCTTAGGGTTAGGGTTTAGTGTTAGGGTTAGCATTAAGGATTAGGGTTAGGGTCAGGGTTAAATGCTTGGGTGCGGGTAATGGTTAGGGTCAGGGTTAAGTTTCACGGATAGTGTTAGTGTTAAGGGTTACGGGTAGGTTTAGGGTTCAGGATTAGATTTAGCATTAGGGCTTAAGGTTAGGATTAGACAGTAGGTTAGATTTAGGGTTAGATCTAGGCGTTAGGGTAAGGGATAGCGTTAGGGTTAAGAGATAGGGTTAGGTTTAATGCTTAGGATTAGGGTTAGGGTTTGGGGTTAAAGTAAGTGTTAGGGGTTAGGTTTAAGGATACAAGGTTAGGGTTATTTTTAGCTGTAGTGTTAGGGTTAGGGATAAGGGATCCCATTAGCATTAGGGGTCTTCCTTACTTTAGGGTTAAGGGTTAGGCTTAGAGTTAAATGTTAAGGTTAGGGTCAGTGTGAAGATTTAGGGTGATGGTTAACGGTTAGCGTAAAGGTTAAGGGTTAGGGTTAGGGATTAGTGATTAGGGTTTTTGGTTAGTGTTAGGGTTAGCGGTTAGGAGTTAGTGTTTTATGAAGGGGTATGGTTAGAATTAGGATTGGGGATAGAGTTAGGGTGAGGTATAGGGGTTAGGTTTAGGGGTTAGTTTTAGGGTAAAAGGATAGGATTAGGGTTACGGGTTGGGCTTAGGTTTAGGGTTAAAGTTTACTGCTAGGGTTAGGGATAGGGTTCAGGGTTAGCTTTAGGGGTTCTGGTTAGGGTTAGGTGTTAGGTTAGTGACAGGGTTAGGTCTAGTCGTGAGGGTAAGGTTTAGGGTTAGCTTTAAGAGCTAGGGTTAGGTTTAATGGTTAGGATTAGGATTAGGGTTAAGGGTTAGGGTAAGGCTTAGGGGTTAGGGTGAAGGGTTAGGGTCAACGGTTAGGGTTTTTGTTAGGCATAGCGTTGGGGTTAGAAGTAAGGGTTACTGTCAGTGTTAGGGTTGTAGGTAGGGTTACGGTTAGGGTTAGCGGTTTAGAATTAGGGTTAGGGATTAGGTGTCACAGTGATGACTAGGAGATAGGGTTAGAATTATGGGATAGGGGTTGTTCTCAGGAAATGGGTTATGCATTAACGTTAGGATAAGAGGTTAAAGTTAGGCGCACGGTGAGGTTTACGTGTTAAGGGGAGAAATAGGAACAGGGTTGGGTGTTATGTTCAGGGTTAGGGTTATCTGTTAAAGGTATTGTTTATGCTTAGCGCACGGGCCCTGTCTGCATTAGGCGGGCGGGGGGAGTTTAGGGGGCTGGGATTGTACCCGGGAACCCACTCTATCATACTCTGGGTATGGGCCCGTGGGTTTCATGCAGGACACAGTGGTAGAGCCTCCTTTCACGCATGGCATGGGAGGATTGCAGGCTTTCTAAACTCTAAGGAAGCAAGAAGTCTGAGAATTAGATTTAGGGTTAGGATTCTGGTTAGGGTTAAGGATGAAGTTTAGTGTTAGGGTGAGGGCTTAGGGTTAGGGAATAGGTTTAGGGTTAAAGGTTACTCTTAGGTTTAACGGTTACACTTTGGTTTAGGGTTGAGGTTTACGGTTAGGTTTAAGATGAGGGGTTAGGGTTTGGTACAGGGTTAGGGTTAAGTGTTAGGTTTAGGGTTGAAGATTAGGATTAGGGTTAGGATTAAAGGTTAGCGTGAGAGTTAACGCTTAGGGTTAAGGTTAAGAGTTAGGGTTAGGGTTAGGGTTAGGGTTAGTTTTAGGGTTAGAGTTATGTGCTATGGTTTGTGTTAGAGGTTAGGGTTAGGTTTACTGGTCACGGTTAGGGTTCCGTTTAGGGGGTAGCATTAGGGTTAGGGTGAGGTTAAGGGATAGGATTAGGGTTAAGTGTTGGGCTTAGGGTTAGGGTTTAGTGTTAAGGTTGGCATTAAGGATTAGGGTTAGGGGCACGGTTAAATTCTTGGGTGCGGGTAATGGTTAGGGTCAGGGTTTAGGTTCACGGATAGGGTTAGTGTTAAGGGTTACGGGTAGGTTTAGGGTTCAGGGTTAGTGTTAGCATTAGGGTTTAAGGTTAGGATTAGGCGGTAGGTTAGATTTAGGTTTAGATCTAGGCGTTAGGGTAAGGGCTAGCGTTAGAGTTAAGAGATAGGGTTAGGTTTAATGCTTAGGATTAGGGTTAGGGTTTGGGGTTAAAGTAAGTGTTAGGGGTTAGGTTTAAGGATCAAAGGTTAGGGTTATTTTTAGCTGTAGTGTTAGGGTTAGGGATAAGGGATCCCATTAGCATTAAGGGTCTTCCTTACTGTAGGGTTAAGGGTTGGGCTTAGAGTTAAAGGTTAAGGTTAGGGTCAGTGTTAAGATTTAGGGTGAGGGTTAAATGTTAGGGTAAAGGTTAAGCGTTAGGGTTAGGGATTAGTGATTAGGGTTTTTGGTTAGTGTTAGGGTTAGCGGTTAGGAGTTAGTGCTTTATGAAGGGGTATGGTTAGAATTAGGATTGGGGTTAGAGTTAGGGTGAGGTATAGGGGTTAGGTTTAGGGGTTAGTTTTAGGGTAAAAGGATAGGATTAGTGTTACGGGTTGGGCTTAGGTTTAGGGTTAAAGTTTACTGTTTGGTTTAGGGACAGGGTTCAGGGTTAGCTTTAGGGGTTCTGGTTAGGGTTAGGTGTTAGGTTAGTGTCAGGGTTAGGTCTAGTCGTGAGTGTAAGGTTTAGTGTTAGCTTTAAGAGCTAGGGTTAGGTTTAATGGTTAGGATTAGGATTAGGGTTAAGGGTTAGGGTAAGGCTTAGGGGTTAGGGTGAAGGGTTAGGGTCAAGGGTTAGGGTTTTGGTTAGGCATAGCGTTGGGGTTAGAAGTAAGGGTTACTGTCAGTGTTAGGGTTGTAGGTAGGGTTACGGTTAGGGTTAGCGGTTTAGAATTAGGGTTAGGGATTAGGTGTCACAGTGATGACTAGGAGATAGGGTTAGAATTATGGGATAGGGGTTGTTCTCAGGAAATGGGTTATGCATTAACGTTAGGATAAGAGGTTAAAGTTAGGCGCACGGTGAGGTTTACGTGTTAAGGGGAGAAATAGGAACAGGGTTGGGTGTTATGTTCAGGGTTAGGGTTATCTGTTAAAGGTATTGTTTATGCTTAGCGCACGGGCCCTGTCTGCATTAGGCGGGCAGGGGGAGTTTAGGGGGCTGGGATTGTACCCGGGAACCCACTCTATCATACTCTGGGTATGGGCCCGTGGGTTTCATGCAGGACACAGTGGTAGAGCCTCCTTTCACGCATGGCATGGGAGGATTGCAGGCTTTCTAAACTCTAAGAAAGCAAGAAGTCTGAGAATTAGATTTAGGGTTAGGATTCTGGTTAGGGTTAAGGATGAAGTTTAGTGTTAGGGTGAGGGCTTAGGGTTAGGGATTAGGGTTAGGCTTAAGGGTTACTCTTAGGTTTAACGGTTACTCTTTGGTTTAGGGTTGAGGTTTATAGTTAGGGTTAAGATGAGGGGTTAGGGTTTGGTACAGGGTTAGGGTTAAGTGTTAGGTTTAGGGTTGAAGATTAGGATTAGGGTTAGGATTAAAGGTTAGCGTGAGAGTTAACGCTTAGGGTTAAGGTTAAGAGTTAGGGTTTAGGGTTAGGGTTAGGGTTAGGGTTAGTTTTAGGGTTAGAGTTATGTGCTATGGTTTGTGTTAGAGGTTAGGGTTAGGTTTACTGGTCACGGTTAGGGTTACGTTTAGGGGTTAGCATTAGGGTTAGGGTTAGGGTTAGGGGATAGGATTAGGGTTAAGTATTGGGCTTAGGGTTAGGGTTTAGTGTTAAGGTTGGCATTAAGGATTAGGGTTAGTGTCAGGGTTAAATGCTTGCGTGCGGGTAATGGTTAGGGTCAGGGTTTAGGTTCACGGATAGGGTTAGTGTTAAGGGTTACGGGTAGGTTTAGGGTTCAGGGTTAGTGTTAGCATTAGGGCTTAAGGTTAGGATTAGGCGGTAGGTTAGATTTAGGGTTAGATCTAGGCGTTAGGGTAAGGTCTAGCGTTAGGGTTAAGAGATAGGGTTAGGTTGAATGCTTAGGATTAGGGTTAGGGTTTGGGGTTAAAGTATGTGTTAGGGGTTAGGTTTAAGGATCCAAGGTTAGGGTTATTATGAGCTGTAGTGTTAGGGTTAGGGATAAGGGATCCCATTAGCATTAAGGGTCTTCCTTACTTTAGGGTTAAGGGTTAGGCTTAGAGTTAAAGGTTAAGGTTAGGGTCAGTGTTAAGATTTAGGGTGAGGGTTAACGGTTAGGGTAAAGGTTAAGCGTTAGGGTTAGGGATTAGTGATTAGGGTTTTTGGTTAGTGTTAGGGTTAGCGGTTAGGAGTTAGTGTTTTATGAAGGGGTATGCTTAGAATTAGGATTGGGGTTAGAGTTAGGTGAGGTATAGGGGTTAGGTTTAGGGGTTAGTTTTAGGGTAAAAGGATAGGATTAGGGTTACGGGTTGGGCTTAGGTTTAGGGTTAAAGTTTACTGCTAGGGTTAGGGATAGGGTTCAGGGTTAGCTTTAGGGGTTCTGGTTAGGGTTAGGTGTTAGGTTAGTGTGAGGGTTAGGTCTAGTCATGAGGGTAAGGTTTAGGGTTAGCTTTAAGAGCTAGGGTTAGGTTTAATGGTTAGGATTAGGATTAGGGTTAAGGGTTAGGGTAAGGCTTAGGGGTTAGGGTGAAGGGTTAGGGTCAAGGGTTAGGGTTTTGGTTAGGCATAGCGTTGGGGTTAGAAGTAAGGGTTACTGTCAGTGTTAGGGTTGTAGGTAGGGTTACGGTTAGGGATAGCGGTTTAGAATTAGGGTTAGGGATTAGGTGTCACAGTGATGACTAGGAGATAGGGTTAGAATTATGGGATAGGGGTTGTTCTCAGGAAATGGGTTATGCATTAACGTTAGGATAAGAGGTTAAAGTTAGGCGCACGGTGAGGTTTACATGTTAAGGGGAGAAATAGGAACAGGGTTGGGTGTTATGTTCAGGGTTAGGGTTATCTGTTAAAGGTATTGTTTATGCTTAGCGCACGGGCCCTGTCTGCATTAGGCGGGCGGGGGGAGTTTAGGGGGCTGGGATTGTACCCGGGAACCCACTCTATCATACTCTGGGTATGGTCCCGTGGGTTTCATGCAGGACACAGTGGTAGAGCCTCCTTTCACGCATGGCATGGGAGGATTGCAGGCTTTCTAAACTCTAAGAAAGCAAGAAGTCTGAGAATTAGATTTAGGGTTAGGATTCTGGTTAGGGTTAAGGATGAAGTTTAGTGTTAGGGTGAGGGCTTAGGGTTAGGGATTAGGGTTAGGGTTAAAGGTTACTCTTAGGTTTAACGGTTACACTTTGGTTTAGGGTTTAGGTTTACCGTTAGGGTTAAGATGAGGGGTTAGGGTGTGGTACAGGGTTAGGGTTAAGTGTTAGGTTTAGGGTTGAAGATTAGGATTAGGGTTAGGATTAAAGGTGAGCGTGAGAGTTAACGCTTAGGGTTAAGGTTAAGACTTAGGGTTTAGGGCTAGGGTTAGGGTTAGTTTTAGCGTTAGAGTTAAGTGCTATGGTTTGTGTTAGAGGTTAGGGTTAGGTTTACTGGTCACGGTTAGGGTTACGTTTAGAGGGTAGCATTAGTTTTAGGGTTAGGGTTAAGGGATAGGTTTAAGGGTAAGTGTTGGGCTTACGGTTAGGGTTTAGTGTTAGTGTTAGCATTAAGGATTAGGGTTAGGGTCAGGGTTAAATGCTTGGGTGCGGGTAATGGTTAGGGTCAGGGTTTAGGTTCATGGATAGGGTTAGTGTTAAGGGTTACGGGTAGGTTTAGGGTTCAGGGTTAGCGTTAGCATTAGGGCTTAAGGTTAGGATTAGCGGATGGTTAGATTTAGGGATAGAACTAGACGTTAGGGTAAGGGCTAGCGTTAGGGTTAAGAGATAGGGTTAGGTTTAATGCTTAGGATTAGGGTTAGGGTTTGGGGTTAAAGTAAGTGTTAGGGGTTAGGTTTAAGGATCCAATGTTAGGGTTATTTTTAGCTGTAGTGTTAGGGTTAGGGATAAGGGATCCCATTAGCATTAAGGGTCTTCCTTACTGTAGGGTTAAGGTTTAGGCTTAGAGTTAAAGGTTAAGGTTAGGGTCAGTGTTAAGATTTAGGGTGAGGGTTAACGGTTAGGGTAAAGGTTAAGCGTTAGCGTTAGGGATTAGTGATTAGGGTTTTTGGTTAGTTTTAGGGTTAGCGGTTAGGAGTTAGTGTTTTATGAAGGGGTATGGTTAGAATTAGGATTGGGGTTAGTGTTAGGGTGAGGTATAGGGGTTACGTTTAGGGGTTAGTTTTAGGGTAAAAGGATAGGATTAGGGTTACGGGTTGGGCTTAGGTTTAGGGTTAAAGATTACTGCTAGGGTTAGCGATAGGTTTCAGGGTTAGCTTTAGGGGTTGTGGTTAGGGTTAGGTGTTATGTTAGTGTCAGGGTTAGGCCTAGTCGTGGGGGTAAGGTTTAGGGTTAGCTTTAAGAGCTAGGGTTAGGTTTAATGGTTAGGATTAAGATTAGGGTTAAGGGTTAGGGTAAGGCTTAGGGGTTAGGGTGAAGGGTTAGGGTCAAAGGTTAGGGTTTTTGTTAGGCATAGCGTTGGGGTTAGAAGTAAGGGTTACTGTCAATGTTAGGGTTGTAGGTAGGGTTACGGTTAGGGTTAGCGGTTTAGAATTAGGGTTGTGGATTATGTGTCACAGTGATGACTAGGAGATAGGGTTAGAATTATGGGATAGGGGTTGTTCTCAGGAAATGGGTTATGCATTAACGTTAGGATAAGAGGTTAAAGTTAGGCGCACCGTGAGGTTTACGTGTTAAGGGGAGAAATAGGAACAGGGTTGGGTGTTATGTTCAGGGTTAGGGTTATCTGTTAAAGGTATTGTTTATGCTTAGCGCATGGGCCCTGTCTGCATTAGGCGGGCGGGGGGAGTTTAGGGGGCTGGGATTGTACCCGGGGACCCACTCTATCATACTCTGGGTATGGGCCCGTGGGTTTCATGCAGGACACAGTGGTAGAGCCTCCTTTCACGCATGGCATGGGAGGATTGCAGGCTTTCTAAACTCTAAGAAAGCAAGAAGTCTGAGAATTAGATTTAGGGTTAGGATTCTGGTTAGGGTTAAGGATGAAGTTTAGTGTTAGGGTGAGGGCTTAGGGTTAGGGATTAGGGTTAGGGTTAAAGGTTACTCTTAGGATTAACGGTTACACTTTGGTTTAGGGTCGAGGTTTACCGTTAGGGTTAAGATGAGGGGTTAGGGTTTGGTACAGGGTTAGGGTTAAGTGTTAGGTTTAGGGTTGAAGATTAGGATTAGGGTTAGGATTAAAGGTTAGCGTGAGAGTAAACGCTTAGTGTTAATGTTAAGAGTTAGGGTTTAGGGTTAGGGTTAGGGTTAGGGGTAGTTTTAGAGTTAGACTTATGTGCTATGGCTTGTGTTACAGGTTACAGTTAGGTTTACTGGTCACGGTTAGGGGTACGTTTAGGGGGTAGCATTAGAGTTAGGGTTAGGGTTAAGGGATAGGTTTAGGGATAAGTGTTGGGCTTAGGGTTAGGGTTTAGTGTTAGGGTTAGCATTAAGGATTAGGGTTAGGGTCAGGGTTAAATGCTTGGGTGCGGGTAATGGTTAGGGTCAGGGTTTAGGTTCACGGCTAGGGTTAGTGTTACGGGTTACGGGTAGGTTTAGGGTTCAGGGTAAGATTTAGCATTAGGGCTTAAGGTTAGGATTAGGCGGTAGGTTAGATTTAGGTTAGATCTAGGCGTTAGGGTAAGGGCTAGCATTAGGGTTAAGAGATAGGGTTAGGTTTAATGCTTAGGATTAGGGTTAGGGTTTGGGGTTAAAGTAAGTGTTAGGGGTTAGGTTTAAGGATCCAAGGTTAGGGTTATTTTTAGCTGTAGTGTTAGGGTTAGGGATAAGGGATCCCATTAGCATTAAGGGTCTTCCTTACTGTAGGGTTAAGGGTTAGGCTTAGAGTTAAAGGTTAAGGTCAGGGTCAGTGTTAAGATTTAGGGTGAGGGTTAACGGTTAGGGTAAAGGTTAAGCGTTAGGGTTAGGGATTAGTGATTAGGGTTTTTGCTTAGTGTTAGGGTTAGCGGTTAGGAGTCAGTGTTTTATGAAGGGGTATGGTTAGAATTAGGATTGGGTTTGGAGTTAGGGTGAGGTATAGGGGTTAGGTTTAGGGGTTAGTTTTAGGATAAAAGGATAGGATTAGGCTTGCGGGTTGGGCTTAGGTTTAGGGTTAAAGTTTACTGCTAGGGTTAGGGATAGGGTTCAGGGTTAGCTTTAGGGTTTCTGGTTAGGGTTAGGTGTTAGGTTAGTGTCAGGGTTAGGTCTAGTCGTGAGGGTAAGGTTTAGGGTAAGCTTTAAGAGCTAGGGTTAGGTTTATTGGTTAGGATTAGGATTAGCGTTAAGGGTTAGGGTAAGGCTTAGCGGTTAGGGTGAAGGGTTAGGGTCAAGGGTTAGGGTTTTTGTTAGGCATAGCGTTGGGGTTAGAAGTAAGGGTTACTGTCAGTGTTAGGGTTGTAGGTAGGGTTACGGTTAGGGTTAGCAGTTTAGAATTAGGGTTAGGGATTAGGTGTCACAGTGATGACTAGGAGATAGGGTTAGAATTATGGGATAGGGGTTGTTCTCAGGAAATGGGTTATGCATTAACGTTAGGATAAGAGGTTAAAGTTAGGCGCACGGTGAGGTTTACGTGTTAAGGGGAGAAATAGGAACAGGGTTGGGTGTTATGTTCAGGGTTAGGGTTATCTGTTAAAGGTATTGTTTATGCTTAGCGCACGGGCCCTGTCTGCATTAGGCGGGCGGGGGGAGTATAGCGGGCTGGGATTGTACCCGGGGACCCACTCTATCATACTCTGGGTATGGGCCCGTGGGTTTCATGCAGGACACAGTGGTAGAGCCTCCTTTCACGCATGGCATGGGAGGATTGCAGGCTTTCTAAACTCTAAGAAAGCAAGAAGTCTGAGAATTAGATTTAGGGCTAGGATTCTGGTTAGGGTTAAGGATGAAGTTTAGTGTTAGGGTGAGGGCTTAGGGTTAGGGATTAGGGTTAGGGTTAAAGGTTACTCTTAGGTTTAACGGTTACACTTTGGTTTAGGGTCGAGGTTTACCGTTAGGGTTAAGATGAGAGGTTAGGGTTTGGTACAGGGTTAGGGTTAAGTGTTAGGTTTAGGGTTGAAGATTAGGATTAGGGTTAGGATTAAAGGTTAGCGTGAGAGTTAACTCTTAGTGTTAATGTTAAGAGTTAGGGTTTAGGGTTAGGGTTAGGGTTAGGGTTAGTTTTAGGGTTAGACTTATGTGCTATGGCTTGTGTTACAGGTTACGGTTAGCTTTACTGGTCACGGTTAGGGTTACGTTTAGGGGGTAGCATTAGGGTTAGGGTTAGGGTTAAGGGATAGGATTAGGGATAAGTGTTGGGCTTAGGGTTAGGGTTTAGTGTTAGGGTTAGCATTAAGGATTAGGGTTAGGGTCAGGGTTAAATGCTTGGGTGCGGGTAATGGTTAGGGTCAGGGTTAAGGTTCACGGCTAGGGTTAGTGTTAAGGGTTACGGGTAGGTTTAGGGTTCAGGGTAAGAGTTAGCATTAGGGCTTAAGGTTAGGATTAGGCGGTAGGTTAGATTTAGGTTAGATCTAGGCGTTAGGGTAAGGGCTAGCGTTAGGGTTAAGAGATAGGGTTAGGTTTAATTCTTAGGATTAGGGTTAGGGTTTGGGGTTAAAGTAAGTGTTAGGGGTTAGGTTTAAGGATCCAAGGTTAGGGTTATTTTTCGCTGTAGTGTTAGGGTTAGGGATAAGGGATCCCATTAGCATTAAGGGTCTTCCTTCCTGTAGGGTTAAGGGTTAGGCTTAGAGTTAAAGGTTAAGGTTAGGGTCAGTGTTAAGATTTAGGGTGAGGGTTAACGGTTAGGGTAAAGGTTAAGCGTTAGGGTTAGGGATTAGTGATTAGGGTTTTTGGTTAGTGTTAGGGTTAGCGGTTAGGTGTTAGTGTTTTATGAAGGGGTATGCTTAGATTTAGGATTGGGGTTAGAGTTAGGGTGAGGTATAGGGGTTAGGTTTAGGGGTTAGTTTTAGGGTAAAAGGATAGGATTAGGGTTACGGGTTGGGCTTAGGTTTAGGGTTAAAGTTTACTGTTTGGGTTAGGGATAGGCTTCAGGGTTAGCTTTAGGGGTTCTGGTTAGGGTTAGGTGTTAGGTTAGTGTCAGGGTTAGGTCTAGTCGTGAGGGTAAGGTTTAGGGTTAGCTTTAAGAGCTAGGGTTAGGTTTAATGGTTAGGATTAGGATTAGGGTTAAGGGTTAGGGTAAGGCTTAGGCGTTAGGGTGAAGGGTTAGGGTCAAGGGTTAGGGTTTTTGTTAGGCATAGCGTTGGGGTTAGAAGTAAGGGTTACTGTCAGTGTTAGGGTTGTAGGTAGGGTTACGGTTAGGGTTAGCGGTTTAGAATTAGGGTTAGGGATTAGGTGTCACAGTGATGACTAGGAGATAGGGTTAGAATTATGGAATAGGGGTTGTTCTCAGGAAATGGGTTATGCATTAACGTTAGGATAAGAGGTTAAAGTTAGGCGCACGGTGAGGTTTACGTGTTAAGGGGAGAAATAGGAACAGGGTTGGGTGTTATGTTCAGGGTTAGGGTTCTCTGTTAAAGGTATTGTTTATGCTTAGTGCACGGGCCCTGTCTGCATTAGGCGGGCGGGGGGAGTTTAGGGGTCTGGGATTGTACCCGGGAACCCACTCTATCATACTCTGGATAGGGGCCGTGGGTTTCATGCAGGACACAGTGGTAGAGCCTCCTTTCACGCATGGCATGGGAGGATTGCAGGCTTTCTAAACTCTAAGAAAGCAAGAAGTCTGAGAATTAGATTTAGGGTTAGGATTCTGGTTAGGGTTAAGGATGAAGTTTAGTGTTAGGGTGAGGGCTTAGGGTTAGGGATTAGGGTTAGGGTTAAATGTTACTCTTAGGTTTAACGGTTACACTTTGGTTTAGGGTTGAGGTTTACGGTTAGGGTTAAGATGAGGGGTTAGGGTTTGGTACAGGGTTAGGGTTAAGTGTTATGTTTAGGGTTGAAGATTAGGATTAGGGTTAGGATTAAAGGTTAGCGTGAGAGATAACGCTTAGGGTTAAGGTTAAGAGTTAGGGTTTAGGTTTAGGATTAGGGTTAGGGTTAGTTTTAGGGTTAGAGTTATGTGCTATGGTTTGTGTTAGAGGTTAGGGTTAGGTTTACTGGTCACGGTTAGGGTTACGTTTAGTGGTTAGCATTAGGGTTAGGGTTAGGGTTAGGGTAAAGGGATAGGATTAGTGTTAAATGTTGGGCTTAGGATTAGGGTTTAGTGTTAGGGTTAGCATTAACGATTAGGGTTAGGGTCAGGGTTAAATGCTTGGGTGCGGGTAATGGTTAGGGTCAGGGTTAAGGTTCACGGATAGGGTTAGTGTTAAGCGTTACGGGTAGGTTTAGGGTTCAGGGTTAGTGTTAACATTAGGGCTTAAGGTTAGGATTAGGCGGTAGGTTAGATTTAGGGTTAGATCTAGGCGTTAGGGTAAGGGCTAGCGTTAGGGTTAAGAGATAGGGTTAGGTTTAATGCTTAGGATTAGGGTTAGGGTTTCGGGTTAAAGTAAGTGTTAGGGGTTAGGTTTAAGGATCCAAGGTTAGGGTTATTTTTAGCTGTAGTGTTAGGGTTAGGGATAAGGGATCCCATTAGCATTAAGGGTCTTCCTTACTGTAGGGTTAAGGGTTAGGCTTAGAGTTAAAGGTTAAGGTTAGGGTCAGTGTTAAGATTTAGGGTGAGGGTTAACGGTTAGGGTAAAGGTTAAGCGTTAGCGTTAGGGATTAGTGATTAGGGTTTTTGGTTAGTTTTAGGGTTAGCGGTTAGGAGTTAGTGTTTTATGAAGGGGTATGGTTAGAATTAGGATTGGGGTTAGAGTTAGGGTGAGGTATAGGGGTTACGTTTAGGGGTTAGTTTTAGGGTAAAAGGTTAGGATTAGGGATTCGGGTTAGGCTTAGGTTTAGGGTTAAATTTTCTGCTAGGGTTAGCGATAGGTTTCAGGGTTAGCTTTAGGGGTTCTGGTTAGGGTTAGGTGTTATGTTAGTGTCAGGGTTAGGCCTAGTCGTGAGGGTAAGGTTTAGGGTTAGCTTTAAGAGCTAGGGTTAGGTTTAATGGTTAGGATTAAGATTAGGGTTAAGGGTTAGGGTAAGGCTTAGGGGTTAGGGTGAAGGGTTAGGGTCAAGGGTTAGGGTTTTTGTTAGGCATAGCGTTGGGGTTAGAAGTAAGGGTTACTGTCAGTGTTAGGGTTGTAGGTAGGGTTACGGTTAGGGTTAGCGGTTTAGAATTAGGGTTGTGGATTATGTGTCACAGTGATGACTAGGAGATAGGGTTAGAATTATGGGATAGGGGTTGTTCTCAGGAAATGGGTTATGCATTAACGTTAGGATAAGAGGTTAAAGTTAGGCGCACCGTGAGGTTTACGTGTTAAGGGGAGAAATAGGAACAGGGTTGGGTGTTATGTTCAGGGTTAGGGTTATCTGTTAAAGGTATTGTTTATGCTTAGCGCACGGGCCCTGTCTGCATTAGGCGGGCGGGGGGAGTTTAGGGGGCTGGGATTGTACCCGGGGACCCACTCTATCATACTCTGGGTATGGGCCCGTGGGTTTCATGCAGGACACAGTGGTAGAGCCTCTTTTCACGCATGGCATGGGAGGATTGCAGGCTTTCTAAACTCTAAGAAAGCAAGAAGTCTGAGAATTAGATTTAGGGTTAGGATTCTGGTTAGGGTTAAGGATGAAGTTTAGTGTTAGGGTGAGGGCTTAGGGTTAGGGATTAGGGTTAGGGTTAAAGGTTACTCTTAGGTTTAACGGTTACACTTTGGTTTAGGGTCGAGGTTTACCGTTAGGGTTAAGATGAGGGGTTAGGGTTTGGTACAGGGTTAGGGTTAAGTGTTAGGTTTAGGGTTGAAGATTAGGAATAGGGTTAGGATTAAAGGTTAGCGTGAGAGTAAACGCTTAGTGTTAATGTTAAGAGTTAGGGTTTAGGGTTAGGGTTAGTGTTAGGGTTAGTTTTAGGGTTAGACTTATGTGCTATGGCTTGTGTTACAGGTTACGGTTAGCTTTACTGGTCACGGTTAGGGTTACGTTTAGGGGGTAGCATTAGGGTTAGGGTTAGGGTTAAGGGATAGGATTAGGGATAAGTGTTGGGCTTAGGGTTAGGGTTTAGTGTTAGGGTTAGCATTAAGGATTAGGGTTAGGGTCAGGGTTAAATGCTTGGGTGCGGTTAATGGTTAGGGTCAGGGTGAAGGTTCACGGATAGGTTTAGTGTTAAGGGGTTACGGGTAGGTTTAGGGTTCAGGGTAAGAGTTAGCATTAGGGCTTAAGGTTAGGATTAGGCGGTAGGTTAGATTTAGGGTTAGATCTAGGCGTTAGGGTAAGGGCTAGCGTTAGGGTTTAGAGATAGGGTTAGGTTTAATGCTTAGGATTAGGGTTAGGGTTTGGGGTTAAAGTAAGTGTTAGGGGTTAGGTTTAAGGATCCAAGGTTAGGGTTATTTTTAGCTGTAGTGTTAGGGTTAGGGATAAGGGATCCCATTAGCATTAAGGGTCTTCCTTACTGTAGGGTTAAGGGTTAGGCTTAGAGTTAAAGGTTAAGGTTAGGGTCAGTGTTAAGATTTAGGGTGAGGGTTAACGGTTAGGGTAAAGGTTAAGCGTTAGGGTTAGGGATTAGTGATTAGGGTTTTTGGTTAGTGTTAGGGTTAGCGGTTAGGAGTTAGTGTTTTATGAATGGGTATGGTTAGAATTAGGATTGGGGTTAGAGTTAGGGTGAGGTATAGGGGTTAGGTTTGGGGGTTAGTTTTAGGGTAAAAGGATAGGATTAGGGTTACGGGTTGGGCTTAGGTTTAGGGTTAAAGTTTACTGCTAGGGTTAGGGAGAGGGTTCAGGGTTAGCTTTAGGGTTTGTGGTTAGGGTTAGGTGTTAGGTTAGTGTCAGGGTTAGGTCTAGTCGTGAGGGTAAGGTTTAGGGTTAGCTTTAAGAGCTAGGGTTAGGTTTAATGGTTAGGATTAGGATTAGGGTTAAGGGTTAGAGTAAGGCTTAGGGGTTAGGGTGAAGGGTTAGGGTCAAGGGTTAGGGTTTTTGTTAGGCATAGCATTCGTGTTAGAAGAAAGGGTTACTGTCAGTTTTAGGGTTGTAAGTAGGGTTACGCTTAAGGTTAGCGGTTTAGAATTAGGGTTAGGGATTAGGTGTCACAGTGATGACTAGTTGATAGGGTTAGAATTATGGGATAGGGGTTGTTCTCAGGAAACGGGTTATGCATTAACGTTAGGATAAGAGGTTAAAGTTAGGCGCACGGTGAGGTTTACGTGTTAAGGGGAGAAATAGGAACAGGGTTGGGTGTTATGTTCAGGGTTAGGGTTATCTGTTAAAGGTATTGTTTATGCTTAGCGCACGGGCCCTGTCTGCATTAGGCGGGCGGGGGGAGTTTCGGGGGCTGGGATTGTACCCGGGAACCCAGTCTATCATACTCTGGGTATGGGCCCGTGGGTTTCATGCAGGACACAGTGGTAGAGCCTCCTTTCACGCATGGCATGGGAGGATTGCAGGCTTTCTAAACTCTAAGAAAGCAAGAAGTCTGAGAATTAGATTTAGGGTTAGGATTATGGTTAGGGTTAAGGATGAAGTTTAGTGTTAGGGTGAGGGCTTAGGGTTAGGGATTAGGGTTAGGGTTAAAGGTTACTCTTAGGTTTAACGGTTACACTTTGGTTTCGGGTTGAGGTTTACGGTTAGGGTTAAGATGAGGGGTTAGTGTTTGGTACAGGGTTAGGGTTAAGTGTTAGGTTTAGGGTTGAAGATTAGGATTAGGGTTAGGATTAAAGGTTAGCGTGAGAGTTAACGCTTAGGGTTAAGGTTAAGAGTTAGGGTTTAGGGTTAGGGTTAGGGTTAGGGTTAGTTTTAGGGTTAGAGTTATGTCCTATGGTTTGTGTTAGAGGTTAGGGTTAGGTTTACTGGTCACGGTTAGGGTAACGTTTAGGGGGTAGCATTAGGGTTAGGGTTAGGGTTAAGGGATAGGATTAGGGTTAAGTGCTGGGCTTAGGATTAGGGTTTAGTGTTAGGTTTATCATTAAGGATTAGGGTTAGAATCAGGGTTAAATGCTTGGGTGCGGGTAATGGTTAGGGTCAGGGTTAAGGTTCACAGATAGGGTTAGTGTTAAGGGTTACGGGTAGGTTTAGGGTTCAGGGTTAGTGTTAGCATTAGGGCTTAAGGTTAGGATTAGGCGGTAGGTTAGATTTAGGGTTAGATCTAGGCGTTAGGGTAAGGGCTAGCGTTAGGGTTAAGAGATAGGGTTAGGTTTAATGCTTAGGATTAGGGTTAGGGTTTGGGGTTAAAGTAAGTGTTAGGGGTTAGGTTTAAGGATCCAAGGTTAGGGTTATTTTTAGCTGTAGTGTTAGGGTTAGGGATAAGGGATCCCATTAGCATTAAGGGTCTTCCTTACTGTAGGGTTAAGGGTTAGGCTTAGAGTTAAAGTTTAAGGTTAGGGTCAGTGTTAAGATTTAGGGTGAGGGTTAACGGTTAGGGTAAAGGTTAAGCGTTAGGGTTAGGGATTAGTGATTAGGGTTTTTGGTTAGTGTTAGGGTTAGCGGTTAGGAGTTAGTGTTTTATGAAGGGGTATGGTTAGAATTAGGATTGGTATTAATGTTATATTGGCTTGGTAGAACGTGTTGGGGAGAACTCCATCCTTCTCAATATTGGAGAATAGTTTATGTAGGATGGGCACCAGTTCTTCTTTGTATGTATGGTAAAATTCAGGTGTGAACCCATCTGGACCAAGGCTTTTCTTTTTGGGAAGGTTTTTTATTGCTGTTTCGATTTCAGTTCTTGATATTGGTCTGTTCAGGTACTCTATTTCTTCCTGGTTGAGCCTGGGAAGACTATGTGTCTCTAAAAATTTGTCCATTTCCTCCACGTTCTCCAGTTTGTGTGCATAAAGATTTTTGTAGAATTCATAGATGATATCTTGTATCTCTGTAGCATCGGTTGTGATTTCTCCTTTCATGTTCCTAATGGAGGTTATTAGAGATTTTACTTTTGTGCTCTTGGTTAGTCTAGCCAGGGGTGTGTCTATTTTGTTTATCTTTTCAAAGAACCAACTTTTTGTTTTATTAATTTCCCTTATAGTTTCTTTGTTGTCCTTTTCATTTAGTTCTGATTTGATCTTAGTAATTTCTCGCCTTCTGCTGGGTTTGGGATCGTTCTGTTCTTCTTTCTCCAGCTCTTTGAGTCTATTCGTTAGGTTGTCTATTTGCATGTTTTCTGTCTTTTTGATA
This sequence comes from Eulemur rufifrons, assembly GCF_041146395.1. Taxonomy (NCBI): domain Eukaryota; kingdom Metazoa; phylum Chordata; class Mammalia; order Primates; family Lemuridae; genus Eulemur; species Eulemur rufifrons. The sequence continues at coordinate 5,461,609 of NC_091012.1, read as the reverse complement.
TAGGCATTTATGGATATGAATTTTCCTCTCAGGACTGCTTTAGCTGCATCCCATAGATTTTGATAAGTTGTATCTCCATTGTCATTTAATTCAAAGAAATTTTTGATTTCCATCTTGATTTCTTCTTTTATAGAATAATTATTCAGGAGAAGGTTATTTAGCTTCCATGACTTTGAGTAAGAGTGAGGGTTTCTGTTTGTGATCATTGTTACTTTTATTCCGCTGTGATCTGAGAAGATGCATGGTATAATTTCTATTTTTTTGAATTTTTGAAGACATGATTTATGTCCTAGGACATGGTCAATCTTAGAGAATGTCCCGTGAGCTGATGAGAAGAATGTATATTCTGTGGACTTTGGGTAGAATGTCCTATAGATGTCAGCCATGCCCATTTGTTCTAGCATTCTATTTAGGTCCATTATGTCTTTGTTTATTTTCTGTTTAGAGGATCTGTCCTGTACTGTCAGTGGGGTGTTAAAGTCTCCAGCTATTACAGTATTATTATCTATCATCTGGTTCAGATCTAGTAGGGTTTGCTTTATGAATCTAGGTGCACCTAGGTTGGGTGCATATATATTGAGTATAGTCATGGCTTCTTGTTGAATTGTGCCCTTGACCAGTATGTAGTAGCCATTTTTGTCTTTTATTATTTTTGTTGGTTTGAAAGCTAAGTTATTGGAAATTAAGATTGCCACACCAGCTTTCTTTTCGTTACCGTTTGCTTGAAATACCGATTTCCATCCTTTTACTTTCAGTCTAAATGCATCTTTGCTCGTTAGGTGGGTTTCTTGGAGACAGCAGATACTTGGCTTGTGCTTTTTTATCCATTGGGCCAGTCTATGTCTCTTGAGCGGGGAATTCAAGCCATTCACATTTATTGAGAAAACCGATAAGTGAGACGGTTTATTGTTCAGCTTGTTGGGTAGAACTTCATTGCAATGTTTTCTAATCATCAGGGAAATGCAAATCAAAACCACAATGAGATATCACTTAACCCCAGTGAGAATGGCCTTTATCAAAAAAACCCAGAACAACACATGTTGGCGTGGGTGTGGAGAGACAGGAACACTAATACACTGCTGGTGGGACTGCAAACTAGTGCAACCCCTGTGGAAAGCATTATGGAGGTATCTTAAACAGATTCAAGTAGACCTGCCATTTGACCCAGCAATCCCATTACTGGGCATATACCCAAAGGAAAAAAGGTCATTCTGTTACAAAGGCACATGTACCCAAATGTTTATAGCAGCACAATTCACAATAGCAAAGATGTGGAAACAACCCAAATGCCCATCAATACATGATTGGATTAGTAAACTGTGGTATATGTATACCATGGAATATTACTTAGCTATAAGGAATGATGAAGATACGACATCTCTATGGTTCTCCTGGAGAGAGTTGGAACCCATTATATTAAGTGAAGTATCCCAAGAATGGAAAAACAAGCATCACATGTACTCACCAGAAAATTGGTTTCCCTGATCATCACCTAAATACAAATCTGGGAATGACACCAATTGGACATCAGACTGAGGTGGGGGGTGGGGGAGGGGATGGGGGTATGCCTACACAATGAGTGCATTGCACACCTTTTGGGGAGTGGTAAGACTTGAAGGTGCTGACTCGGGAAAGGGGGGGTGGGGAAAAAAATATGAAACTATTGTTTTTAACTTGCACTGTTCACTTAATAATTTATCATGAATATTACCCATATTATTTCAAAAAAAAAAAAAAAAAGAATTAGGATTGGGGTTAGAGTTAGGGTGAGGTATAGGGGTTAGGTTTAGGGGTTAGTTTTAGGGTAAAAGGATAGGATTAGGGTTACGGGTTGGGCTTAGGTTTAGGGTTAAAATTTACTGCTAGGGTTAGGGATAGGGTTCAGGGTTAGCTTTAGGGGTTCTGGTTAGGGTTAGGTGTTAGGTTAGTGTCAGGGTTAGGTCTAGTCGTGAGGGTAAGGTTTAGGGTTAGCTTTAAGAGCTAGGGTTAGGTTTAATGGTTAGGATTAGGATTAGGGTTAAGGGTTAGGGTAAGGCTTAGGGGTTAGGGTGAAGGGTTAGGGTCAAGGGTTAGGGTTTTGGTTAGTCATAGCGTTGGGGTTAGAAGTAAGGGTTACTGTCAGTGTTAGGGTTGTAGGTAGGGTTACGGTTAGGGTTAGCGGTTTAGAATTAGGGTTAGGGATTAGGTGTCACAGTGATGACTAGGAGATAGGGTTAGAAATATGGGATAGGGGTTGTTCTCAGGAAATGGGTTATGCATTAACGTTAGGATAAGAGGTTAAAGTTAGGCGCATGGTGAGGTTTACGTGTTAAGGGGAGAAATAGGAACAGGGTTGGGTGTTATGTTCAGGGTTAGGGTTATCTGTTAAAGGTATTGTTTATGCTTAGCGCACGGGCCCTGTCTGCATTAGGCGGGCGGGGGGAGTTTAGGGGGCTGGGATTGTACCCAGGAACCCACTCTATCATACTCTGGGTATGAGCCCGTGGGTTTCATGCAGGACACAGTGGTAGAGCCTCCTTTCACGCATGGCATGGGAGGATTGCAGGCTTTCTAAACTCTAAGAAAGCAAGAAGTCTGAGAATTAGATTTAGGGTTAGGATTCTGGTTAGGGTTAAGGATGAAGTTTAGTGTTAGGGTGAGGGCTTAGGGTTAGGGATTAGGGTTAGGGTTAAAGGTTACTCTTATGTTTAACGGTTACACTATGGTTTAGGGTTGGGGTTTACGGTTAGGGTTAAGATGAGGGGTTAGGGTTTGGTACAGGGTTAGGGTTAAGTGTTAGGTTTAGGGTTGAAGATTAGGATTAGGGTTAGAATTAAAGGTTAGCGTGAGAGTTAACGCTTAGGGTTAAGGTTAAGAGTTAGGGTTTAGGGTTAGGTTTAGGGTTAGGGTTAGTTTTAGGGTTAGAGTTTTGTGCTATGGTTTGTGTTAGAGGTTAGGGTTAGGTTTACTGGTCACGGTTAGGGTTACGTTTAGGGGGTAGCATTAGGGTTAGGGTTAGGGTTAAGGGATAGGATTAGGGATAAGTGTTGGCCTTAGGGTTAGGGTTTAGTGTTAGGTTTAGCATTAAGGATTAGGGTTAGGGTCAGGGTTAAATGCTTGGGTGCGGGTAATGGTTAGGGTCAGGGTTAAGGTTCACGGATAGGGTTAGTGTTAAGGGTTACGGGTAGGGTTAGGGTTCAGGGTTAGTGTTAGCATTAGTGCTTAAGGTTAGGATTAGGCGGTAGGTTAGATTTAGGGTTAGATCTAGGCGTTAGGGTAAGGGCTAGCTTTAGGGTTAAGAGATAGAGTTAGGTTTAATGCTTAGGATTAGGGTTAGGGTTTGGGGTTAAAGTAAGTGTTAGGGGTTAGGTTTAAGGATCCAAGGTTAGGGTTATTTTTAGCTGTAGTGTTAGGGTTAGGGATAAGGGATCCCATTAGCATTAAGGGTCTTCCTTCCTGTAGGGTTAAGGGTTAGGCTTAGAGTTAAAGGTTAAGGTTAGGGTCAGTGTTAAGATTTAGGGTGAAGGTTAACGGTTAGGGTAAAGGTTAAGCATTAGGGTTAGGGATTAGTGATTAGGGTTTTTGGTTAGTGTTAGGGTTAGCGGTTAGGAGTTAGTGTTTTATGAAGGGGTATGGTTAGAATTAGGATTGGGGTTAGAGTTAGGGTGAGGTATAGGGGTTAGGTTTAGGGGTTAGTTTTAGGGTAAAAGGATAGGATTAGGGTTACGGGTTGGGCTTAGGTTTAGGGTTAAAGTTTCCTGCTGGAGTTAGGGATAGGGTTCAGGGTTAGCTTTAGGGGTTCTGGTTAGGGTTAGGTGTTAGGTTAGTGTCAGGGTTAGGTCTAGTCGTGAGGGTAAGGTTTAGGGTTAGCTTTAAGAGCTAGGGTTAGGTTTAATGGTTAGGATTAGGATTAGGGTTAAGGGTTAGGGTAAGGCTTAGGGGTTAGGGTGAAGGGTTAGGGTCAAGGGTTAGGGTTTTTGTTAGGCATAGCGTTGGGGTTAGAAGTAAGGGTTACTGTCAGTGTTAGGGTTGTAGGTAGGGTTACGGTTAGGGTTAGCGGTTTAGAATTAGGGTTAGGGATTAGGTGTCACAGTGATGACTAGGAGATAGGGTTAGAATTATGGGATAGGGGTTGTTCTCAGGAAATGGGTTATGCATTAACGTTAGGATAAGAGGTTAAAGTTAGGCGCACGGTGAGGTTTACGTGTTAAGGGGAGAAATAGGAACAGGGTTGGGTGTTATGTTCAGGGTTAGGGTTATCTGTTAAAGGTATTGTTTATGCTTAGCGCACGGGCCCTGTCTGCATTAGGCGGGCGGGGGGAGTTTAGGGGGCTGGGATTGTACCCGGGAACCCACTCTATCATACTCTGGGTATGGGCCCATGGGTTTCATGCAGGACACAGTGGTAGAGCCTCCTTTCACGCATGGCACGGGAGGATTGCAGGCTTTCTAAACTCTAAGAAAGCAAGAAGTCTGAGAATTAGATTTAGGGTTAGGATTATGGTTAGGGTTAAGGATGAAGTTTAGTGTTAGGGTGAGGGCTTAGGGTTAGGGATTAGGGTTAAGGTTAAAGGTTACTCTTAGGTTTAACGGTTACACTTTGGTTTAGGGTTGAGGTTTACGGTTAGGGTTAAGATGAGGGGTTAGGGTTTGGTACAGGGTTAGGGTTAAGTGTTAGGTTTAGGTTTGAAGATTAGGATTAGGGTTAGGATTAAAGGTTAGCGTGAGAGTTAACGCTTAGGGTTAAGGTTAAGAGTTAGGTTTTAGGTTTAGGGTTAGGGTTAGTTTTAGGTTTAGAGTTATGTGCTATGGTTTGTGTTAGAGGTTAGGGTTAGGTTTACTGGTCACGGTTAGGGTTACGTTTAGGGGGTAGCATTAGGGTTAGGGTTAGGGTTAAGGGATAGGATTAAGGTTAAGTGTTGGGCTTAGGATTAGGGTTTAGTGTTAAGGTTAGCATTAAGGATTAGGGTTAGGGTCAGGGTTAAATGCTTGGGTGCGGGTAATGGTTAGGGTCAGGGTTAAGGTTCACGGATAGGGTTAGTGTTAAGAGTTACGGGTAGGTTTAGGGTTCATGGTTAGTGTTAGCATTAGGGCTTAAGGTTAGGATTAGGCGGTAGGTTAGATTTAGGGTTAGATCTAGGCGTTAGGGTAAGGGCTAGCGTTAGGGTTAAGAGATAGGGTTAGGTTTAATGCTTAGGATTAGGGTGAGGGTTTGGGGTTAAAGTAAGTGTTAGGGGTTAGGTTTAAGGATCCAAGGTTAGGGTTATTTTTAGCTGTAGTGTTAGGGTTAGGGATAAGGGATCCCATTAGCATTAAGGGTCTTCCTTACTGTAGGGTTAAGGGTTAGGCTTAGAGTTAAAGGTTAAGGTTAGGGTCAGTGTTAAGATTAAGGGTGAGGGTTAATGGTCAGGGTAAAGGTTAAGCGTTAGGGTTAGGGATTAGTGATTAGGGTTTTTGGTTAGTGTTAGGGTTAGCGGTTAGGAGTTAGTGTTTTATGAAGGGGTATGGTTAGAATTAGGATTGGGGTTAGAGTTAGGGTGAGGTATAGGGGTTAGGTTTAGGGGTTAGTTTTAGGGTAAAAGGATAGGATTAGGGTTACGGGTTGGGCTTAGGTTTAGGGTTAAAGTTTACTGCTGGGGTTAGGGATAGGGTTCAGGGTTAGCTTTAGGGGTTCTGGTTAGGGTTAGGTGTTAGGTTAGTGTCAGGGTTAGGTCTAGTCGTGAGGGTAAGGTTTAGGGTTAGCTTTAAGAGCTAGGGTTAGGTTTAATGGTTAGGATTAGGATTAGGGTTAAGGGTTAGGGTAAGGCTTAGGGGTTAGGGTGAAGGGTTAGGGTCAAGGGTTAGGGTTTTTGTTAGGCATAGCGTTGGGGTTAGAAGTAAGGGTTACTGTCAGTGTTAGGGTTGTAGGTAGGGTTACGGTTAGGGTTAGCGGTTTAGAATTAGGGTTAGGGATTAGGTGTCACAGTGATGACGAGGAGATAGGGTTATAATTATGGGATAGGGGTTGTTCTCAGGAAATGGTATATGCATTAACGTTAGGATAAGAGGTTAAAGTTAGGCGCACGGTGAGGTTTACGTGTTAAGGGGAGAAATAGGAACAGGGTTGGGTGTTATGTTCAGAGTTAGGGTTATCTGTTAGAGGTATTGTTTATGCTTAGCGCAGGGGCCCTGTCTGCATTAGGCGGGCGGGGGGAGTTTAGGGGGCTGGGATTGTACCCGGGAACACACTCTATCATACTCTGGGTATGGGCCCGTGGGTTTCATGGAGGACACAGTGGTAGAGCCTCATTTCACGCATGGCATGGGAGGATAGCAGGCTTTCTAAACTCTAAGAAAGCAAGAAGTCTGAGAATTAGATTTAGGGTTAGGATTATGGTTAGGGTTAAGGATGAAGTTTAGTGTTAGGGTGAGAGCTTAAGGTTAGGGATTAGGGTTAGGGTTAAAGGTTACTCTTAGGTTTAACGGTTACACTTTGGTTTAGGGTTGAGGTTTACGGTTAGGGTTAAGATGAGGGGTTGGGGTTAGGTTTAGGTACAGGGTTAGGGTTAAGTGTTAGGTTTAGGGTGGAAGATTAGGATTAGGGTTAGGATTAAAGGTTAGCGTGAGAGTTAACGCTTAGGGTTAAGGTTAAGAGTTAGGGTTTAGGGTTAGGGTTAGGGTTAGGATTAGTTTTAGGGTTAGAGTTATGTGCTATGATTTGTGTTAGAGGTTAGGCTTAGGTTTACTGGTCATGGTTAGGGTTACGTTTAGGGGGTAGCATTAGGGTTAGGGTTAGGGATAAGGGATAGGATTAGGGTTAAGTGCTGGGCTTAGGGTTAGGTTTTAGTGTTAGGTTTATCATTAAGGATTATGGTTAGAATCAGGGTTAAATGCTTGGGTGCGGGTAATGGTTAGGGTCAGGGTTAAGGTTCACACATAGGGTTAGTGTTAAGGGTTACGGGTAGGTTTAGGGTTCAGGGTTAGTGTTAGCATTAGGGCTTAAGGTTAGGATAAGGCGCTAGTTAGATTTAGGGTTAGATCTAGGCGTTATGGTAAGGGCTAGCGTTAGGTTTAAAAGATAGGGTTAGGTTTAATGCTTAGGATTAGGGTTAGGGTTTGGGGTTAAAGTAAGTGTTAGGGGTTAGGTTTAAGGATCCAAGGTTAGGGTTATTTTTAGCTGTAGTGTTAGGGTTAGGGATAAGGGATTCCATTAGCATTAAGGGTCTTCCTTCCTGTAGGGTTAAGGGTTAGGCTTAGAGTTAAAGGTTAAGGTTAGGGTCAGTGTTAAGATTTAGGGTGAGGGTTAACGGTTAGGGTAAAGGTTAAGCGTTAGGGTTAGGGATTAGTGATTAGGGTTGTTGGTTAGTGTTAGGGTTAGCGGTTAGGGGTTACCGTTTTACGAAGGGGTATGGTTAGAATTAGGATTGGGGTTAGAGTTAGGGTGAGGTATAGGGGTTAGGTTTAGGGGTTAGTTTTAGGGTAAAAGGATAGGATTAGGGTTACGGGTTGGGCTTATGTTTAGGGTTAAAGTTTACTGCTAGGGTTAGGGATAGGGTTCAGGGTTAGCTTTAGGGGTTCTGGTTAGGGTTAGGTGTTAGGTTAGTGTCAGGGTTAGGTCTGGTCGTGAGGGTAAGGTTTAGGGTTAGCTTTAAGAGCTAGGGTTAGGTTTAATGGTTAGGATTAGGATTAGGGTTAAGGGTTAGGGTAAGGCTTAGGGGTTAGGGTGAAGGGTTAGGGTCAAGGGTTGAGGTTTTTGTTAGGCATAGCAATGGGGTTAGAAGTAAGGATTACTGTCAGTGTTAGGGTTGTAGGTAGGGTTACGGTTAGGGTTAGCGGTTTAGAATTAGGGTTAGGGATTAGGTGTCACAGTGATGACTAGGAGATAGGGTTAGAATTATGGGATAGGGGTTGTTCTCAGGAAATGGGTTATGCATTAACGTTAGGATAAGAGGTTAAAGTTAGGCGCACGGTGAGGTTTACGTGTTAAGGGGAGAAATAGGAACAGGGTTGGGTGTTATGTTCAGGGTTAGGTTTATCTGTTAAAGGTATTGTTTATGCTTAGCGCACGGGCCCTGTCTGCATTAGGCGGGCTGGGGGAGTTTAGGGGGCTGGGATTGTACCCGGGAACCCACTCTATCATACTCGGGGTATGGGCCCATGGGTTTCATGCAGGACACAGTGGTAGAGCCTCCTTTCACGCATGGCATGGGAGGATTGCAGGCTTTCTAAACTCTAAGAAAGCAAGAAGTCTGAGAATTAGATTTAGGGTTAGGATTCTGGTTAGGGTTAAGGATGAAGTTTAGTGTTAGGGTGAGGGCTTAGGGTTAGGGATTAGGGTTAGGGTTAAAGGTTACTCTTAGGTTTAACGGTTACACTTTGGTTTCGGGTTGAGGTTTACGGTTAGGGTTAAGATGAGGGGTTAGGGTTTGGTACAGGGTTAGGGTTAAGTGTTAGGTTTAGGGTTGAAGATTAGGATTAGGGTTAGGATTAAAGGTTAGCGTGAGAGTTAACGCTTAGTGTTAAGGTTAAGGGTTAGGTTTAGGGTTAGGGTTAGGGTTAGTTTTAGGGTTAGAGTTATGTGCTATGGTTTATGTTAGAGGTTAGGGTTAGATTTATTGATGACGGTTAGGGTTACGTTTAGGGGTTAGCATTAGGGTTAGGGTTCAGGGATAGGATTAGGGTTAAGTGTTGGGCTTAGGGTTAGGTTTAGGTGTTAGGGTTATCATTAAGGATTAGGGGTAGGGTCAGGGTTAAATGCTTGGGTGCGGGTAATGGTTAGGGTCAGGGTTAAGGTTCACGGATAGGGTTAGTGTTAAGGGTTACGGGTAGGTTTAGGGTTCAGGGTTAGTGTTAGCATTAGGGCTTAAGGTTAGGATTAGGCGGTAGCTTAGTTTTAGGGTTAGATCTAGGCGTTAGGGTAAGGGCTAGCGTTAGGGTTAAGAGATAGGGTTAGATTTAATGATTAGTATTAAGGTTAGGCTTTGGGGTTAAAGTAAGTGTTAGGGGTTAGGTTTAAGGATCAAAGGTTACGGTTATTTTTAGCTGTAGTGTTAGGGTTAGGAATAAGGGATCCCATTAGCATTAAGGGTCTTCCTTACTGTAGGGTTAAGGCTTAGGCTTAGAGTTAAAGGTTAAGGTTAGGGTGAGTGTTAAGATTTAGGGTGAGGGTTAACGGTTAGGGTAAAGGTTAAGCGTTAGGGTTAGGGATTAGTGATTAGGGTTTTTGGTTAGTGTTAGGGTTAGCGGTTAGGAGTTAGTGCTTTATGAAGGGGTATGGTTAGAATTAGGACTGGGGTTAGAGTTAGGGTGAGGTATAGGGGTTAGGTTTAGGGGTTAGTTTTTGGGGTAAAAGGATAGGATTAGGGTTACGGGTTGGGCTTAGGTTTAGGGTTAAAGTTTACTGCTGGGGTTAGGGATAGGGTTCAGGGTTATCTTTAGGGGTTCTGGTTAGGGTTAAACGCTGAACACCTGCAAATAATTTTCAACGTAGTGGTTAATTGAAAAGCTCTGCGATATACTTCTTGGAACAAGCCAGTTACCTGTTCCCACGCAAAGAGGAGTATATAGAACCATGGTGGATTTCCAGCTGATGAAGTAAAGGATTATTAAAGGAACGGGATGACCATGGGGATCATCGTCAATTCTCTGAAACAGAATCCGCCCTTTTCACCTGCCAAACACATGCCCACTTCTCCTCTCTGGGGATAATAAAAACTAACCAGCGAACTGACAGAGGGCCTGACCCCCCCATCCACATCGACCACACACAAAAAAAAACCGTACCCTCCAGCTACTAATTATAATGCTAACTTGCAAAATTTCGCTTCATTTTAAAACAATGGAAAAATTGTGGTGGGATGATACTTAGAAGAATGGCTTCTTGTCAGTCTCCACTAACAAAAATAGGCAACACCAAGTCAGCTACTCCTCAGCATAGTTATGTCCGTCGCAGCCTTCTTGGGTTTCAGGAGGCACATACAAACGTTAGCAAAATTATGGTGAAACGCTGAACACCTGCAAATAATTTTCAACGTACTGGCTGATTTGAAAACTCTCCAGCATACTTCTTGGAACAAGCCAGGTACCTGTGCTCACGCATAGAGGAGTATATAGAAACATGGAGGAATCCCAGCTGATGAAGCAAAGGATTCTTAAAGGAATAAGATGACCATGCGGATCCTGTTTAATTCTCTGAAACAGAATCCGCACTTTTCACCTGCCAAACACATGCCCACTACTCTTCTCTGGGGATAATAAAAACAAACCAGCGATCTGACAGAGGGCCTGAACACCCATCCTGAAAGACCCCACCAAAAAAAAAAAGTACCCTCAGCTACTAATTATAATGCCAATTTGCAAAATTTCCCTGCATTTTTAAACAATGGAGAAATGATGGTGGGATGATACTTAGAAGAATGGCTTCTTGTCAGGCTCCACTAAAAAAATAGGCAACACGAATTCAGCTACGCCTCAGCATACTTATATCCGTGGCAGTCATATTGGGTTTCAGGAGACACATACAAACGTTATAAGAATTATGGTGAAACGCTGAAAACCTGCAATAGATTTTCAACGTACTGCTTAATTGAAAAGCTCTGCGGCATACTTCTTGGAACAAGCCAGTTACCTGTTCCCACGCAAAGAGGAGTATATAGAACCACGGTGGATTTCCAGCTGATGAAGTAAAGGATTATTAAAGGAACGGGATGACCATGGGGATCATCGTTAATTCTCTGAAACAGAATCCGCCCTTTTCACCTGCCAAACACATGCCCACTTCTCCTCTCTGGGGATGATAAAAACTAACCAGCGAACTGACAGAGGGCCTTACCCCCCCCATCCACATCGACCACACACAAAAAAAAAACCGTACCCTCAAGCTACTAATTATAATGCTAACTTCCAAAATTTCCCTGCATTTTAAAACAATGGAAAAATGGTGGTGGGATCATACTTAGAAGAATGGCTTCTTGTCTGTCTCAACTAACAAAAATAGGCAACACCAAGTCAGCTACTCCTCAGCATAGTTATGCCAGTCGCAGCCTTCTTGGGTTTCAGGAGGCACATAAAACGTTATCAAAATTACGGTGAAACGCTGAAAACCTGCAAATAATTTTCAACGTACTGGTTAATTTGAAAACTCTCCAGCATACTTCTTGGAACAAGCCAGGTACCTGTGCCCACGCATAGAGGAGTATATAGAAACATGGTGGAATCCCAGCTGATGAATCAAAGGATTCTTAAAGGAACGGGATTACCATGCGGATCCTGTTTAATTCTCTGAAACAGATCCGCAGTTTTCACCTGCCATACTAATACCCACTTCTCCTCTCTGGGGATAATAAAAACCAACCGGGGAACTGACAGAGGGCCTGACCAACACATCCACACCGACCCCACAGGAAAAAAAAAAAAAAAACACCGTAGCCTCCAGCTACTAATTATAATGCTAATTTGCAAATCTTTCCTGCATTTTTAAACAATGGAAAAATGATGGTGAGAAGATACTTAGAAGAATGGATTCTTGTCAGTCTCCACTAACAAAAATAGGCAAAACCAAGTCAGCTACGCCTCAGCATAGTTATGTCCGTCGCAGCCTTCTTGGGTTTCAGGAGGCACAAACAAACGTTATCACAATTATGGTGAAACACTGAACACCTGCAAATAATTTTCAACGTACTGGTTAATTGAAAAGTTCTGCAGCATACTTCTTGGAACAAGCCAGTTACCTGTTCTCACGCAAAGAGGAGTATATAGAACCATGGTGGATTTCCAGCTGATGAAGTAAAGGATTATTAAAGGAACGGGATGACCAGGGGGATCATCCTTAATTCTCTGAAAGAGAATCCGCCCTTTTCACCTGCCAAACACATGCCCACTTCTCCTCTCTGGGGATAATAAAAACTAACCAGCGAACTGACAGAGGGCCTGACCCCCCGCCATCCACATCGACCACACACAAAAAAAAAAACCGTACCCTCCAGCTTCTAATTATAATGCTAACTTGCAAAATTTCCCTGCATTTTAAAACAATGGAAAAATGGTGGTGGGATCATACTTAGAAGAATGGCTTCTTGTCTGTCTCAACTAACAAAAATAGGCAACACCAAGTCAGCTACTCCTCAGCACAGTTATGCCAGTCGCAGCCTTCTTGGGTTTCAGGAGGCACATACAAACGTTATCAAAATTACGGTGAAACGCTGAAAACCTGCAAATAATTTTCAACGTACTGGTTAATTTGAAAACTCTCCAGCATACTTCTTGGAACAAGCCAGGTACCTGTGCCCACGCATAGAGGAGTATATAGAAACATGGTGGAATCCCAGCTGATGAAGCAAAGGATGCTTAAAGGAATGAGATGACCATGCGGATCCTGTTTAATTCTCTGAAACAGAATCCGCGCTTTTCACCTGCCAAACACATGCCCACTACTCTTCTCTGGGGATAATAAAAACAAACCAGCGATCTGACAGAGGGCCTGAACACCCATCCTGACCGACCCCACAAAACAAAAAAGTACCCTCCAGCTACTAATTATAATGCCAATTTGCAAAATTTCCCTGCATTTTTAAACAATGGAGAAATGATGGTGGGATGATACTTAGAAGAATGGCTTCTTCTCAGTCTCCACTGACAAAAATAGGCAACACCAAGTCAGCTACGCCTCAGCATAGTTATGTCCGTAGCAGCCATATTTGGTTTCAGTAGGCACATACACACGTTATCACAATTATGGTGAAACGCTGAAAACCTGCAAAGGATTTTCAACATACTGGTTAACTGAAAAGCTCTGAGGCATACTTCTTGGAACTAGCCAGTTTCCTGTGCCCACGCATAGAGAAGTATATAGAACCATGGTGGATTCCCAGCTCATGAAGCAAAGGATTCTTAAAGGAACGGGATTACCATGCGGATCCTGTTTAATTCTCTGAAACAGATCCGCAGTTTTCACCTGCCATACTAATACCCACTTCTCCTCTCTGGGGATAATAAAAACAAACCAGCGAACTGACAGAGGGCCTGACCAACACATGCACACCGACTTCAGAGGAAAAAAAAAAAAAAAAAACACCGTAGCCTCCAGCTACTTATTATAATGCTAACTTGCAAAACGTTCCTGCATTTTTAAACAATGGAAAAATGATGTTGAGATGATACTTAGAAGAATGGATTCTTGTCAGTCTCCACTAATAAAAATAGGCAAAACCAATTCAGCTACGCCTCAGCATAGTTCTGTCCGTCGCAGCCTTCTTGGGTTTCAGGAGGCACAAACAAACGTTATCACAATTATGGTGAAACGCTGAACACCTGCAAATAATTTTCAACGTACTGGTTAATTGAAAAGCTCTGCGGCATACTTCTTGGAACAAGCCAGTTACCTGTTCCCACGCAAAGAGTAGTATATGGAACCATGGTGGATTTCCAGCTGATGAAATAAAGGATTATTAAAGGAACGGGATGACCATAGGGATCATCGTAAATTCTCTGAAAGAGAATCCGCCCTTTTCACCTGCCAAACACATGCCCACTTCTCCTCTCTGGGGATAATAAAAACTAACCAGCGAACTGACAGAGGGCCTGAACCCCACCATCCACATCGACTACACAAAAAAATAAAACCGTACCCTCCAGCTACTAATTATAATGCTAACTTGCAAAATTTCCCTGCATTTTAAAACAATGGAAAAATGGTGGTGGGATCATACTTAGAAGAATGGCTTCTTGTCAGTCTCCACTAACAAAAATAGGCAACACCAAGTCAGCTACTCCTCAGCATAGTTATGTCCGTCGCAGCCTTCTTGGGTTTCAGGAGGCACAAACAAACGTTATCACCATTATGGTGAAACGCTGAACACCTGCAGATAATTTTCAACGTAGTGGTTAATTGAAAAGCTCTGCGTCATACTTCTTGGAACAAGCCAGTTACCTGTTCCCACGCAAAGAGGAGAATATAGAACCATGGTGGATTTCCAGCTGATGAAGTAAAGGATTATTAACGGAACGGGATGACCATGGGGATCATCGTTAATTCTCTGATACAGAATCCGCCCTTTTCACCTGCCAAACACATGCCCACTTCTCCTCTCTGGGGTTAATAAAAACTAACCAGCGAACTGACAGAGGGCCTGACCCCCACCATCCACATCGACCACACAAAAAAAAAATCCGTACCCTCCAGCTACTAATTATAATGCTAACTTGCAAAATTTCCCTGCATTTTAAAACAATGGAAAAATGATGGTGGGATGATACTTAGAAGAATGGCTTCTTTTCAGTCTCCATAAGAAAAATAGGCAACACCAAGTCAGCTACTCCTCAGCATAGTTATGTCCGTCGCAGCCTTCTTGGGTTTCAGGAGGCAGAAACAAACGTTATCACCATTATGGTGAAACGCTGAACACCTGCAAATAATTTTCAACGTAGTGGTTAATTGAAAAGCTCTGCGGCATACTTCTTGGAACAAGGCAGTTACCTGTTCCCACGCAAAGAGGAGTATACAGAACCATGGTGGATTTCCAGCTGATGAAGTAAAGGATTATTAAAGGAACGGGGTGACCATGGGGATCATCGTTAATTCTCTGAAACAGAATCCGCCCTTTTCACCTGCCAAACACATGCACACTTCTCCTCTCTGGGGATAATAAAAACTAACCAGCGAACTGACAGAGGGCCTAACTCCCCCATCCACATGGACCACACACACAAAAAAAACCGTACCCTCCAGCTACTAATTTTAATGCTAACTTGAAAAATTTCCCTGCATTTTAAAACAATGGAAAAATGGTGGTGGGATGATACTTAGAAGAATTGCTTGTGGACAGTCTCCACTAAGAAAAATAGGCAACACCAAGTCAGCTACGCCTCAGCATAGGTATGTCCGTCGCAGCCTTCTTGGGTTGCAGGAGGCACAAACAAACGTTATCACAATTATGGTGAAACGCTGAACAGCTGCAAATAATTTTCAACGTACTGGTTAATGGAAAAGCTCTGCGGCATACTTCTTGGAACAAGCCAGTTACCTGTTCCCACGCAAAGAGGAGTATATAGAACCATGGTGGATTTCCAGCTGATGAAGTAAAGGATTATTAAAGGAACGGGATGACCATGGGGATCATCGTTAATTCTCTGAAACAGAATCCGCCCTTTTCACCTGCCAAACACATGCCCACTTCTCCTCTCTGGGGATAATAAAAACTAACCAGCGAACTGACAGAGGGCCTGACCCCCACCATCCACATCGACCACACAAAAAAAAGAAAAAACCGTACCCTCCAGCTACTAATTATAATGCTAACTTGCAAAATTTCCCTGCATTTTAAAACAATGGAAAAATGGTGGTGGGATGATACTTAGAAGAATGGCTTCTTGTCAGTCTCCACTAACAAAAATAGGCAACACCAAATCAGCTACTCCTCAGCATAGTTATGTCCGTCGCAGCCATCTAGGGTTTCAGGAGGCACAAACAAAGGTTATCACAATTATGGTGAAACGCTGAACACCTGCAAATAATTTTCAACGTACTGGTTAATTGAAAAGCTCTGCGGCATACTTCTTGGAACAAGCCACTTACCTGTTCCCACGCAAAGAGGAGTATATAGAACCATGGTGGATTTCCAGCTGATGAAGTAAAGGATTATTAAAGGAACGGGATGACCATGGGGATCATCGTTAATTCTGTGAAACAGAATCCGCCCTTTTCACCTGCCAAACACATGCCCACTTCTCCTCTCTGGGGATAATAAAAACTAACCAGCGAACTGACAGAGGGCCTGACCCCGCCCCCATCCACATCGACAACACACAAAAAAAAAACCGTACCCTCCATCTACTAATTATAATGCTAACTTGCAAAATTTCCCTGCATTTTAAAACAATGGAAAAATGGTGGTGGGATCATACTTAGAAGAAAGGCTTCTTGTCTGTCTCCACTAACAAAAATAGGCAACACCAAGTAAGCTACTCCTCAGCATAGTTATGTCCGTCGCAGCCTTCTTGGGTTTCAGCAGGCACATACAAACGTTATCAAAATTATGGTGAAACGCTGAACACCTGCAAATAATTTTCAACGTACTGGTTAATTTGAAAACTCTCCAGCATACTTCTTGGAACAAGCCAGGTACCTGTGCCCACGCATAGAGGAGTATATAGAATCATGGTGGAATCCCAGCTGATGAAGCAAAGGATTCTTAAAGGAATGAGATGACCATGCGGATCCTGTTTAATTCTCTGAAACAGAATCCGCATTTTTCACCTGCCAAACACATGCCCACTACTCTTCTCTGGGGATAATAAAAACAAACCAGCGATCTGACAGAGGGCCTGAACACCCATCCTGACCGACCCCACAAAACAAAAAAGTACCCTCCAGCTACTAATTATAATGCCAATTTGCAAAATTTCCCTGCATTTTTAAACAATGGAGAAATGATGGTGGGATGATACTTAGAAGAATGGCTTCTTGTCAGTCTCCACTGACAAAAATAGGCAACACCAAGTCAGCTACGCCTCAGCATAGTTATGTCCGTAGCAGCCATATTTGGTTTCAGTAGGCACATACACACATTATCACAATTATTCTGAAACGCTGAAAACCTGCAAAGGATTGTCAACATACTGGTTCATTGAAAAGCTCTGAGGCATACTTCTTGGAACTAGCCAGTTTCCTGTGCCCACGCATAGAGAAGTATATAGAACCATGGTGGATTCCCAGGTCATGAAGCAAAGGATTCTTAAAGGAACGGGATTACCATGCGGATCCTGTTTAATTCTCTGAAACAGATCCGCAGTTTTCACCTGCCATACTAATACCGACTTCTCCTCTCTGGGGATAATAAAAACCAACCGGGGAACTGACAGAGGGCCTGACCAACACATCCACACCGATCCCACAGGAAAAAAAAAAAAAAAAAAAAAAAAAAACACCGTAGCCTCCAGCTACTAATTATAATGCTAACTTGCAAAACTTTCCTGCATTTTTAAACAATGGAAAAATAATGGTGAGATGATACTTAGAAGAATGGATTCTTGTCAGTCTCCACTAACAAAAATAGGCAAAACCAAGTCAGCTACGCCTCAGCATAGTTATGTCCGTCGCAGCCTTCTTGGGTTTCAGGAGGCACAAACAAACGTTATCACAATTATGGTGAAACGCTGAACACCTGCAAATAATTTTCAACGTACTGGTTAATTGAAAAGCTCTGCGGCATACTTCTTGGAACAAGCCAGTTACCTGTTCCCACGCAAAGAGGAGTATATAGAACCATGGTGGATTTCCAGCTGATGAAGTAAAGGATTCTTAAAGGAACGGGATGACCATAGGGATCATCGTTAATTCTCTGAAACAGAATCCGCCCTTTTCACCTGCCAAACACATGCCCACTTCTCCTCTCTGGGGATAATAAAAACTAACCAGCGAACTGACAGAGGGCCTGACCCCCCAATCTACATCGACCACACACACAAAAAAAACCGTACCCTCCAGCTACTAATTATAATGCTAACTTGCAAAATTTCCCTGCATTTTAAAACAATGGAAAAATGGTGGTGGGATCATACTTAGAAGAATGGCTTCTTGTCTGTCTCCACTAACAAAAATAGGCAACACCAAGTCAGCTACTCCTCAGCATACTTATGTCCGTCGCAGCCTTCTTGGGTTTCAGGAGGCAAAAACAAAGGTTATCACAATTATGGTGAAACGCTGAACACCTGCAAATAATTTTCAACGTACTGGTTAATTTGAAAACTCTCCAGCATACTTCTTGGAACAAGCCAGGTACCTGTGCCCACGCATAGAGGAGTATATAGAATCATGGTGGAATCCCAGCTGATGAAGCAAAGGATTCTTAAAGGAATGAGATGACCATGAGGATCCTGTTTAATTCTCTGAAACAGAATCCGCACTTTTCACCTGCCAAACACATGCCCACTACTCTTCTCTGGGGATAATAAAAACAAACCAGCGATCTGACAGAGGGCCTGAACACCCATCCTGACCGACCCCACAAAACAAAAAAGTACCCTCCAGCTACTAATTATAATGCCAATTTGCAAAATTTCCCTGCATTTTTAAACAATGGAGAAATGATGGTGGGATGATACTTAGAAGAATGGCTTCTTGTCAGTCTCCACTGACAAAAATAGGCAACACCAAGTCAGCTACGCCTCAGCATAGTTATGTCCGTCGCAGCCATATTTGGTTTCAGTAGGCACATACACACGTTATCACAATTATTCTGAAACGCTGAAAACCTGCAAAGGATTTTCAACATACTGGTTAATTGAAAAGCTCTGAGGCATACTTCTTGGAACAAGCCAGTTTCCTGTGCCCACGCATAGAGAAGTACATAGAACCATGGTGGATTCCCAGCTCATGAGGCAAAGGATTCTTAAAGGAACGGGATTACCATGCGGATCCTGTTTAATTCTCTGAAACAGATCCGCAGTTTTCACCTGCCATACTAATACCCACTTCTCCTCTCTGGGGATAATAAAAACCAACCGGGGAACTGACAGAGGGCCTGACCAACACATCCACACTGACTCCACAGGAAAAAAAAAAAAAAACACCGTAGCCTCCAGCTACTAATTATAATGCTAACTTGCAAAACTTTCCTGGATTTTTAAACAATGGAAAAATGATGGTGAGATGATACTTAGTAGAATGGATTGTTGTCACTCTCCACTAACAAAAATAGGCAATACCAAGTCAGCTACACCTCAGCATAGTTATGACCGTCGCAGCCTTCTTGGGTTGCAGGAGGCACAAACAAACGTTATCACAATTATGGTGAAACGCTGAACACCTGCAAATAATTTTCAACGTAGTGGTTAATTGAAAAGCTCTTTGGCATACTTCTTGGAACAAGGCAGTTACCTGTTCCCACGCAAAGAGGAGTATATAGAACCATGGTGGATTTCCAGCTGATGAAGTAAAGGATTATTAAACGAACGGGATGACCATGGGGATCATCGTTAATTCTCTGAAACAGAATCCGCCCTTTTCACCTGCCAAACACATGCCCACTTCTCCTCTCTGGGGATAATAAAAACTAACCAGCGAACTGACAGAGGGCCTGACCCCACCATCCACATCGACCACACAAAAAAAAGAAAAAACTGTACCCTCCAGCTACTAATTATAATGCTAACTTGCAAAATTTCCCTGCATTTTAAAACAATGGAAAAATGGTGGTGGGATGATACTTAGAAGAATGGCTTCTTGTCAGTCTCCACTAACAAAAATAGGCAACACCAAGTCAGCTACTCCTCAGCATAGTTATGTCCGTCGCAGCCTTCCTGGGTTTCAGGAGGCACAAACAAAGGTTATCACAATTATGATGAAACGCTGAACACCTGCAAATAATTTTCAACGTACTGGTTAATTGAAAAGCTCTGCGGCATACTTCTTGGAACAAGCCACTTACCTGTTCCCACGCAAAGAGGAGTATATAGAACCATGGTGGATTTCCAGCTGATGAAGTAAAGGATTATTAAAGGAACGGGATGACCATGGGGATCATCGTTAATTCTCTGAAACAGAATCCGCCCTTTACACCTGCGAAACACATGCCCACTTCTTCTCTCTGGGGATAATAAAAACTAACCAGCGAACTGAAAGAGGGCCTGACCTCACCATCCACATCGACCACACACAAAAAAAAAACCGTACCCTCCAGCTACTAATTATAATGCTAACTTGCAAAATTTCCCTGCATTTTAAAACAATGGAAAAATGGTGGTGGGATGATACTTAGAAGAATGGCTTCTTGTCAGTCTCCACTAACAAAAATAGGCAACACCAAGTCAGCTACTCCTCAGCATAGTTATGTCCGTCGCAGCCTTCTTGGGTTTCAGGAAGCACAAACACACGTTATCACAATTATGGTGAAACGCTGAACACCTGCAAATAATTTTCAACGTAGTGGTTAATTGAAAAGCTCTGCGGCATACTTCTTGGAACAAGCCAGTTACCTGTTCCCACGCAAAGAGGAGTATATAGAACCATGGTGGATTTCCAGCTGATGAAGTAAAGGATTATTAAAGGAACGGGATGACCATGGGGATCATATTTAATTCTCTGAAACAGAATCCGCCCTTTTCACCTGCCAAACACATGCCCACTTCTCCTCTCTGGGGATAATAAAAACTAACCAGCGAACTGACAGAGGGCCTAACCCCCCCATCCACATCGACCACACACACAAAAAAAACCGTACCCTCCAGCTACTAATTATAATGCTAACTTGAAAAATTTCCCTGCATTTTAAAACAATGGAAAAATGGTGGTGGGATCATACTTAGAAGAATTGCTTGTGGACAGTCTCCACTAACAAAAATAGGCAACACCAAGTCAGCTACGCCTCAGCATAAGTATGTCCGTCGCAGCCTTCTTGGGTTTCAGGAGGCACAAACACACGTTATCACAATTATGGTGAAACGCTGAACACCTGCAAATAATTTTCAACGTAGTGGTTAATTGAAAAGCTCTGCGGCATACTTCTTGGAACAAGGCAGTTACCTGTTCCCACGCAAAGAGGAGTATATAGAACCATGGTGGATTTCCAGCTGATGAAGTAAAGGATTATTAAAGGAACGGGATGACCATGGGGATCATCGTTAATTCTCTGAAATAGAATCCGCCCTTTTCACCTGCCAAACACATGCCCACTTCTCCTCTCTGGGGATAATAAAAACTAACCAGCGAACTGACAGAGGGCCTGACCCCCCCCCATCCACATCGACAACACACAAAAAAAAAACCGTACCCTCCAGCTACTAATTATAATGCTAACTTGCAAAATTTCCCTGCATTTTAAAACAATGGAAAAATGGTGGTGGGATCATACTTAGAAGAAAGGCTTCTTGTCTGTCTCCACTAACAAAAATAGGCAACACCAAGTCAGCTACTCCTCAGCATAGTTATGTCCGTCGCAGCCTTCTTGGGTTTCAGCAGGCACATACAAACGTTATCAAAATTATGGTGAAACGCTGAACACCTGCAAATAATTTTCAACGTACTGGTTAATTTGAAAACTCTCCAGCATACTTCTTGGAACAAGCCAGGTACCTGTGCCCACGCATAGAGGAGTATATAGAGTCATGGTGGAATCCCAGCTGATGAAACAAAGGATTCTTAAAGAATGAGATGACCATGCGGATCCTGTTTAATTCTCTGAAACAGAATCCGCACTTTTCACCTGCCAAACACATGCCCACTACTCTTCTATGGGGATAATAAAAACAAACCAGCGATCTGACAGAGGGCCTGAACACCCATCCTGACCGACCCCACAAAACAAAAAAGTACCCTCCAGGTACTGATTATAATGCCAATTTGCAAAATTTCCCTGCATTTTTAAACCATGGAGAAATGATGGTGGGATGATACTTAGAAGAATGGCTTCTTGTCAGTCTCCACTGACAAAAATAGGCAACACCAAGTCAGCTACGCCTCAGCATAGTTATGTCCGTAGCAGCCATATTTGGTTTCAGTAGGCACATACACATATTATCACAATTATTCTGAAACGCTGAAAACCTGCAAAGGATTGTCAACATACTGGTTAATTGAAAAGCTCTGAGGCATACTTCTTGGAACTAGCCAGTTTCCTGTGCCCACGCATAGAGAAGTATATAGAACCATGGTGGATTCCCAGGTCATGAAGCAAAGGATTCTTAAAGGAACGGGATTACCATGCGGATCCTGTTTAATTCTCTGAAACAGATCTGCAGTTTTCACCTGCCATACTAATACCGACTTCTCCTCTCTGGGGATAATAAAAACCAACCGGGGAACTGACAGAGGGCCTGACCAACACATCCACACCGACCCCACAGGAAAAAAAAAAAAAAAAAAAAAAACACCGTAGCCTCCAGCTACTAATTATAATGCTAACTTGCAAAACTTTCCTGCATTTTTAAACAATGGAAAAATGATGGTGAGATGATACTTAGAAGAATGGATTCTTGTCAGTCTCCACTAACAAAAATAGGCAAAACCAAGTCAGCTACACCTCAGGATAGTTATGTCCGTCGCAGCCTTCTTGGGTTTCAGGAGGCACAAACAAAGTTTCTCAAATTATGGTGAAACGCTGAACACCTGCAAATAATTTTCAACGTACTGGTTAATGGAAAAGCTCTGCGGCATACTTCTTGGAACAAGCCAGTTACTTGTTCCCATTCAAAGAGGAGTATATAGAACCATGGTGGATTTCCAGCTGATGAAGTAAAGGATTATTAAAGGAACGGGATGACCATGGGGATCATCGTTAATTCTCTGAAACAGAATCCGCCCTTTTCACCTGCCAAACACATGCCCACTTCTCCTCTCTGGGGATAATAAAAACCAACCAGCGAACTGACAGAGGGCCTGACCCCCCCATCCACATCGACCACACACAAAAAAAAAACCGTACCCTCCAGCTACTAATTATAATGCTAACTTGCAAAATTTCCCTGCATTTTAAAACAATGGAAAAATGGTGGTGGGATGATACTTAGAAGAATGGCTTCTTGTCAGTCTCCACTAACAAAAATAGGCAACACCAAGTCAGCTACTCCTCAGCATAGTTATGTCCGTCGCAGCCTTCTTGGGTTTCAGGAGGCACAAACACACGTTATCACAATTATGGTGAAACGCTGAACACCTGCAAATAATTTTCAACGTAGTGGTTAATTGAAAAGCTCTGCGGCATACTTCTTGGAACAAGCCAGTTACCTGTTCCCACGCAAAGAGGAGTATATAGAACCATGGTGGATTTCCAGCTGATGAAGTAAAGGATTATTAAAGGAACGGGATGACCATGGGGATCATCGTTAATTCTCTGAAACAGAATCCGCCCTTTTCACCTGCCAAACACATGCCCACTTCTCCTCTCTTGGGATAATAAAAACTAACCAGCGAACTGACAGAGGGCCTGACCCCCACCATCCACATCGACCACACACAAAAAAAATCCGTACCCTCCAGCTACTAATTATAATGCTAACTTGCAAAATTTCCCTGCATTTTAAAACAATGAAAAAATGGTGGTGGGATCATACTTAGAAGAATGGCTTCTTGTCTGTCTCCACTAAAAAAAATAGGCAACACCAAGTCAGCTACTCCTCAGCATAGTTATGTCCGTCGCAGCCTTCTTGGGTTTCGGGAGGGACATACAAACGTTATCAAAATTATGGTGAAATGCTGAACACCTGCAAATAATTTTCAACGTACTGGTTAATTTGAAAACTCTCCAGCATACTTCTTGGAACAAGCCAGGTACCTGTGCCCACGCATAGAGGAGTATATAGAAACGTGTTGGAATCCCAGCTGATGAAGCAAAGGATTCTTAAAGGAATGAGATGACCATGCGGATCCTGTTTAATTCTCTGAAACAGAATCCGCCCTTTTCACCTGCCAAACACATGCCCACTACTCTTCTCTGGGGATAATAAAAACAAACCAGCGATCTGACAGAGGGCCTGAACACCCATCCTGACCGACCCTACAAAACAAAAAAGTACCCTCCAGCTACTAATTATAATGCCAATTTGCAAAACTTCCCTGCATTTTTAAACAATGGAGAAATGATGGTGGGATGATACTTAGAAGAATGGCTTCTTGTCAGTCTCCACTGACAAAAATAGGCAACACCAAGTCAGCTACGCCTCAGCATAGTTATGTCCGTAGCAGCCATATTTGGTTTCAGTAGGCACATACACACGTTATCACAATTATGGTGAAACGCTGAAAACCTGCAAAGGATTTTCAACATACTGGTTCATTGAAAAGCTCTGAGGCATACTTCTTGGAACAAGCCAGTTTCCTGTGCCCACGCATAGAGAAGTATATAGAACCATGGTGGATTCCCAGGTCATGAAGCAAAGGATTCTTAAAGGAACGGGATTACCATGCGGATTCTGTTTAATTCATTGAAACAGATCCGCAGTTTTCACCTGCCATACTAATACCCACTTCTCCTCTCTGGGAATAATAAAAACAAACCAGCGAACTGACAGAGGGCCTGACCAACACATCCACACCGACCCCACAGGAAAAAAAAAAAAAAAAAAACACCATAGCCTCCAGCTACTAATTATAATGCTAACTTGCAAAACATTCCTGAATTTTTAAACAATGGAAAAATGATGGTGAGATGATACTTAGAAGAACGGATTCTTGTCAGTCTCCACTAACAAAAATAGGCAAAACCAAGTCAGCTACGACTCAGCATAGTTATGTCCGACGCAGGCTTCTTGGGTTTCAGGAGGCACAAACAAACGTTATCACAATTATGGTGAAACGCTGAACACCTGCAAATAATTTTCAACGTAGTGGTTAATTGAAAAGCTCTGTGGCATACTTCTTGGAACAAGCCAGTTACCTGTTCCCACGCAAAGAGGAGTATATAGAACCATGGTGGATTTCCAGCTGATGAAGTAAAGGATTATTAAAGGAACGGGATGACCATGGGGATCATCGTTAATTCTCTGAAACAGAATCCGCCCTTTTCACCTGCCAAACACATGCCCACTTCTCCTCTCTGGGGATAATAAAAACTAACCATTGAACTGACAGAGTGCCTGACCCCCACCATCCACATCGACCACACAAAAAAAAAAAACCGTACCCTCCAGCTACTAATTATAATGCTAACTTGGAAAATTTCCCTGCATTTTAAAACAATGGAAAAATGGTGGTGGGATGATACTTAGAAGAATGGCTTCTTGTCAGTCTCCACTAACAAAAATAGGCAACACCAAGTCAGCTACTCCTCAGCATAGGTATGTCCATCGCAGCCTTCTTGGGTTTCAGGAGGCACAAAAAAACCTTATCACAATTATGGTGAAACGCTGAACACCTGCAAATAATTTTCAAAGTAGTGGTTAATTGAAAAGCTCTGCGGCACACTTCTTGGAACAAGCCAGTTACCTGTTCCCACGCAAATAGGAGTATATAGAACCATGGTGGATTTCCAGCTGATGAATAAAGGATTATTAAAGGAACGGGATGACCATGGGGATCATCGTTAATTCTCTGAAACAGAATCCGCCCTTTTCACCTGCCAAACACATGCCCACTTCTCCTCTCTGGGGATAATAAAAACTAACCAACGAACTGACAGAGGGCCTGAGCCCCCCATCCACATCGACCACACACACAAAAAAAAAAACGTACCCTCCAGCTACTAATTATAATGCTAACTTGCAAAATTTCCCTGCATTTTAAAACAATGGAAAAATGGTGGTGGGATGATACTTAGAAGAATGGCTTCTTGTCAGTCTCCACTAACAAAAATAGGCAACACCAAGTCAGCTACTCTTCAGCATAGTTATGTCCGTCGCAGCCCTCTTCGGTTTCAGGAGGCACAAACACACGTTATCACAATTATCGTGAAATGCTGAACACCTGCAAATAATTTTCAACATAGTGGTTAATTGAAAAGCTCTGTGGCATACTTCTTGGAACAAGCCAGTTACCTGTTCCCACGCAAAGAGGAGTATGTAGAACCATGGTGGATTTCCAGCTGATGAAGTAAAGGATTATTAAAGGAACGGGATGACCATGGGGATCATCGTTAATTCTCTGAAACAGAATCCTCCCTTTTCACCTGCCAAACACCTGCCCATTTCTCTTCTCTGGGGATAATAAAAACTAACCAGCGAACTGACAGAGGGCCTGACCCCCCCATCCACATCGACCACACACACAAAAAAATACCGAACACTCCAGCTACTAATTATAATGCTAACTTGCAAAATTTCCCTGCATTTTAAAACAATGGAAAAATGGTGGTGGGATGATACTTAGAAGAATGGCTTCTTGTCAGTCTCCACTAACAAAAATAGGCAACACCAAGTCAGCTACGCCTCAGCATAGTTATGTCCGTCGCAGCCTTCTTGGGTTTCAGGAGGCACAAACACACGTTATCACAATTATGGTGAAACGCTGAACACCTGCAAATAATTTTCAACGTAGTGGTTAATTGAAAAGCTCTGCGGCATACTTCTTGGAACAAGCCAGTTACCTGTTCCCACAGAAAGAGGAGTATATAGAACCATGGTGGATTTCCAGCTCATGCAGTAAAGGATTATTAAAGGAACGGGATGACCATGGGGATCATCGTTAATTCTCTGAAACAGAATCCGCCCTTTTCACCTGCCAAACACATGCCCACTTCTCCTCTCTGGCGATAATAAAAACTAACCAGCGAACTGACAGAGGGCCTGACCCCCCCATCCACATCGACGACACACAAAAGAAAAAAAACCGTACCCTCCAGCTACTAATTATAATGCTAACTTGCAAAATTTCCCCGCATTTTAAAATAATGGAAAAATGGTGGTGGGATGATACTTAGAAGAATGGCTTCTTGTCAGTCTCCACTAACAAAAATAGGCAACACCAAGTCAGCTACTCCTCAGCATAGTTATGTCCGTCGCAGCCTTCTTGGGTTTCAGGAGGCATAAACAAACGTTATCACAATTATGGTGAAACGCTGAACACCTGCAAATAATTTTCAACGTACTGGTTAATTGAAAAGCTCTGCGGCATACTTCTTGGAACAAGGCAGTTACCTGTTCCCACGCAAACAGGAGTATAGAGAACCATCGTGGATTTCCAGCTGATGAAGTAAAGGATTATTAAAGGAAAGGGATGACCATGGGGATCATCGTTAATTCTCTGAAACAGAATCCGCCCTTTTCACCTGCCAAACACAGGCCCACTTCTCCTCTCTGGGGATTATAAAAACTAACCAGCGAACTGACAGAGGGCCTGACCCCCCCCATCCACATCGACCACACACACAAAAAAAAACCGTAGCCTCCAGCTACTAATTATAATGCTAACTTGCAAAATTTCCCTGCATTTTAAAACAATGGAAAAATGGTGGTGGGATGATACTTAGAAGAATGGCTTCTTGTCAGTCTCCACTAACAAAAATAGGCAACACCAAGTCAGCTACTCCTCAGCATAGCTATGTCCATCGCAGCCATCTTGGGTTTCAGAAGGCACAAACAAACGTTATCAGAATTATGGTGAAACGCTGAACACCTGCAAATGATTTTCAACGTAGTGGTTAATTGAAAAGCTCTGCGGCATACTTCTTGGAACAAGCCAGTTACCTGTACCCACGCAAAGAGGAGTATATAGAACCATGGCGGATTTCCAGCTGATGAAGTAAAGGATTATTAAAGGAACGGGATGACCATAGGGATCATCGTTAATTCTCTGAAACAGAATCCGCCCTTTTCACCTGCCAAACACATGCCCACTTCTCCTCTCTGGGGATAATAAAAACTAACCAGCGAACTGACAGAGGGCCTGACCCGCCCATCCACCTCGACCACACACACACACAAAAAAAAACCGTACCCTCCAGCTACTAATTATAATGCTAACTTGCAAAATTTCCTACATTTTAAAACAATGGAAAAATGTTGGTGGGATCATACTTAGAAGAATGGCTTCTTGTCTGTCTCCACTAACAAAAATAGGCAACACCAAGTCAGCTACTCCTCAGCATAGTTATGTCCGTCGCAGCCTTCTTGGGTTTCAGGAGGGACATACAAACGTTATCAAAATTATGGTGAAACGCTGAAAACCTGCAAATAATTTTCAACGTACTGGTTAATTTGAAAACTCTCCAGCATAATTCTTGGAACAAGCCAGGTACCTGTGCCCATGCATAGAGGAGTATATAGAAACAGGGTGGAATCCCAGCTGATGAAGCAAAGGATTCTTAAAGGAATGAGATGACCATGCGGATCCTGTTTAATTCTCTGAAACAGAATCCGCACTTTTCACCTGCCAAACACATGCCCACTACTCTTCTTTGGGGATAATAAAAACAAACCAGCGATCTGACAGATGGCCTGAACACCTATCCTGACCGACCCCACAAAACAAAAAAGTACCCTCCAGCTACTAATTATAATGCCAATTTGCAAAATTTCCCTGCATTTTTAAACAATGGAGAAATGATGGTGGGATGATACTTAGAAGAATGGCTTCTTGTCAGTCTCCACTGACAAAAATAGGCAACACCAAGTCAGCTACGCCTCAGCATAGTTATGTCCGTAGCAGCCATATTTGGTTTCAGTAGGCACATACACACGTTATCACAATTATGGTGAAACGCTGAAAACCTGCAAAGGATTGTCAACATACTGGTTAATTGAAAAGCTCTGAGGCATACTTCTTGGAACTAGCCAGTTTCCTGTGCCCACGCATAGACAAGTATATAGAACCATGGTGGATTCCCAGCTCATGAAGCAAAGGATTCTTAAAGGAACGGGATTACCGTGCGGATCCTGTTTAATTCTCTGAAACAGATCCGCAGTTTTCACCTGCCATACTAATACCCACTTCTCCTCTCTGTGGACAATAAAAACCAACCGGGGAACTGACAGAGTGCCTGACCAACACATGCACACCGACCCACAGGAAAAAAAAAAAAAAAACACCGTAGCCTCTAGCTACTAATTATAATGCTAACTTGCAAAATTTCCCTGCATTTTAAAACAATGGAAAAACGGTGGTGGGATGATACTTAGAAGAATGGCTTCTTGTCAGTCTCCACTAACAAAAATAGGCAACACCAAGTCAGCTACTACTCAGCATAGCTATGTCCATCGCAGCCTTCTTGGGTTTCAGGAGGCACAAACAAACGTTATCACAATTATGGTGAAACGCTGAACACCTGCAAATAATTTTCAACGTAGTGGTTAATTGAAAAGCTCTGCGGCATACTTCTTGGAACAAGCCAGTTACCTGTTCCCACGCAAAGAGGAGTTTATAGAACCATGGTGGATTTCCAGCTGATGAAGTAAAGGATTATTAAAGGAACGGGATGACCATGGGGATCATCGTTAATTCTCTGAAACACAATCCGCCCTTTTCACCTGCCAAACACATGCCCACTTCTCCTCTCTGGGGATAATAAAAACTAACCAGCGAACTGACAGAGGGCCTGACCCCCCCATCCACATCGACCACACACACAAAAAAAAAAACCGTACCCTCCAGCTACTAATTATAATGCTAACTTGCAAAATTTCCCTGCCTTTTAAAACAATGGAAAAATGGTGGTGGGATGATACTTAGAAGAATGGCTTCTTGTCAGTCTCCACTAACAAAAATAGGCAACACCAAGTCAGCTACTCCTCAGCATAGTTATGTCCGTCGCAGCCTTCTTGGGTTTCAAGAGGCACAAACACACGTTATCACAATTATGGTGAAACGCTGAACACCTGCAAATAATTTTCAACGTAGTGGTTAATTGAAAATCTCTGCGGCATACTTCTTGGAACAAGCCACTTACCTGTTCCCACGCAAAGAGGAGTATAGAGAACGATGGTGGATTTCCAGCTGATGAATTAAAGGATTATTAAAGGAACGGGATGACCATGGGGATCATCGTTAATTCTCTGAAACAGAATCCGCCCTTTTCACCTGCGAAACACATGCCCACTTCTCCTCTCTGGGGATAATATAAACTAACCAGCGAACTGACACAGGGCCTGACCCCTCCCCATCCACATCGACCACACACACAAAAAAAAAACCGTACCCTCAAGCTACTAATTATAATGCTAACTTGCAAAATTTCCCTGCATTTTAAAACAATGGAAAAATGGTGGTGGGATGATACTTAGAAGAATGGCTTCTTGTCAGTCTCCACTAACAAAAATAGGCAACACCAAGTCAGCTACTCCTCAGCATAGTTATGTCCGTCGCCGCCTTCTTGGGTTTCAGGAGGCACCAACAAACGTTATCAAAATTATGGTGAAACGCTGAAAACCTGCAAATAATTTTCAACGTACTGGTTAATTTGAAAACTCTCCAGCATAATTCTTGGAACAAGCCAGGTACCTGTGCCCACGCATAGAGGAGTATATAGAAACATGGTGGAATCCCAGCTGATGAAGCAAAGGATTCTTAAAGGAATGAGATGACCATTGGGATCCTGTTTAATTCTCTGAAACAGAATCCGCACTTTTCACCTGCCAAACACATGCCCACTACTCTTCTCTGGGGATAATAAAAACAAACCAGCGATCTGACAGAGGGCCTTAACACCCATCCTGACCGACCCCACAAAACAAAAAAGTACCCTCCAGCTACTAATTATAATGCCAATTTGCAAAATTTCCCTGCATTTTTAAACAATGGAGAAATGATGGTGGGATGATACTTAGAAGAATGGCTTCTTGTCAGTCTCCACTGACAAAAATAGGCAACACCAAGTCAGCTACGCCTCAGCATAGTTATGTCCGTAGCAGCCATATTTGGTTTCAGTAGGCACATACACACGTTATCACAATTATGGTGAAACGCTGAAAACCTGCAAAGGATTGTCAACATACTGGTTAATTGAAAAGCTCTGAGGCATACTTCTTGGAACTAGCCAGTTTCCTGTGCCCACGCATAGACAAGTATATAGAACCATGGTGGATTCCCAGCTCATGAAGCAAAGGATTCTTAAAGGAACGCGATTACCATGCGGATTCTGTTTAATTCTCTGAAACAGATCCGCAGTTTTCACCTGCCATACTAATACCCACTTCTCCTCTCTGGGGATAATAAAAACCAACCAGGGAACTGACAGAGGGCCTGACCAACACATCCACACCGACCCCACAGGAAAAAAAAAAAAACACCGTAGCCTCCAGCTACTAATTATAATGCTAACTTGCAAAATTTCCCTGCATTTTAAAACAATGGAAAAATGGTGGTGGGATGAGACTTAGAAGAATGGCTTCTTGTCAGTCTCCACTAACAAAAATAGGCAACACCAAGTCAGCTACTCCTCAGCATAGTTATGTCCGTCGCACCCTTCTTGGGTTTCAGGAGGCACAAACAAAGGTTCTCACAATTATGGTGAAACGCTGAACACCTGCAAATAATTTTCAATGTAGTGGTTAATTGAAAAGCTCTGCGGCATACTTCTTGGAATAAGGCAGTTACCTGTTCCCACGCAAAGAGGAGTATAGAGAACCATGGTGGATTTCCAGCTGATGAAGTAAAGGATTATTAAAGGAACGGGATGACCATGGTGATCATCGTTAATTCTCTGAAACAGAATCCGCCCTTTTCACCTGCAAAACACATGCCCACTTCTCCTCTCTGGGGATAATAAAAACTAACCAGCGAACAGACAGAGGGCCTGAACCCCACCATCCACATCGACCACACACAAAAAAAAAACGTACCCTCCAGCTACTAATTATAATGCTAACTTGCAAAATTTCCCTTCATTTTAAAACAATGGAAAAATGGTGGTGGGATGATACTTAGAAGAATGGCTTCTTGTCAGTCTCCACTAACAAAAATAGGCAATACCAAGTCAGCTATTCCTCAGCATAGTTATGTCCGTGGCAGCCTTCTAGGGTTTCAGGAGGCACAAACAAAGGTTCTCACCATTATGGTAAAACGCTGAACACCTGCAAATAATTTTCAACGTAGTGGTTAATTGAAAAGCACTGCGGCATACTTCTTCGAACAAGCCAGTTACCTGTTCCCACGCAAAGAGAAGCATATAGAACCATGGTGGATTTCCAGCTGATGAAGTAAAGGATTATTAAAGGAACGGGATGACCATGGGGATCATCGTTAATTCTCTGAAACAGAATCCGCCCTTTTCACCTGCCAAACACATGCCCACTTCTCCTCTCTGAGGATAATAAAAACTAACCAGTGAACTGACAGAGGGCATGACCCCCCCATCCACATCGACCACACACACACAAAAAAAAAAAACCGTACCCTCCAGCTACTAATTATAATGCTAACTTGCAAAATTTCCCTGCATTTTAAAACAATGGAAAAATGGTGGTGGGATGATACTTAGAAGAATGGCTTCTTGTCAGTCTCCACTAACAAAAATAGGCAACACCAAGTCAGCTTCTCCTCAGCATAGCTATGTCCATCGCAGCCATCTTGGGTTTCAGAAGGCACAAACAAACGTTATCACAATTACGGTGAAACGCTGAACACCTGCAAATAATTTTCAACGTAGTGGTTAATTGAAAAGCTCTGCGGCATACTTCTTGAAACAAGGCAGTTACCTGTACCCACGCAAAGAGGAGTATATAGAACCATGGCGGATTTCCAGCTGATGAAGTAAAGGATTATTAAAGGAACGGGATGACCATGGGATCATCGTTAATTCTCTGAAACTGAATCCGCCCTTTTCACCTGCCAAACACATGCCCACTTCTCCTCTCTGGGGATAATAAAAACTAACCAGCGAACTGACAGAGGGCCTGACCCCCCCATCCACCTCGACAACACACACACACAAAAAAAAAACGTACCCTCCAGCTACTAATTATAATGCTAACTTGCAAAATTTCCCTGCATTTTAAAACAATGGAAAAATGGTGGTGGGATCATACTTAGAAGAGTGGCTTCTTGTCTGTCTCCACTAACAAAAATAGGCAACACCAAGTCAGCTACTCCTCAGCATAGTTATGTCCGTGGCAGCCTTCTTAGGTTTCAGGAGGCACAAACAAACGTTATCAAAATTATGGTGAAACGCTGAAAACCTGCAAATAATTTTCAACGTACTGGTTAATTTGAAAACTCTCCAGCATAATTCTTGGAACAAGCCAGGTACCTGTGCCCACGCATAGAGGAGTATATAGAAACATGGTGGAATCCCAGCTGATGAAGCAAAGGATTCTTAAAGGAATGAGATGACCATGCGGATCCTGTTTAATTCTCTGAAACAGAATCCGCACTTTTCACCTGCCAAACACATGCCCACTACTCTTCTCTGGGGATAATAAAAACTAACCAGCGAACTGACAGAGGGCCTGACCCCCACCATCCACATCGACCACACACAAAAAAAAACCGTACCCTCCAGCTACTAATTATAATGCTAACTTGCAAAATTTCCCTGCATTTTAAAACAATGGAAAAATGGTGGTGGGATCATACTTAGAAGAATGGCTTCTTGTCTGTCTCCACTAACAAAAATAGGCAACACCAAGTCAGCTACTCCTCAGCATAGTTATGTCCGTCGCAGCCTTCTTGGGTTTCAGGAGGGACATACAAACGTTATCAAAATTATGGTGAAATGCTGAACACCTGCAAATAATTTTCAACGTACTGGTTAATTTGAAAACTCTCCAGCATACTTCTTGGAACAAGCCAGGTACCTGTGCCCACGCATAGAGGAGTATATAGAAACATGTTGGAATCCCAGCTGATGAAGCAAAGGATTCTTAAAGGAATGAGATGACCATGCGGATCCTGTTTAATTCTCTGAAACAGAATCCGCCCTTTTCACCTGCCAAACACATGCCCACTACTCTTCTCTGGGGATAATAAAAACAAACCAGCGATCTGACAGAGGGCCTGAACACCCATCCTGACCGACCCTACAAAACAAAAAAGTACCCTCCAGCTACTAATTATAATGCCAATTTGCAAAACTTCCCTGCATTTTTAAACAATGGAGAAATGATGGTGGGATGAT
Source organism: Eulemur rufifrons (assembly GCF_041146395.1). Classification (NCBI taxonomy): domain Eukaryota; kingdom Metazoa; phylum Chordata; class Mammalia; order Primates; family Lemuridae; genus Eulemur; species Eulemur rufifrons. The sequence continues at coordinate 5,428,181 of NC_091012.1, read as the reverse complement.
ACTTAGAAGAATGGCTTCTTGTCAGTCTCCACTGACAAAAATAGGCAACACCAAGTCAGCTACGCCTCAGCATAGTTATGTCCGTAGCAGCCATATTTGGTTTCAGTAGGCACATACACACGTTATCACAATTATGGTGAAACGCTGAAAACCTGCAAAGGATTTTCAACATACTGGTTCATTGAAAAGCTCTGAGGCATACTTCTTGGAACAAGCCAGTTTCCTGTGCCCACGCATAGAGAAGTATATAGAACCATGGTGGATTCCCAGCTCATGAAGCAAAGGATTCTTAAAGGAACGGGATTACCATGCGGATTCTGTTTAATTCATTGAAACAGATCCGCAGTTTTCACCTGCCATACTAATACCCACTTCTCCACTCTGGGAATAATAAAAACAAACCAGCGAACTGACAGAGGGCCTGACCAACACATCCACACCGACCCCACAGGAAAAAAAAAAAAAAACACCATAGCCTCCAGCTACTAATTATAATGCTAACTTGCAAAACATTCCTGCATTTTTAAACAATGGAAAAATGATGGTGAGATGATACTTAGAAGAACGGATTCTTGTCAGTCTCCACTAACAAAAATAGGCAAAACCAAGTCAGCTACGACTCAGCATAGTTATGTCCGACGCAGGCTTCTTGGGTTTCAGGAGGCACAAACAAACGTTATCACAATTATGGTGAAACGCTGAACACCTGCAAATAATTTTCAACGTAGTGGTTAATTGAAAAGCTCTGTGGCATACTTCTTGGAACAAGCCAGTTACCTGTTCCCACGCAAAGAGGAGTATATAGAACCATGGTGGATTTCCAGCTGATGAAGTAAAGGATTATTAAAGGAACGGGATGACCATGGGGATCATCGTTAATTCTCTGAAACAGAATCCGCCCTTTTCACCTGCCAAACACATGCCCACTTCTCCTCTCTGGGGATAATAAAAACTAACCAGCGAACTGACAGAGTGCCTGACCCCCACCATCCACATCGACCACACAAAAAAAAAAACCGTACCCTCCAGCTACTAATTATAATGCTAACTTGGAAAATTTCCCTGCATTTTAAAACAATGGAAAAATGGTGGTGGGATGATACTTAGAAGAATGGCTTCTTGTCAGTCTCCACTAACAAAAATAGGCAACACCAAGTCAGCTACTCCTCAGCATAGGTATGTCCATCGCAGCCTTCTTGGGTTTCAGGAGGCACAAAAAAACCTTATCACAATTATGGTGAAACGCTGAACACCTGCAAATAATTTTCAAAGTAGTGGTTAATTGAAAAGCTCTGCGGCACACTTCTTGGAACAAGCCAGTTACCTGTTCCCACGCAAAGAGGAGTATATAGAACCATGGTGGATTTCCAGCTGATGAAGTAAAGGATTATTAAAGGAACGGGATGACCATGGGGATCATCGTTAATTCTCTGAAACAGAATCCGCCCTTTTCACCTGCCAAACACATGCCCACTTCTCCTCCCTGGGGATAATAAAAACTAACCAGCGAACTGACAGAGGGCCTGAGCCCCCCATCCACATCGACCACACACACACAAAAAAAAACGTACCCTCCAGCTACTAATTATAATGCTAACTTGCAAAATTTCCCTGCATTTTAAAACAATGGAAAAATGGTGGTGGGATGATACTTAGAAGAATGGCTTCTTGTCAGTCTCCACTAACAAAAATAGGCAACACCAAGTCAGCTACTCTTCAGCATAGTTATGTCCGTCGCAGCCCTCTTTGGTTTCAGGAGGCACAAACACACGTTATCACAATTATCGTGAAACGCTGAAAACCTGCAAATAATTTTCAACATAGTGGTTAATTGAAAAGCTCTGTGTCATACTTCTTGGAACAAGCCAGTTACCTGTTCCCACGCAAAGAGGAGTATGTAGAACCATGGTGGATTTCCAGCTAATGAAGTAAAGGATTATTAAAGGAACGGGATGACCATGGGGATCATCGTTAATTCTCTGAAACAGAATCCTCCCTTTTCACCTGCCAAACACCTGCCCATTTCTCCTCTCTGGGGATAATAAAAACTAACCAGCGAACTGACAGAGGGCCTGACCCCCCCATCCACATCGACCACACACACAAAAAAATACCGAACACTCCAGCTACTAATTATAATGCTAACTTGCAAAATTTCCCTGCATTTTAAAACAATGGAAAAATGGTGGTGGGATGATACTTAGAAGAATGGCTTCTTGTCAGTCTCCACTAACAAAAATAGGCAACACCAAGTCAGCTACGCCTCAGCATAGTTATGTCCGTCGCAGCCTTCTTGGGTTTCAGGAGGCACAAACACACGTTATCACAATTATGGTGAAACGCTGAACACCTGCAAATAATTTTCAACGTAGTGGTTAATTGAAAAGCTCTGCGGCATACTTCTTGGAACAAGCCAGTTACCTGTTCCCACAGAAAGAGGAGTATATAGAACCATGGTCGATTCCCAGCTCATGCAGTAAAGGATTATTAAAGGAACGGGATGACCATGGGGATCATCGTTAATTCTCTGAAACAGAATCTGCCCTTTTCACCTGCCAAACACATGCCCACTTCTCCTCCCTGGGGATAATAAAAACTAACCAGCGAACTGACAGAGGGCCTGAGCCCCCCATCCACATCGACCACACACACACAAAAAAAAACGTACCCTCCAGCTACTAATTATAATGCTAACTTGCAAAATTTCCCTGCATTTTAAAACAATGGAAAAATGGTGGTGGGATGATACTTAGAAGAATGGCTTCTTGTCAGTCTCCACTAACAAAAATAGGCAACACCAAGTCAGCTACTCTTCAGCATAGTTATGTCCGTCGCAGCCCTCTTCGGTTTCAGGAGGCACAAACACACGTTATCACAATTATCGTGAAACGCTGAACACCTGCAAATAATTTTCAACATAGTGGTTAATTGAAAAGCTCTGTGGCATACTTCTTGGAACAAGCCAGTTACCTGTTCCCACGCAAAGAGGAGTATGTAGAACCATGGTGGATTTCCAGCTGATGAAGTAAAGGATTATTAAAGGAACGGGATGACCATGGGGATCATCGTTAATTCTCTGAAACAGAATCCTCCCTTTTCACCTGCCAAACACCTGCCCATTTCTCCTCTCTGGGGATAATAAAAACTAACCAGCGAACTGACAGAGGGCCTGACCCCCCCATCCACATCGACCACACACACAAAAAAATACCGAACACTCCAGCTACTAATTATAATGCTAACTTGCAAAATTTCCCTGCATTTTAAAACAATGGAAAAATGGTGGTGGGATGATACTTAGAAGAATGGCTTCTTGTCAGTCTCCACTAACAAAAATAGGCAACACCAAGTCAGCTACGCCTCAGCATAGTTATGTCCGTCGCAGCCTTCTTGGGTTTCAGGAGGCACAAACACACGTTATCACAATTATGGTGAAACGCTGAACACCTGCAAATAATTTTCAACGTAGTGGTTAATTGAAAAGCTCTGCGGCATACTTCTTGGAACAAGCCAGTTACCTGTTCCCACAGAAAGAGGAGTATATAGAACCATGGTGGATTCCCAGCTCATGCAGTAAAGGATTATTAAAGGAACGGGATGACCATGGGGATCATCGTTAATTCTCTGAAACAGAATCCGCCCTTTTCACCTGCCAAACACATGCCCACTTCTCCTCTCTGGCGATAATAAAAACTAACCAGCGAACTGACAGAGGGCCTGACCCCCCCATCCACATCGACGACACACAAAAGAAAAAAAACCGTACCCTCCAGCTACTAATTATAATGCTAACTTGCAAAATTTCCCCGCATTTTAAAACAATGGAAAAATGGTGGTGGGATGATACTTAGAAGAATGGCTTCTTGTCAGTCTCCACTAACAAAAATAGGCAACACCAAGTCAGCTACTCCTCAGCATAGTTATGTCCGTCGCAGCCTTCTTGGGTTTCAGGAGGCACAAACAAAGGTTATCACAATTATGGTGAAACGCTGAACACCTGCAAATAATTTTCAACGTACTGGTTAATTGAAAAGCTCTGCGGCATACTTCTTGGAACAAGGCAGTTACCTGTTCCCACGCAAACAGGAGTATAGAGAACCATCGTGGATTTCCAGCTGATGAAGTAAAGGATTATTAAAGGAAAGGGATGACCATGGGGATCATCGTTAATTCTCTGAAACAGAATCCGCCCTTTTCACCTGCCAAACACAGGCCCACTTCTCCTCTCTGGGGATTATAAAAACTAACCAGCGAACTGACAGAGGGCCTGACCCCCCCCCATCCACATCGACCACACACACAAAAAAAAACCGTAGCCTCCAGCTACTAATTATAATGCTAACTTGCAAAATTTCCCTGCATTTTAAAACAATGGAAAAATGGTGGTGGGATGATACTTAGAAGAATGGCTTCTTGTCAGTCTCCACTAACAAAAATAGGCAAGACCAAGTCAGCTACTCCTCAGCATAGCTATGTCCATCGCAGCCATCTTGGGTTTCAGAAGGCACAAACAAACGTTATCAGAATTATGGTGAAACGCTGAACACCTGCAAATGATTTTCAACGTAGTGGTTAATTGAAAAGCTCTGCGGCATACTTCTTGGAACAAGGCAGTTACCTGTACCCACGCAAAGAGGAGTATATAGAACCATGGCGGATTTCCAGCTGATGAAGTAAAGGATTATTAAAGGAACGGGATGACCATAGGGATCATCGTTAATTCTCTGAAACAGAATCCGCCCTTTTCACCTGCCAAACACATGCCCACTTCTCCTCTCTGGGGATAATAAAAACTAACCAGCGAACTGACAGAGGGCCTGACCCCCCCATCCACCTCGACCACACACACACAAAAAAAAAAACCGTACCCTCCAGCTACTAATTATAATGCTAACTTGCAAAATTTCCCTGCATTTTAAAACAATGGAAAAATGGTGGTGGGATCATACTTAGAAGAATGGCTTCTTGTCTGTCTCCACTAACAAAAATAGGCAACACCAAGTCAGCTACTCCTCAGCATAGTTATGTCCGTCGCAGCCTTCTTGGGTTTCAGGAGGGACATACAAACGTTATCAAAATTATGGTGAAACGCTGAAAACCTGCAAATAATTTTCAACGTACTGGTTAATTTGAAAACTCTCCAGCATAATTCTTGGAACAAGCCAGGTACCTGTGCCCTCGCATAGAGGAGTATATAGAAACAGGGTGGAATCCCAGCTGATGAAGCAAAGGATTCTTAAAGGAATGAGATGACCATGCGGATCCTGTTTAATTCTCTGAAACAGAATCCGCACTTTTCACCTGCCAAACACATGCCCACTACTCTTCTTTGGGGATAATAAAAACAAACCAGCGATCTGACAGATGGCCTGAACACCTATCCTGACCGACCCCACAAAACAAAAAAGTACCCTCCAGCTACTAATTATAATGCCAATTTGCAAAATTTCCCTGCATTTTTAAACAATGGAGAAATGATGGTGGGATGATACTTAGAAGAATGGCTTCTTGTCAGTCTCCACTGACAAAAATAGGCAACACCAAGTCAGCTACGCCTCAGCATAGTTATGTCCGTAGCAGCCATATTTGGTTTCAGTAGGCACATACACACGTTATCACAATTATGGTGAAACGCTGAAAACCTGCAAAGGATTGTCAACATACTGGTTAATTGAAAAGCTCTGAGGCATACTTCTTGGAACTAGCCAGTTTCCTGTGCCCACGCGTAGACAAGTATATAGAACCATGGTGTATTCCCAGCTCATGAAGCAAAGGATTCTTAAAGGAACGGGATTACCGTGCGGATCCTGTTTAATTCTCTGAAACAGATCCGCAGTTTTCACCTGCCATACTAATACCCACTTCTCCTCTCTGTGGACAATAAAAACCAACCGGGGAACTGACAGAGTGCCTGACCAACACATGCACACCGACCCACAGGAAAAAAAAAAAAAAAAACACCGTAGCCTCTAGCTACTAATTATAATGCTAACTTGCAAAATTTCCCTGCATTTTAAAACAATGGAAAAACGGTGGTGGGATGATACTTAGAAGAATGGCTTCTTGTCAGTCTCCACTAACAAAAATAGGCAACACCAAGTCAGCTACTACTCAGCATAGCTATGTCCATCGCAGCCTTCTTGGGTTTCAGGAGGCACAAACAAACGTTATCACAATTATGGTGAAACGCTGAACACCTGCAAATAATTTTCAACGTAGTGGTTAATTGAAAAGCTCTGCGGCATACTTCTTGGAACAAGCCAGTTACCTGTTCCCACGCAAAGAGGAGTATATAGAACCATGGTGGATTTCCAGCTGATGAAGTAAAGGATTATTAAAGGAACGGGATGACCATGGGGATCATCGTTAATTCTCTGAAACACAATCCGCCCTTTTCACCTGCCAAACACATGCCCACTTCTCCTCTCTGGGGATAATAAAAACTAACCAGCGAACTGACAGAGGGCCTGACCCCCCCATCCACATCGACCACACACACAAAAAAAAAAACCGTACCCTCCAGCTACTAATTATAATGCTAACTTGGAAAATTTCCCTGCCTTTTAAAACAATGGAAAAATGGTGGTGGGATGATACTTAGAAGAATGGCTTCTTGTCAGTCTCCACTAACAAAAATAGGCAACACCAAGTCAGCTACTCCTCAGCATAGTTATGTCCGTCGCAGCCTTCTTGGGTTTCAAGAGGCACAAACACACGTTATCACAATTATGGTGAAACGCTGAACACCTGCAAATAATTTTCAACGTAGTGGTTAATTGAAAATCTCTGCGGCATACTTCTTGGAACAAGCCACTTACCTGTTCCCACGCAAAGAGGAGTATAGAGAACGATGGTGGATTTCCAGCTGATGAAGTAAAGGATTATTAAAGGAACGGGATGACCATGGGGATCATCGTTAATTCTCTGAAACAGAATCCGCCCTTTTCACCTGCGAAACACATGCCCACTTCTCCTCTCTGGGGATAATATAAACTAACCAGCGAACTGACACAGGGCCTGACCCCTCCCCATCCACATCGACCACACACACAAAAAAAAAACCGTACCCTCCAGCTACTAATTATAATGCTAACTTGCAAAATTTCCCTGCATTTTAAAACAATGGAAAAATGGTGGTGGGATGATACTTAGAAGAATGGCTTCTTGTCAGTCTCCACTAACAAAAATAGGCAACACCAAGTCAGCTACTCCTCAGCATAGTTATGTCCGTCGCCGCCTTCTTGGGTTTCAGGAGGCACCAACAAACGTTATCAAAATTATGGTGAAACGCTGAAAACCTGCAAATAATTATCAACGTACTGGTTAATTTGAAAACTCTCCAGCATAATTCTTGGAACAAGCCAGGTACCTGTGCCCACGCATAGAGGAGTATATAGAAACATGGTGGAATCCCAGCTGATGAAGCAAAGGATTCTTAAAGGAATGAGATGACCATGGGAATCCTGTTTAATTCTCTGAAACAGAATCCGCACTTTTCACCTGCCAAACACATGCCCACTACTCTTCTCTGGGGATAATAAAAACAAACCAGCGATCTGACAGAGGGCCTTAACACCCATCCTGACCGACCCCACAAAACAAAAAAGTACCCTCCAGCTACTAATTATAATGCCAATTTGCAAAATTTCCCTGCATTTTTAAACAATGGAGAAATGATTGTGGGATGATACTTAGAAGAATGGCTTCTTGTCAGTCTCCACTGACAAAAATAGGCAACACCAAGTCAGCTACGCCTCAGCATAGTTATGTCCGTAGCAGCCATATTTGGTTTCAGTAGGCACATACACACGTTATCACAATTATGGTGAAACGCTGAAAACCTGCAAAGGATTGTCAACATACTGGTTAATTGAAAAGCTCTGAGGCATACTTCTTGGAACTAGCCAGTTTCCTGTGCCCACGCATAGACAAGTATATAGAACCATGGTGGATTCCGAGCTCATGAAGCAAAGGATTCTTAAAGGAACGCGATTACCATGCGGATTCTGTTTAATTCTCTGAAACAGATCCGCAGTTTTCACCTGCCATACTAATACCCACTTCTCCTCTCTGGGGATAATAAAAACCAACCGGGGAACTGACAGAGGGCCTGACCAACACATCCACACCGACCCCACAGGAAAAAAAAAAAAAAACACCGTAGCCTCCAGCTACTAATTATAATGCTAACTTGCAAAATTTCCCTGCATTTTAAAACAATCGAAAAATGGTGGTGGGATGAGACTTAGAAGAATGGCTTCTTGTCAGTCTCCACTAACAAAAATAGGCAACACCAAGTCAGCTACTCCTCAGCATAGTTATGTCCGTCGCACCCTTCTTGGGTTTCAGGAGGCACAAACAAAGGTTCTCACAATTATGGTGAAACGCTGAACACCTGCAAATAATTTTCAATGTAGTGGTTAATTGAAAAGCTCTGCGGCATACTTCTTGGAATAAGGCAGTTACCTGTTCCCACGCAAAGAGGAGTATAGAGAACCATGGTGGATTTCCAGCTGATGAAGTAAAGGATTATTAAAGGAACGGGATGACCATGGTGATCATCGTTAATTCTCTGAAACAGAATCCGCCCTTTTCACCTGCAAAACACATGCCCACTTCTCCTCTCTGGGGATAATAAAAACTAACCAGCGAACAGACAGAGGGCCTGAACCCCACCATCCACATCGACCACACACACAAAAAAAAACCGTACCCTCCAGCTACTAATTATAACGCTAACTTGCAAAATTTCCCTGCATTTTAAAACAATGGAAAAATGGTGGTGGGATGATACTTAGAAGAATGGCTTCTTGTCAGTCTCCACTAACAAAAATAGGCAATACCAAGTCAGCTATTCCTCAGCATAGTTATGTCCGTGGCAGCCTTCTAGGGTTTCAGGAGGCACAAACAAAGGTTCTCACCATTATCGTAAAACGCTGAACACCTGCAAATAATTTTCAACGTAGTGGTTAATTGAAAAGCACTGCGGCATACTTCTTCGAACAAGCCAGTTACCTGTTCCCACGCAAAGAGAAGCATATAGAACCATGGTGGATTTCCAGCTGATGAAGTAAAGCATTATTAAAGGAACGGGATGACCATGGGGATCATCGTTAATTCTCTGAAACAGAATCCGCCCTTTTCACCTGCCAAACACATGCCCACTTCTCCTCTCTGAGGATAATAAAAACTAACCAGTGAACTGACAGAGGGCATGACCCCCCCATCCACATCGACCACACACACAGAAAAAAAAAAACCGTACCCTCCAGCTACTAATTATAATGCTAACTTGCAAAATTTCCCTGCATTTTAAAACAATGGAAAAATGGTGGTGGGATGATACTTAGAAGAATGGCTTCTTGTCAGTCTCCACTAACAAAAATAGGCAACACCAAGTCAGCTATCCTCAGCATAGCTATGTCCATCGCAGCCATCTTGGGTTTCAGAAGGCACAAACAAACGTTATCACAATTACGGTGAAACGCTGAACACCTGCAAATAATTTTCAACGTAGTGGTTAATTGAAAAGCTCTGCGGCATACTTCTTGAAACAAGGCAGTTACCTGTACCCACGCAAAGAGGAGTATATAGAACCATGGCGGATTTCCAGCTGATGAAGTAAAGGATTATTAAAGGAACGGGATGACCATGGGATCATCGTTAATTCTCTGAAACTGAATCCGCCCTTTTCACCTGCCAAACACATGCCCACTTCTCCTCTCTGGGGATAATAAAAGCTAACCAGCGAACTGACAGAGGGCCTGACCCCCCCATCCACCTCGACCACACACACACACAAAAAAAAAAACGTACCCTCCAGCTACTAATTATAATGCTAACTTGCAAAATTTCCCTGCATTTTAAAACAATGGAAAAATGGTGGTGGGATCATACTTAGAAGAGTGGCTTCTTGTCTGTCTCCACTAACAAAAATAGGCAACACCAAGTCAGCTACTCCTCAGCATAGTTATGTCCGTCGCAGCCTTCTTAGGTTTCAGGAGGCACAAACAAACGTTATCAAAATTATGGTGAAACGCTGAAAACCTGCAAATAATTTTCAACGTACTGGTTAATTTGATAACTCTCCAGCATAATTCTTGGAACAAGCGAGGTACCTGTGCCCACGCATAGAGGAGTATATAGAAACATGGTGGAATCCCAGCTGATGAAGCAAAGGATTCTTAAAGGAATGAGATGACCATGGGGATCCTGTTTAATTCTCTGAAACAGAATCCGCACTTTTCACCTGCCAAACACATGCCCACTACTCTTCTCTGGGGATAATAAAAACAAACCAGCGATCTGACAGAGGGCCTGAACACCCATCCTGATCGACCCCACAAAACAAAAAAGTACCCTCCAGCTACTAATAATAATGCCAATTTGCAAAATTTCCCTGCATTTTTAAACAATGGAGAAATGATGGTGGGATGATACTTAGAAGAATGGCTTCTTGTCAGTCTCCACTGACAAAAATAGCCAACACCAAGTCAGCTACGCCTCAGCATAGTTATGTCCGTAGCAGCCATATTTGGTTTCAGTAGGCACATACACACGTTATCACAATTACGGTGAAACGCTGAAAACCTGCAAAGGATTTTCAACATACTGGTTAATTGAAAAGCTCTGAGGCATACTTCTTGGAACTAGCCAGTTTCCTGAGCCCACGCATAGACAAGTATATAGAACCATGGTGGATTCCCAGCTCATGAAGCAAAGGATTCTTAAAGGAACGGGATTACCGTGCGGATCCTGTTTAATTCTCTGAAACAGATCCGCAGTTTTCACCTGCCATACTAATACCCACTTCTCCTCCCTGCGGATAATAAAAACCAACCGGGGAACTGACAGAGGGCCTGATCAACACATCCACACCGACCCCACAGGAAAAAAAAAAAAAAACACCGTACCCTCCAGCTACTAATTATAATGCTAACTTGCAAAATTTCCCTGCATTTTAAAACAATGGAAAAATGGTGGTGGGATGATACTTAGAAGAAGGGCTTCTTGTCAGTCTCCACTAACAAAAATAGGCAACACCAAGTCAGCTACGCCTCAGCATAGTTATGTCGGTCGCAGCCTTCTTGGGTTTCAGGAAGCACAAACAAAGGTTCTCACAATTATGGTAAAACGCTGAACACCTGCAAATAATTTTCAACGTACTGGTTAATTGAAAAGCTCTGCGGCATACTTCTTGGAACAAGCCAGTTACATGTTCCCAAGCAAAGAGGAGTATAGAGAACCATGGTGGATTTCCAGCTGATGAAGTAAAGGATTATTAAAGGAACGGGATGACCATGGGGATCATCGTTAATTCTCTGAAACACAATCCGCCCTTTTCACCTGCCAAACACATGCCCACTTCTCCTCTCTGGGGATAATAAAAACTAACCAGCGAACTGACAGAGGGCCTGAACCCCACCATCCACATCGACCACACACAAAAAAAAAACGTACCCTCCAGCTACTAATTATAATGCTAACTTGCAAAATTTCCCTGCATTTTAAAACAATGTAAAAATGGTGGTGGGATGATACTTAGAAGAATGGCTTCTTGTCAGTCTCCACTAACAAAAATAGGCAACACCAAGTCAGCTATCCTCAGCATAGCTATGTCCATCGCAGCCTTCTTGGGTTTCAGGAGGCACAAACAAACGTTATCACAATTATGGTGAAACCCTGAACACCTGCAAATAATTTTCAACGTAGTGGTTAATTGAAAAGCTCTGCGGCATACTTCTTGGAACAAGCCAGTTACCTGTTCCCACGCAAAGAGGAGTATAGAGAACCATGGTGGATTTCCAGCTGATGAAGTAAAGGATTATTAAAGGAACGGGATGACCATGGGGATCATCGTTAATTCTCTGAAACACAATCCGCCCTTTTCACCTGCCAAACACATGCCCACTTCTCCTCTCTGGGGATAATAAAAACTAACCAGCGAACTGACAGAGGGCCTGACCCCCCCCCATCCACATCGACCACACACAAAAAAAAAACCGTACCCTCCAGCTACTAATTATAATGCTAACTTGCAAAATTTCCCTGCATTTTTAAACAATGGAAAAATGGTGGTGGGATGATACTTAGAAGAATGGCTTCTTGTCAGTCTCCACTAACAAAAATAGGCAACACCAAGTCAGCTACTCCTCAGCATAGTTATGTCCGTCGCAGCCTTCTTGGGTTTCAGGAGGCACAAACAAAGGTTCTCACAATTATGGTGAAACGCTGAACACCTGCAAATAATTTTCAACGTACTGGTTAATTGAAAAGCTCTGCGGCATACTTCTTGGAACAAGCCACTTACCTGTTCCCACGCAAAGAGGAGTATAGAGAACCATGGTGGATTTCCAGCTGATGAAGTAAAGGATTATTAAAGGAACGGGATGACCATGGGGATCATCGTTAATTCTCTGAAACAGAAACCGCCCTTTTCACCTGTCAAACACATGCCCACTTCTCCTCTCTGGGGATAATAAAAACTAACCAGCGAACTGACAGAGGGCCTGACCCCCACCATCCACATCGACCACACACAAAAAAAAAACCGTACCCTCCAGCTACTAATTATAATGCTAACTTGCAAAATTTCCCTGCATTTTAAAACAATGGAAAAATGGTGGTGGGATGAGACTTAGAAGAATGGCTTCTTGTCAGTCTCCACTAACAAAAATAGGCAACACCAAGTCAGCTACTCCTCAGCATAGCTATGTCCATCGCAGCCTTCTTGGGTTTCAGGAGTCACAAACAAACGTTATCACAATTATGGTGAAACGCTGAACACCTGCAAATAATTTTCAACGTAGTGGTTAATTGAAAAGCTCTGCGGCATACTTCTTGGAACAAGGCAGTTACCTGTTCCCACGCAAAGAGGAGTATATAGAACCATGGTGGATTTCCAGCTGATGAAGTAAAGGATTATTAAAGGAACGGGATGACCATGGGGATCATCGTTAATTCTCTGAAACAGAATCCGCCCTTTTCACCTGCCAAACACATGCCCACTTCTCCTCTCTGGGGATAATAAAAACTAACCAGCGAACTGACAGAGGGCCTGACCACCCCCATCAACATCGACCACACACACAAAAAAAAACCGTACCCTCCAGCTACTAATTATAATGCTAACTTGCAAAATTTCCCTGCATTTTAAAACAATGGAAAAATGGTGGTGGGATCATACTTAGAAGAATGGCTTCTTGTCTGTCTCCACTAACAAAAATAGGCAACACCAAGTCAGCTACTCCTCAGCATAGTTATGTCTGTCGCAGACTTCTTGGGTTTCAGGAGGGACATACACACGTTATCAAAATTTTGGTGAAACGCTGAACACCTGCAAATAATTTTGAACGTACTGGTTAATTTGAAAACTCTCCCGCATAATTCTTGGAACAAGCCAGGTACCTGTGCCCACGCATAGAGGAGTATATAGAAACATGGTGGAATCCCAGCTGACGAAGCAAAGGATTCTTAAAGGAATGAGATGACCATGCGGATCCTGTTTAATTTTCTGAAACAGAATCCACACTTTTCACCTGCCAAACACATGCCCACTACTCTTCTCTGGGGATAATAAAAACAAACCAGCGATCTGACAGAGGGCCTGAACACCCATCCTGACCGACCCCACGAAACAAAAAAGTACCCTCCAGCTACTAATTATAATGCTAACTTGCAAAATTTCCCTGCATTTTAAAACAATGGAAAAATGGTGGTGGGATGATACTTAGAAGAATGGCTTCTTGTCAGTCTCCACTAGCAAAAATAGGCAACACCAAGTCAGCTACTCCTCAGCATAGTTATGTCCGTTGCAGCCTTCTAGGGTTTCAGGAGGCACAAACAAAGGTTCTCACAATTATGGTAAAACGCTGAACACCTGCAAATAATTTTCAACGTAGTGGTTAATTGAAAAGCTCTGCGGCATACTTCTTGGAACAAGGCAGTTACCTGTTCCCACGCAAAGAGGAGTATAGAGAACCATGGTGGATTTCCAGCTGATGAAGTAAAGGATTATTAAAGGAACGGGATGATCATGGGGATCATCGTTAATTCTCTGAAACAGAAACCGCCCTTTTCACCTGCCAAACACATGCCCACTACTCTTCTCTGGAGATAATAAAAACAAACCAGCGATCTGACAGAGGGCCTGAACACCCATCCTGACCGACCCCACAAAACAAAAAAGTACCCTCCAGCTACTAATTATAATGCCAATTTGCAAAATTTCCCTGCATTTTTAAACAAAGGAGAAATGATGGTGGGATGATACTTAGAAGAATGGCTTCTTGTCAGTCTCCACTGACAAAAATAGGCAACACCAAGTCAGCTGCGCCTCAGCATAGTTATGTCCGTAGCAGCCATATTTGGTTTCAGTAGGCACATACACACGTTATCACAATTATGGTGAAACGCTGAAAACCTGCAAAGGATTGTCAACATACTGGTTAATTGAAAAGCTCTGAGGCATACTTCTTGGAACTAGCCAGTTTCCTGTGCCCACGCATAGACAAGTATATAGAACCATGGTGGATTCCCAGCTCATGAAGCAAAGGATTCTTCAAGGAACGGGATTACCATGCGGATCCTGTTTAATTCTCTGAAACAGATCCGCAGTTTTCACCTGCCATACTAATACCCACTTCTCCTCTCTGGGGCTAATAAAAACCAACCGGGGAACTGACAGAGGGCCTGACCAACACATCCACACTGACCCCACAGGAAAAAAAAAAAAAAAACACCGTAGCCTCCAGCTACTAATTATAATGCTAACTTGCAAAATTTCCCTGCATTTTTAAACAATGGAAAAATGGTGGTGGGATGATACTTAGAAGAATGGCTTCTTGTCAGTCTCCACTAACAAAAATAGGCAACACCAAGTCAGCTACTCCTCAGCATAGTTATGTCCGTTGCAGCCTTCTAGGGTTTCAGGAGGCACAAACAAAGGTTCTCACAATTATGGTGAAACACTGAACACCTGCAAATAATTTTCAACGTAGTGGTTAATTGAAAAGATCTGCGGCATACTTCTTGGAACAAGGCAGTTACCTGTTCCCACGCAAAGAGGAGTATAGAGAACCATGGTGGATTTCCAGCTGATGAAGTAAAGGATTATTAAAGGAACGGGATGACCATGGGGATCATCGTTAATTCTCTGAAACAGAATCCGCCCTTTTCACCTGCCAAACACATGCCCACTTCTCCTTTCTGGGGATAACAAAAACTAACCAGTGAACTGACAGAGGGCCTGACCCCCCCCATCCACATCGACCACACACACAAAAAAAACCGTACCCTCCAGCTACTAATGATAAAGCTAACTTGCAAAATTTCCCTGCATTTTAAAACAATGGAAAAATGGTGGTGGGATGATACTTAAAGAATGGCTTCTTGTCAATCTCCACTAACAAAAATAGGCAACACCAAGTCAGCTACTCCTCAGCATAGTTATGTCCGTCGCAACCTTCTTGGGTTTCAGGAGGCACAAACAAAGGTTCTCACAATTATGGTGAAACGCTGAACACCTGCAAATAATTTTCAACGTAGTGGTTAATTGAAAAGCTCTGCGGCATACTTCTTGGAACAAGGCAGTTACCTGTTCCCACGCAAAGAGGAGTATATAGAACCATGGTGGAATCCCAGCTGATGAATCAAATGATTCTTAAAGGAATGAGATGACCATGCGGATCCTGTTTAATTCTCTGAAACAGAATCCGCACTTTTCACCTGCCAAACACATGCCCACTACTCTTCTCTGGGGATAATAAAAACAAACCAGCGATCTGACAGAGGGCCTGAACACCCATCCTGACCGACCCCACAAAACAAAAAAGTACCCTCCAGCTACTAATTATAATGCCAATTTGCAAAATTTCCCTGCATTTTTAAACAATGGAGAAATGATGGTGGGATGATACTTAGAAGAATGGCTTCTTGTCAGTCTCCACTGACAAAAATAGGCAACACCAAGTCAGCTACGCCTCAGCATAGTTATGTCCGTAGCAGCCATATTTGGTTTCAGTAGGCCCATACACACGTTATCACAATTATTCTGAAACGCTGAAAACCTGCAAAGGATTTTCAACATACTGGTTAATTGAAAAGCTCTGCGGCATACTTCTTGAAACAAGGCAGTTACCTGTACCCACGCAAAGAGGAGTATATAGAACCATGGCGGATTTCCAGCTGATGAAGTAAAGGATTATTAAAGGAACGGGATGACCATGGGGATCATCGTTAATTCTCTGAAACTGAATCCGCCCTTTTCACCTGCCAAACACATGCCCACTTCTCCTCTCTGGGGATAATAAAAACTAACCAGCGAACTGACAGAGGGCCTGACCCCCCCATCCACCTCGACCACACACACAAAAAAAAAAAAACGTACCCTCCAGCTACTAATTATAATGCTAACTTGCAAAATTTCCCTGCATTTTAAAACAATGGAAAAATGGTGGTGGGATCATACTTAGAAGAGTGGCTTCTTGTCTGTCTCCACTAACAAAAATAGGCAACACCAAGTCAGCTACTCCTCAGCAGAGTTATGTCCGTCGCAGCCTTCTTGGGTTTCAGGAGGGACATACAAACGTTATCAAAATTATGGTGAAACGCTGAAAACCTGCAAATAATTTTCAACGTACTGGTTAATTTGAAAACTCTCCAGCATAATTCTTGGAACAAGCCAGGTACCTGTGCCCACGCATAGAGGAGTATATAGAAACATGGTGGAATCCCAGCTGATGAAGCAAAGGATTCTTAAAGGAATGAGATGACCATGTGGATCCTGTTTAATTCTCTGAAACAGACTCCGCACTTTTCACCTGCCAAACACATGCCCACTACTCTTCTCTGGGGATAATAAAAACAAACCAGCGATCTGACAGAGGGCCTGAACACCCATCCTGACCGACCCCACAAAACAAAAAAGTACCCTCCAGCTACTAATTATAATGCCAATTTGCAAAATTTCCCTGCATTTTTAAACAATGGAGAAATGATGGTGGGATGATACTTAGAAGAATGGCTTCTTGTCAGTCTCCACTGACAAAAATAGGCAACACCAAGTCAGCTACGCCTCAGCATAGTTATGTCCGTAGCAGTAATATTTGGTTTCAGTAGGCACATACACACGTTATCACAATTATGGTGAAACGCTGAAAACCTGCAAAGGATTTTCAACATACTGGTTAATTGAAAAGCTCTGAGGCATACTTCTTGGAGCTAGCCAGTTTCCTGTGCCCACGCGTAGACAAGTATATAGAACCATGGTGGATTCCCAGCTCATGAAGCAAAGGATTCTTAAAGGAACGGGATTACCGTGCGGATCCTGTTTAATTCTCTGAAACAGATCCGCAGTTTTCACCTGCCATACTAATACCCACTTCTCCTCTCTGCGGATAATAAAAACTAACCAGCGAACTGACAGAGGGTCTCACCCCCCCATCCACATCGACCACACACACAAAAAAAAAACCGTACCCTCCAGCTACTAATTATGATGCTAACATGCAAAATTTCCCTGCATTTTAAAACAATGGAAAAATGGTGGTGGGATGATACTTAGAAGAATGGCTTCTTGTCAGTCTCCACTAACAAAAATAGGCAACACCAATTCAGCTACGCCTCAGCATAGTTATGTCCGTCGCAGCTTTCTTGGGTTTCAGGAGGCACAAACAAAGGTTCTCACAATTATGGTGAAACGCTGAACACCTGCAAATAATTTTAAACGTACTGGTTAATTGAAAAGCTCTGCGGCATACTTCTTGGACCAAGGCAGTTACCTGTTCCCAAGCAAAGAGGAGTATAGAGAACCATAGTGGATTTCCAGCTGATGAAGTAAAGGATTATTAAAGGAACGGGATGACCATGGGGATCATCGTTAATTCTCTGAAACAGAATCCGCCCTTTTCACCTGCCAAACACATGCCCACTTCTCCTCTCTGGGGATAATAAAAACTAACCAGCGAACTGACAGAGGGCCTGACCCCCACCATCCACATCGACCACACACAAAAAAAAAACCGTACCCTCCAGCTACTAATTATAATGCTAACTTGCAAAATTTCCCTGCATTTTAAAACAATGGAAAAATGGTGGTGGGATGAGACTTAGAAGAATGGCTTCTTGTCAGTCTCCACTAACAAAAATAGGCAACACCAAGTCAGCTACTCCTCAGCATAGTTATGTCCGTCGCAGCCATCTAGGGTTTCAGGAGGCACAAACAAAGGTTCTCACAATTATGGTAAAACGCTGAACACCTGCAAATAATTATCAACGTAGTGGTTAATTGAAAAGCTCTGCGGCATACTTCTTGGAACAAGCCAGTTACCTGTTCCCACGCAAAGAGGAGTATAGAGAACGATGGTGGATTTCCAGCTGATGAAGTAAAGGATTATTAAAGGAACGGGATGACCATGGGGATCATCGTTAATTCTCTGAAACAGAATCCGCCCTTTTCACCTGCCAAACACATGCCCACTTCTCCTCTCTGGGGATAATAAAAACTAACCAGCGAACTGACAGAGGGCGTGAACCCCCATCCACATCGACCACACACACAAAAAAAATCCGTACCCTCCAGCTACTAATTATAATGCTAACTTGCAAAATTTCCCTGCATTTTAAAACAATGTAAAAATGGTGGTGGGACGATACTTAGAAGAATGGCTTCTTGTCAGTCTCCACTAACAAAAATAGGCAACACCAAGTCAGCTATCCTCAGCATAGCTATGTCCATCGCAGCCTTCTTGGGTTTCAGGAGGCACAAACAAACGTTATCACAATTATGGTGAAACCCTGAACACCTGCAAATAATTTTCAACGTAGTGGTTAATTGAAAAGCTCTGCGGCATACTTCTTGGAACAAGGCAGTTACCTGTTCCCACGCAAAGAGGAGTATAGAGAACCATGGTGGATTTCCAGCTGATGAAGTAAAGGATTATTAAAGGAACGGGATGACCATGGGGATCATCGTTAATTCTCTGAAACACAATCCGCCCTTTTCACCTGCCAAACACATGCCCACTTCTCCTCTCTGGGGATAATAAAAACTAACCAGCGAACTGACAGAGGGCCTGACCCCCCCATCCACATCGACCACACACACAAAAAAAGAACCGTACCCTCCAGCTACTAATTATAATGCTAACTTGCAAAATTTCCCTGCATTTTAAAACAATGGAAAAATGGTGGTGGGATGATACTTAGAAGAATGGCTTCTTGTCAGTCTCCACTAACAAAAATAGGCAACACCAAGTCAGCTACTCCTCAGCATAGTTATGTCCGTCGCAGCCTTCTTGGGTTTCAGGAGGCACAAACAAAGGTTCTCACAATTATGGTGAAACACTGAACACCTGCAAATAATTTTCAACGTAGTGGTTAATTGAAAAGCTCTGCGGCATACTTCTTGGAACAAGGCAGTTACCTGTTCCCACGCAAAGAGGAGTATAGAGAACCATGGTGGATTTCCAGCTGATGAAGTAAAGGATTATTAAAGGAACGGGATGACCATGGGGATCATCGTTAATTCTCTGAAACAGAATCCGCCCTTTTCACTTGCCAAACACATGCCCACTTCTCCTCTCTGGGGATAATAAAAACTAACCAGCGAACTCACAGAGGGCCTGACCCCCCCCCATCCACATCGACCACACACAAAAAAAAAACCGTACCCTCCAGCTACTAATTATAATGCTAACTTGCAAAATTTCCCTGCATTTTTAAACAATGGAAAAATGGTGGTGGGATGATACTTGGAAGAATGGCTTCTTGTCAGTCTCCACTAACAAAAATAGGCAACACCAAGTCAGCTACTCCTCAGCATAGTTATGTCCGTCGCAGCCTTCTTGGGTTTCAGGAGGCACAAACAAAGGTTCTCACAATTATGGTGAAACGCTGAACACCTGCAAATAATTTTCAACGTACTGGTTAATTGAAAAGCTCTGCGGCATACTTCTTGGAACAAGCCACTTACCTGTTCCCACGCAAAGAGGAGTATAGAGAACCATAGTGGATTTCCAGCTGATGAAGTAAAGGATTATTAAAGGAACGGGATGACCATGGGGATCATCGTTAATTCTCTGAAACAGAAACCGCCCTTTTCACCTGCCAAACACATGCCCACTTCTCCTCTCTGGGGATAATAAAAACTAACCAGCGAACTGACAGAGGGCCTGACCCCCACCATCCACATCGACCACACACAAAAAAAAACCCGTACCCTCCAGCTACTAATTATAATGCTAACTTGCAAAATTTCCCTGCATTTTAAAACAATGGAAAAATGGTGGTGGGATAATACTTAGAAGAATGGCTTCTTGTCAGTCTCCACTAACAAAAATAGGCAACACCAAGTCAGCTACTCCTCAGCATAGTTATGTCCGTCGCAGCCATCTAGGGTTTCAGGAGGCACAAACAAAGGTTCTCACAATTATGGTAAAACGCTGAACACCTGCAAATAATTATCAACGTAGTGGTTAATTGAAAAGCTCTGCGGCATACTTCTTGGAACAAGCCAGTTACCTGTTCCCACGCAAAGAGGAGTATAGAGAACGATGGTGGATTTCCAGCTGATGAAGTAAAGGATTATTAAAGGAACGGGATGACCATGGGGATCATCGTTAATTCTCTGAAACAGAATCCGCCCTTTTCACCTGCCAAACACATGCCCACTTCTCCTCTCTGGGGATAATAAAAACTAACCAGCGAACTGACAGAGGGCCTGAACCCCCATCCACATCGACCACACACACAAAAAAAAACCGTACCCTCCAGCTACTAATTATAATGCTAACTTGCAAAATTTCCCTGCATTTTAAAACAATGTAAAAATGGTGGTGGGATGATACTTAGAAGAATGGCTTCTTGTCAGTCTCCACTAACAAAAATAGGCAACACCAAGTCAGCTATCCTCAGCATAGCTATGTCCATCGCAGCCTTCTTGGGTTTCAGGAGGCACAAACAAACGTTATCACAATTATGGTGAAACCCTGAACACCTGCAAATAATTTTCAACGTAGTGGTTAATTGAAAAGCTCTGCGGCATACTTCTTGGAACAAGCCAGTTACCTGTTCCCACGCAAAGAGGAGTATAGAGAACCATGGTGGATTTCCAGCTGATGAAGTAAAGGATTATTAAAGGAACGGGATGACCATGGGGATCATCGTTAATTCTCTGAAACACAATCCGCCCTTTTCACCTGCCAAACACATGCCCACTTCTCATCTCTGGGGATAATAAAAACTAACCAGCGAACAGACAGAGGGCCTGACCCCCCCATCCACCTCGACCACACACACACAAAAAAAAAAAACGTACCCTCCAGCTACTAATTATAATGCTAACTTGCAAAATTTCCCTGCATTTTAAAACAATGGAAAAATGGTGGTGGGATCATACTTAGAAGAGTGGCTTCTTGTCTGTCTCCACTAACAAAAATAGGCAACACCAAGTCAGCTACTCCTCAGCATAGTTATGTCCGTCGCAGCCTTCTTGGGTTTCAGGAGGGACATACAAACGTTATCAAAATTATGGTGAAACGCTGAAAACCTGCAAATAATTTTCAACGTACTGGTTAATTTGAAAACTCTCCAGCATAATTCTTGGAACAAGCCAGGTACCTGTGCCCACGCATAGAGGAGTATATAGAAACATGGTGGAATCCCAGCTGATGAAGCAAAGGATTCTTAAAGGAATGAGATGACCATGTGGATCCTGTTTAATTCTCTGAAACAGACTCCGCACTTTTCACCTGCCAAACACATGCCCACTACTCTTCTCTGGGGATAATAAAAACAAACCAGCGATCTGACAGAGGGCCTGAACACCCATCCTGACCGACCCCACAAAACAAAAAAGTACCCTCCAGCTACTAATTATAATGCCAATTTGCAAAATTTCCCTGCATTTTTAAACAATGGAGAAATGATGGTGGGATGATACTTAGAAGAATGGCTTCTTGTCAGTCTCCACTGACAAAAATAGGCAACACCAAGTCAGCTACGCCTCAGCATAGTTATGTCCGTAGCAGTCATATTTGGTTTCAGTAGGCACATACACACGTTATCACAATTATGGTGAAACGCTGAAAACCTGCAAAGGATTTTCAACATACTGGTTAATTGAAAAGCTCTGAGGCATACTTCTTGGAGCTAGCCAGTTTCCTGTGCCCACGCGTAGACAAGTATATAGAACCATGGTGGATTCCCAGCTCATGAAGCAAAGGATTCTTAAAGGAACGGGATTACCGTGCGGATCCTGTTTAATTCTCTGAAACAGATCCGCAGTTTTCACCTGCCATACTAATACCCACTTCTCCTCTCTGCCGATAATAAAAACTAAACAGCGAACTGACAGAGGGTCTCACCCCCCCATCCACATCGACCACACACACAAAAAAAAAACCGTACCCTCCAGCTACTAATTATGATGCTAACTTGCAAAATTTCCCTGCATTTTAAAACAATGGAAAAATGGTGGTGGGATGATACTTAGAAGAATGGCTTCTTGTCAGTCTCCACTAACAAAAATAGGCAACACCAATTCAGCTACGCCTCAGCATAGTTATGTCCGTCACAGCCTTCTTGGGTTTCAGGAGGCACAAACAAAGGTTCTCAAAATTATGGTGAAACGCTGAACACCTGCAAATAATTTTAAACGTACTGGTTAATTGAAAAGCTCTGCGGCATACTTCTTGGACCAAGGCAGTTACCTGTTCCCAAGCAAAGAGGAGTATAGAGAACCATAGTGGATTTCCAGCTGATGAAGTAAAGGATTATTAAAGGAACGGGATGACCATGGGGATCATCGTTAATTCTCTGAAACAGAATCCGCCCTTTTCACCTGCCAAACACATGCCCACTTTTCCTCTCTGGGGATAATAAAAACTAACCAGCGAACTGACAGAGGGCCTGACCCCCACCATCCACATCGACCACACACAAAAAAAAAACCGTACCCTCCAGCTACTAATTATAATGCTAACTTGCAAAATTTCCCTGCATTTTAAAACAATGGAAAAATGGTGGTGGGATGATACTTAGAAGAATGGCTTCTTGTCAGTCTCCACTAACAAAAATAGGCAACACCAAGTCAGCTACTCCTCAGCATAGTTATGTCCGTCGCAGCCATCTAGGGTTTCAGGAGGCACAAACAAAGGTTCTCACAATTATGGTAAAACGCTGAACACCTGCAAATAATTATCAACGTAGTGGTTAATTGAAAAGCTCTGCGGCATACTTCTTGGAACAATCCAGTTACCTGTTCCCACGCAAAGAGGAGTATAGAGAACGATGGTGGATTTCCAGCTGATGAAGTAAAGGATTATTAAAGGAACGGGATGACCATGGGGATCATCGTTAATTCTCTGAAACAGAATCCGCCCTTTTCACCTGCCAAACACATGCCCACTTCTCCTCTCTGGGGATAATAAAAACTAACCAGCGAACTGACAGAGGGCCTGAACCCACATCCACATCGACCACACACACAAAAAAAAACCGTACCCTCCAGCTACTAATTATAATGCTAACTTGCAAAATTTCCCTGCATTTTAAAACAATGTAAAAATGGTGGTGGGATGATACTTAGAAGAATGGCTTCTTGTCAGTCTCCACTAACAAAAATAGGCAACACCAAGTCAGCTATCCTCAGCATAGCTATGTCCATCGCAGCCTTCTTGGGTTTCAGGAGGCACAAAAAAACGTTATCACAATTATGGTGAAACCCTGAACACCTGCAAATAATTTTCAACGTAGTGGTTAATTGAAAAGCTCTGCGGCATACTTCTTGGAACAAGGCAGTTACCTGTTCCCACGCAAAGAGGAGTATAGAGAACCATGGTGGATTTCCAGCTGATGAAGTAAAGGATTATTAAAGGAAAGGGATGACCATGGGGATCATCGTTAATTCTCTGAAACACAATCCGCCCTTTTAACCTGCCAAACACATGCCCACTTCTCCTCTCTGGGGATAATAAAAACTAACAAGCGAACTGACAGAGGGCCTGACCCCCCCATCCGCATCGACCACACACACAAAAAAAGAACCGTACCCTCCAGCTACTAATTATAATGCCAATTTGCAAAATTTCCCTGCATTTTTAAACAATGGAGAAATGATGGTGGGATGATACTTAGAAGAATGGCTTCTTGTCAGTCTCCACTGAGAAAAATAGGCAACACCAAGTCAGCTACGCCTCAGCATAGTTATGTCCGTAGCAGCCATATTTGGTTTCAGTAGGCACATACACACGTTATCACAATTATGGTGAAACGCTGAAAACCTGCAAAGGATTGTCAACATACTGGTTAATTGAAAAGCTCTGCGGCATACTTCTTGGAACAAGCCAGTTACCTGTTCCACGCAAAGAGGAGTATATAGAACCATGGTGGAATCCCAGCTGATGAAGCAAAGGATTCTTAAAGGAATGAGATGACCATGCGGATCCTGTTTAATTCTCTGAAACAGAATCCACCCTTTTCACCTGTCAAACACATGGCCACTACTCTTCTCTAGGGATAATAAAAACAAACCAGCGATCTGACAGAGGGCCTGAACACCCATCCTGACCGACCCCACAAAACAAAAAAGTACCCTCCAGCTACTAATTATAATGCCAATTTGCAAAATTTCCCTGCATTTTTAAACAATGGAGAAATGATGGTGGGATGATACTTAGAAGAATGGCTTCTTGTCAGTCTCCACTGACAAAAATAGCCACCACCAAGTAAGCTACGCCTCAGCATAGTTATGTCCGTAGCAGCCATATTTGTTTCAGTAGGCACATACACACGTTATGACAATTATGGTGAAACGCTGAAAACCTGCAAAGGATTTTCAACATACTGGTTAATTGAAAAGCTCTGCGGCATACTTCTTGGAACAAGCCAGTTACCTGTTCCCACGCAAAGAGGAGTATATAGAACCATGGTGGTTTTCTAGCTGATGAAGTAAAGGATTATTAAAGGAACGGGACGACCATCGGATCATCGTTAATTCTCAGAAAGAGAATCCGCCCTTTTCACCTGCCAAACACATGCCCACTTCTCTTCTCTGGGGATAATAAAAACTAACCAGCGAACTGACAGAGGGCATGACCCCCCCATCCACTTCGACCACACACACACAAAAAAAACCGTACCCTCCAGCTACTAATTATAATGCTAACTTGCAAAATTTCCCTGCATTTCAAAACAATGGAAAAATGGTGGTGGGATGATACTTAGAAGAATGGCTTCTTCTCAGTCTCCACTAACAAAAATAGGCAACACCAAGTCAGCTACTCCTCAGCATAGTTATGTCCTTCGCTGCCTTCCTGGGTTTCAGGAGGCACAAACAAAGGTTCTCACAATTATGGTGAAACGCTGAACATCTGCAAATAATTTTCAACGTAGTGGTTAATTGAAAAGCTCTGTGGCATACTTCTTGGAACAAGCCAGTTACCTGTTCCCACGCAAAGAGGAGTATATAGAACCAT
The DNA here is from genome assembly GCF_041146395.1 of Eulemur rufifrons. NCBI lineage: Eukaryota > Metazoa > Chordata > Mammalia > Primates > Lemuridae > Eulemur > Eulemur rufifrons. The sequence goes on along the minus strand of NC_091012.1, from coordinate 5,402,706 downwards.
GGTGGATTTCCAGCTGATGAAGTAAAGGATTATTAAAGGAACGGGATGACCATGGGGATCATCGTTAATTCTCTGAAACAGAATCCGCCCTTTTCACCTGCCAAACACATGCCCACTTCTCCTCTCTGGGGATAATAAAAACTAACCAGCGAACTGACAGAGGGCCTGAACCCCCATCCACATCGACCACACACACAAAAAAAAAACCGTACCCTCCAGCTACTAATTATAATGCTAACTTGCAAAATTTCCCTGCATTTTAAAACAATGGAAAAATGGTGGTGGGATGATACTTAGAAGAATGGCTTCTTGTCAGTCTCCACTAACAAAAATAGGCAACACCAAGTCAGCTACTCCTCAGCATAGTTATGTCCGTCGCAGCCTTCTTCTGCATTTTAAAACAATGGAAAAATGGTGGTGGGATGATACTAGAAGAATGGCTTCTTGTCAGTCTCCACTAACAAAAATAGGCAACACCAAGTCAGCTACTCCTCAGCATAGTTATGTCCGTCGCAGCCTTCTTGGGTTTCAGGAGGCACAAACAAAGGTTCTCACAATTATGGTGAAACGCTGAACACCTGCAAATAATTTTCAACGTAGTGGTTAATTGAAAAGCTCTGCGGCATACTTCTTGGAACAAGGCAGTTACCTGTTCCCACGCAAAGAGGAGTATAGAGAACCATGGTGGATTTCCAGCTGATGAAGTAAAGGATTATTAAAGGAAAGGGATGACCATGGGGATCATCGTTAATTCTCTGAAACAGAATCCGCCCTTTTCACCTGCCAAACACATGCCCACTTCTCCTCTCTGGGGATAATAAAAACTAACCAGCGAACTGACAGAGGGCCTGACCCCCACCATCCACATCGACCACACACCAAAAAAAAAAACCGTACCCTCCAGCTACTCATTATAATGCTAACTTGCAAAATTTCCCTGCATTTTAAAACAATGGAAAAATGGTGGTGGGATGATACTTAGAAGAATGGCTTCTTGTCAGTCTCCACTAACAAAAATAGGCAACACCAAGTCAGCTACTCCTCAGCATAGCTATGTCCATCGCAGCCTTCTTGGGTTTCAGGAGGCACAAACAAAGGTTCTCACAATTATGGAAAAACGCTGAACACCTGCAAATAATTTTCATCGTAGTCGTTAATTGAAAAGCTCTGCGGCATACTTCTTGCAACAAGGCAGTTACCTGTTCCCACGCAAAGAGGAGTATGTAATACCATGGTGGATTTCCAGCTGATGAAGCAAAGGATTCTTAAAGGAATGAGATGACCATGCGGATCCTGTTTAATTCTCTGAAACAGAATCCGCACTTTTCACCTGCCAAGCACATGCCCACTACTCTTCTCTGGGGATAATAAAAACAAACCAGCGATCTGACAGAGGGCCTGAACACCCATCCTGACCGACCCCACAAAACAAAAAAGTACCCTCCAGCTACTAATTATAATGCCAAGTGCAAAATTTCCCTGCATTTTTAAACAATGGAGAAATGATGGTGGGATGATACTTAGAAGAATGGCTTCTTGTCAGTCTCCACTGACAAAAATAGGCAACACCAAGTCAGCTACGCCTCAGGATAGTTATGTCCGTAGCAGCCATATTTGGTTTCAGTAGGCACATACACACGTTATCACAATTATGGTGAAACGCTGAAAACCTGCAAAGGATTGTCAACATACTGGTTAATTGAAAAGCTCTGAGGCATACTTTTTGGAACTAGCCAGTTTCCTGTGCCCACGCATAGACAAGTATATAGAACCATGGTGGATTCCCAGCTCATGAAGCAAAGGATACTTAAAGGAACGGGATTACCATGTGGATCCTGTTTAATTCTCTGAAACAGATCCGCAGTTTTCACCTGCCATACTAATACCCACTTCTCCTCTCTGGGGATAATAAAACCAACCGGGGAACTGACAGAGGGCCTGACCAACACATCCACACCGACCCCACAGGAAAAAAAAAAAAAAAAACACCGTAGCCTCCAGCTACTAATTATAATGCTAACTTGCAAAATTTTCCTGCATTTTTAAACAATGGAAAAATGATGGAGAGATGATACTTACAAGAATGGATTCTTGTCAGTCTCCACTAACAAAAATAGGCAAAACCAAGTCAGCTACGCCTCAGCATAGTTATGTCTGTCGCAGCCTTCTTGGGTTTCAGGAGGCACAAACAAAGTTTCTCACAATTATGGTGAAACGCTGAACACCTGCAAATAATTTTCAACGTAGTGGTTAATTGAAAAGCTCTGCGGCATACTTCTTGGAACAAGCCAGTTACCTGTTCCCAGGCAAAGAGGAGTATAGAGAACCATGGTGGATTTCCAGCTGATGAAGTAAAGGATTATTAAAGGAAAGGGATGACCATGGGGATCATCGTTAATTCTCTGAAACAGAATCCGCCCTTTTCACCTGCCAAACACATGCCCACTTCTCCTCTCTGGGGATAATAAAAAATAACCAGCGAACTGACAGAGGGCCTGACCACCCCATCCACATCGACCACACACACACAAAAAAAACGGTACCCTCCAGCTACTAATTATAATGCTAACTTGCAAAATTTCCCTGCATTTTAAATCAATGGAAAAATGGTGGTGGGATGATACTTAGAAGAATGGCTTCTTGTCAGTCTCCACTAACAAAAATAGGCAACACCAAATCAGCTACTCCTCAGCATAGTTATGTCCGTCGCTGCCTTCTTGGGTTTCAGGAGGCACAAACAAAGGTTCCACAATTATGGTGAAACGCTGAACATCTGCAAATAATTTTCAACGCAGTGGTTAATTCAAAAGCTCTGCGGCATACTTCTTGGAACAAGCCAGTTACCTGTTCCCACGCAAAGAGGAGTATATAGAACCATGGTGGATTTCCAGCTAATGAAGTCAAGGATTATTAAAGGAACGGGATGACCATGGGGATCATCGTTAATTCTCTGAAACAGAATCCGCCCTTTTCACCTGCCAAACACATGCCCACTTCTCCTCTCTGGGGATAATAAAAACTAACCAGCGAACTGACAGAGGGCCTGACCACCCCATCCACATCGACCACACACACACAAAAAAAACCGTACCCTCCAGCTACTAATTACAATGCTAACTTGCAAAATTTCCCTGCATTTTAAAACAATGGAAAAATGGTGGTGGGATGATACTTAGAAGAATGGCTTCTTGTCAGTCTCCACTAACAAAAATAGGCAACACCAAGTCAGCTACTCCTTAGCATAGCTATGTCCGTCGCAGCCTTCTTGGGTTTCAGGAGGCACAAACAAAGGTTCTCACAATTATGGTGAAACGCTGAACACCTGCAAATAATTTTCAACGTAGTGGTTAATTGAAAAGCTCTGCGGCATACTTCTTGGAACAAGGCAGTTACCTGTTCCCACGCAAAGAGGAGTATAGAGAACCATGGTGGATTTCCAGCTGATGAAGTAAAGGATTATTAAAGGAAAGGGATGACCATGGGGATCATCGTTAATTCTCTGAAACAGAATCCGCCCTTTTCACCTGCCAAACACATGCCCACTTCTCCTCTCTGGGGATAATAAAAACTAACCAGCGAACTGACAGAGGGCCTGACCCCCACCATCCACATCGACCACACACCAAAAAAAAAAACCGTACCCTCCAGCTACTCATTATAATGCTAACTTGCAAAATTTCCCTGCATTTTAAAACAATGGAAAAATGGTGGTGGGATGATACTTAGAAGAATGGCTTCTTGTCAGTCTCCACTAACAAAAATAGGCAACACCAAGTCAGCTACTCCTCAGCATAGCTATGTCCATCGCAGCCTTCTTGGGTTTCAGGAGGCACAAACAAAGGTTCTCACAATTATGGAAAAACGCTGAACACCTGCAAATAATTTTCATCGTAGTCGTTAATTGAAAAGCTCTGCGGCATACTTCTTGCAACAAGGCAGTTACCTGTTCCCACGCAAAGAGGAGTATGTAATACCATGGTGGATTTCCAGCTGATGAAGCAAAGGATTCTTAAAGGAATGAGATGACCATGCGGATCCTGTTTAATTCTCTGAAACAGAATCCGCACTTTTCACCTGCCAAGCACATGCCCACTACTCTTCTCTGGGGATAATAAAAACAAACCAGCGATCTGACAGAGGGCCTGAACACCCATCCTGACCGACCCCACAAAACAAAAAAGTACCCTCCAGCTACTAATTATAATGCCAAGTGCAAAATTTCCCTGCATTTTTAAACAATGGAGAAATGATGGTGGGATGATACTTAGAAGAATGGCTTCTTGTCAGTCTCCACTGACAAAAATAGGCAACACCAAGTCAGCTACGCCTCAGGATAGTTATGTCCGTAGCAGCCATATTTGGTTTCAGTAGGCACATACACACGTTATCACAATTATGGTGAAACGCTGAAAACCTGCAAAGGATTGTCAACATACTGGTTAATTGAAAAGCTCTGAGGCATACTTTTTGGAACTAGCCAGTTTCCTGTGCCCACGCATAGACAAGTATATAGAACCATGGTGGATTCCCAGCTCATGAAGCAAAGGATACTTAAAGGAACGGGATTACCATGTGGATCCTGTTTAATTCTCTGAAACAGATCCGCAGTTTTCACCTGCCATACTAATACCCACTTCTCCTCTCTGGGGATAATAAAACCAACCGGGGAACTGACAGAGGGCCTGACCAACACATCCACACCGACCCCACAGGAAAAAAAAAAAAAAAAACACCGTAGCCTCCAGCTACTAATTATAATGCTAACTTGCAAAATTTTCCTGCATTTTTAAACAATGGAAAAATGATGGAGAGATGATACTTACAAGAATGGATTCTTGTCAGTCTCCACTAACAAAAATAGGCAAAACCAAGTCAGCTACGCCTCAGCATAGTTATGTCTGTCGCAGCCTTCTTGGGTTTCAGGAGGCACAAACAAAGTTTCTCACAATTATGGTGAAACGCTGAACACCTGCAAATAATTTTCAACGTAGTGGTTAATTGAAAAGCTCTGCGGCATACTTCTTGGAACAAGCCAGTTACCTGTTCCCAGGCAAAGAGGAGTATAGAGAACCATGGTGGATTTCCAGCTGATGAAGTAAAGGATTATTAAAGGAAAGGGATGACCATGGGGATCATCGTTAATTCTCTGAAACAGAATCCGCCCTTTTCACCTGCCAAACACATGCCCACTTCTCCTCTCTGGGGATAATAAAAAATAACCAGCGAACTGACAGAGGGCCTGACCACCCCATCCACATCGACCACACACACACAAAAAAAACCGTACCCTCCAGCTACTAATTATAATGCTAACTTGCAAAATTTCCCTGCATTTTAAATCAATGGAAAAATGGTGGTGGGATGATACTTAGAAGAATGGCTTCTTGTCAGTCTCCACTAACAAAAATAGGCAACACCAAATCAGCTACTCCTCAGCATAGTTATGTCCGTCGCTGCCTTCTTGGGTTTCAGGAGGCACAAACAAAGGTTCCACAATTATGGTGAAACGCTGAACATCTGCAAATAATTTTCAACGCAGTGGTTAATTCAAAAGCTCTGCGGCATACTTCTTGGAACAAGCCAGTTACCTGTTCCCACGCAAAGAGGAGTATATAGAACCATGGTGGATTTCCAGCTAATGAAGTCAAGGATTATTAAAGGAACGGGATGACCATGGGGATCATCGTTAATTCTCTGAAACAGAATCCGCCCTTTTCACCTGCCAAACACATGCCCACTTCTCCTCTCTGGGGATAATAAAAACTAACCAGCGAACTGACAGAGGGCCTGACCACCCCATCCACATCGACCACACACACACAAAAAAAACCGTACCCTCCAGCTACTAATTACAATGCTAACTTGCAAAATTTCCCTGCATTTTAAAACAATGGAAAAATGGTGGTGGGATGATACTTAGAAGAATGGCTTCTTGTCAGTCTCCACTAACAAAAATAGGCAACACCAAGTCAGCTACTCCTTAGCATAGCTATGTCCGTCGCAGCCTTCTTGGGTTTCAGGAGGCACAAACAAAGGTTCTCACAATTATGGTGAAACGCTGAACACCTGAAAATAATTTTCAACGTAGTGGTTAATTGAAAAGCTCTGCGGCATTCTGCTTGGAACAAGCCAGTTACCTGTTCCCACGCAAAGAGGAGTATAGAGAACCATGGTGGATTTCCAGCTGATGAAGTAAAGGATTATTAAAGGAAAGGGATGACCATGGGGATCATAGTTAATTCTCTGATACAGAATCCGCCCTTTTCACCTGCCAAACACATGCCCACTTCTCCTCTCTGGGGATAATAAAAACTAACCAGCGAACTGACAGAGGGCCTGACCCCCCCATCCACATCGACCATACACACACAAAAAAACCCGTACCCTCCAGCTACTCATTATAATGCTAACTTGCAAAATTTCCCTGCATTTTAAAACAATGGAAAAATGGTGGTGGGATGATACTTAGAAGAATGGCTTCCTGTCAGTCTCCACTAACAAAAATAGGCAACACCAAGTCAGCTACTCCTCAGCATAGCTATGTCCATCGCAGCCTTCTTGGGTTTCAGGAGGCACAAACAAAGGTTCTCACAATTATGGTAAAACGCTGAACACCTGCAAATAATTTTCAACGTAGTGGTTAATTGAAAAGCTCTGCGGCATACTTCTTGGAACAAGGCAGTTACCTGTTCCCACGCAAAGAGGAGTATAGAGAACCATGGTGGATTTCCAGCTGATGAAGTAAAGGATTATTAAAGGAACGGGATGACCATGGGGATCATCGTTAATTCTCTGAAACAGAATCCGCCCTTTTCACCTGCCAAACACATGCCCACTTCTCCTCTCTGGGGATAATAAAAACTAATCATTGAACTGACATAGGGCCTGACCCCCCCATCCACATCGACCACACACACACACAAAAAAAAAACCGTACCCTCCAGCTACTAATTATAATGCTAACTTGCAAAATTTCCCTGCATTTTAAAACAATGGAAAAATGGTGGTGGGATGATACTTAGAAGAATGGCTTCTTGTCAGTCTCCACTAACAAAAATAGGCAACACCAAGTCAGCTACGCCTCAGCATAGTTATGCCCGTGGCAGCCATGTTGGGTTTAAGGAGGCATATACAAACTTTATCATAATTATGTTGAAACGTGCTGAAAACCCGGCAAATAATTCTCAACGTACTGTTTAATTCAAAAGCTCTGTGGCATACTTCTTGGAAGAAGCCTGTTACCTGGGCCCACGCATAGAGGGGTCTGGAGAACCATGGTGGATTCCAAGGTGATGAATCTAAGGATTCTTAAAGGAACAGGCTGAAAAGTGCAGATCCTGACAGAAACAGGATTCGGACTTTTTGCCTGCAACACACATGCCCACTTCTCCTCTCTAGGGATAACAAAAACAACCCATCGGATTGACAGATGGCCTGCCCCCGCCCCCCACCACCCCACACAAAATCGTGCCCTCCAGCGACTGATCCTTATGCTATCTGGCAATACGTCCTCTGCCTTTTAAAATAATGGAGATAGAATGGTGGAATTATACCTAAAAGACTGGCTTATTGCCAGACTCCCATACCAAGTATTGGCAACAGCAAGTCACCTAGGCCTCAGCACACGTTTGTCCCTGGCAGCCATCTTGGGTTTAAGGAGGCACAGATGAACCTTATCACAATTGTGGTGAAAGGTGCTGCAAAAGCGGTCAAGTAATTCTCATGGTAGTGGTTACTTGAAAAGCTCTGCGGCATAATTCTTTGAACTAGCCAGTTAACTGGGCCCACGCATAGAGCAGTCTAGAGGCCCATGGTGGATTCCCAGCTGATGAAGCAAGGGATTCTTAATGGAACGGGGTGAAAAGTGCGGTTTCTGTTTCAGTCTAAGACAGAAACGGGGTCCGAACTTTTTACCTGCCACACACATGCCCACTTCTCCGGTCTGGGGAAAATAAAAACCATCCAGCGAACTGACAGAGGGCCTGCGCCCCCCACCCACACCGACCCCACAAATAAAAATGTCCCCTCCAGCTACTAATTATTATGCTAACTTGCAAAGGTTTCCGTGCATTTTAAAATAATGGGGAAAGTATGGTGGAATGATACTTAAAAGAATGGCCTCCTTCCAGCCTCCAGTAACAAGTGTCGTGAAATCCAAGTGACCTAGGCCTCAGCATAGTTTTCTCCGTGGCAGCCATCTTGTGTTTAAGGAGGCACAGACGATCCTTATCACAATTATGGTGATATGTGCTGCAGAAACTGGCAAATAATTCTACACGTAGTGTTTATCTCAAAAGCTGTGCAGCATACATCTTGGTACAGGCCAGTTCATGGGCCCATGCATGGAGGGTTCTAAGGAACCATGGTGGATTCCCAGCTGATGAATCAAAGGATTTTTAATGGAACCGGCTGAAAAGTGCGGATACTGTTTCAGTCTAACTGAAACAGGATCCGCACATTTCACCTGCCACAAATATATCCACTTCCCTGTCTGGGCATAATAAACACAAACAACCAGACTGACAGAGGGACTGTCCCCCAAACCACCCCGATCCCACCCAAAAACGTCCCCTCCGTTGACTCATCCTTATGCTAACTGCCGAAAGTTGCTCACCTTTTAATATAAGGGAGAAAGGATGGGGCAATGATAATTAAAAGACTGGATTCTTGTCAGACTCCCGTACCAAGTATTGGCAACACCAAGCGAGAGAACCCTCAGTATAGGTTTGTCCATGGAAGCCATCTAGGGTTTAAGGAAGCACAAATGAACCTTATCAAAATTATGGTAAAAGTGCTGGAAAAGCTGGCAAATAATTTCCATGGTAGTGGTTATTTCAAATGCTCTGTGGCATACTTCTTTGAACTAGCCTGTTAAGTGGGTCCACACATAGTGGGGTGTAGAGAACTATGGTGGATTCCCAGCTGATGAAGCAAAGGATTCTTAAAGGAACAGGATGAAAAGTGCCGATCCTGTATCAGTCTAAGACTGAAACAGGATCCACACTTTTCACTTGCCACACACATGTCCACTTCTCCTCTCCGGGGATAATAAAAACAAACCACTGGACTGACAGAGGGCCTGGCTCTGCCTCTCCCACCCCACACAAAAACGTTTCCTCCAGCGACTCATCCTTAAGCTAAATGGCAATAGGTGCTCTGCCTTTTAAAATAGTTGTGAAAGGAAGGTGGAATGATACTTAAAGGAATGGCTTCTTGCCACGGACCAGTACCAATTATCGGCAACTCCAAAGGAGATTGGCCTAACCGTAGTTTTTTCTGTGGAAGCCAGCTTGGGTTTCAGGATGCACTGCCTAACCTTTTCACAATCATTGTGAAAGTTGCTGCAAAAACTGGCAAATAATACTCAATGTAGTGGTTATTTCCAAAGCTCTGCGGCATACATCTTGGAACTAGCCAGTTACCTGGACCCACACATAGAGGGGTCTCGACAGCCATGGTGGATTCCCAGCTGATGAATCAAAGGATTCGTAAAGGAACTGGCTGAAAAGTGCGGATCCTGTTTCAGTCTAAGACTGAAACAGGATCCGTACTTTTCACCTGCCACACACATGCCCACCTCTCCTCTTTGGGCATAATAAAGACAAACCACCAGACAGACAGAGAGCCTTCCCCTCAACGCACCACCCGACCCCACTCAAAAACGTCCCCTCCAGCAACTCATTCTTATGATAACTGGAAAAAGGTGTTCTGCCTTTTAAAATGATGGAGAAAGGATGGTGGAATGACTCTTAATAACATGGCTTCTTGCCAGGCTCCAGTACCAACTATCGGCAACACCAAGTGAACTAGGCCTCAGCATACTTTTGTCCGCCCCAGCCATCTTGGGTTGAAGGAGGCACGGACGAACCTTATCACAATTATGGTGAAAGGTGGTGCAAAAACTAGCAAATAATTCTCAACGTAGTGGTTATTTCAAAAGCTCTGTGGCATACTTCTTGGAACTTGCCAGTTACCTGGGCCCACGCATAGAGGTCTTTAAAGAACCATGGTGTATTCCCAGCTGATGAATCAAACGATTCTTTTTTGTTTGTTTGTTTGTTTGTTAGCTCATTATGGGGGTACAAAAGATCAGGCTATATACATTCCCCATGCCTCCCCTTTCCCCCGATTCTGAGCTTCAATTTTGTCCATTCCCTAGTCAGTGCACATCACATTCATCATGTAGGTGTGCACCCCTCCTCTCCCCCACCCCATCCCCCCCAGTTAGAACTTGAAGGGTGTCCATTCCCCAGGCAGTGCACATCACATTCATCAAGTAGGTATACACCCATCCCTTCCACCCGGCCCCAACCTCTGTCCGATACCCAATTGGTGTTGTTCCCAAATGTGCACTCAGGGAAACCAATTTGCTGGTGAGTACATGTGGTGCTTATTTTTCCATTCTTGGGATACTTCACTTAATAGAATGGGATCCAGCTCTCTCCAGGAGAACCAAAGAGATGCCATATCGCCATTATTTCTAATAGCTGAGTAATATTCCATGGTATACATATACCACATTTTGCTAATCCATTCATGAATTGATGGGCATTTGGGTTGTTTCCACATCTTTGTGATTGTGAATTGTGCTGCTATAATCATTCAGGTGCAGGTGTCTTTTTTATAGAATGACTTTTGTTCTTCTGGGTAGATGTCCAATAATGGAATTGCTGGATCGAATGGTAGGTCTACTTGAATCTGTTTAAGGTATCTCCACATTGCTTTCCACAGGGGCTGCACTAGTTTACAGTCCCACCAGCAGTTTATGAATGTACCTATCTCGCCACACCCACACCAACATGTATAGTTTTGGGACTTTTTGATAAAGGCCATTCCTACTGGAGTTAAGTGATATCTCATTGTGGTTTTGATTTGCATTTCCCTGATGATTAGAGATGTTGAACACTTTTTCATATGTTTGTTAGCCATTTTTATATCTTCTTTTGAAAAATTTCTATTTATGTCCTTTGCCCACTTTTTGATAGGGTTGTTTGATTTTTTCTTACTGATTTTTCTGAGTTCTAAATAGATTCTTGTTATCAGTCCTTTATCTGATGTGTAGTATGCGAAAATTTTTTCCCATTCTGTAGGTTGTCCATTTACTCTCGTGACTGTTTCTTTGGCTGTGCAGAAGCTTTTTAATTTGATCAGGTCCCATTTATTTATTTTTGTTGTTGCTGTGATTGCTTTAGGGGTCTTCTTCATAAATTCTTTGCCTAGGCCAATGTCTGTAAGAGTCTTTCCTACATTTTCTTCTAGAATTCTAATAGTTTCTGACCTTAGGTTTAAGTCTGTTAACCACTGTGATTTGATTTTTGTGTGTCCTGTTTTAGTCTTCTACATGTGGATATCCAGTTTTCCCAGCACCATTTATTAAATAAGGAATCTTTTCCCCAGAGTATGTTTTTGTCTGCTTTGTCAAAGATTAGATGGCTATATGAGGATGGTTTTATATTGGGATTTTCTGTTCTGTTCCACTGGTCTGTGTCCCTGCACTTGTGCCAGTACCAGGCTGTTTTAAGAACCACAGCCTTGTAGTATAGTTTGAAGTCTGGCAAATTAATACTTCCCATTTTGTTTTTGTTGTTTAAGATTGCTTTTGCTAAACGGGGTCTTCCCTGGTTCCATACAAAGCGTAAAATTATTTTTTCTATGTCTGTGAAAAAAGATGTTGGTAATTTAATAAGGATTGCATTGAATCTGTAGATAACTTTGGGCAGTATAGACATTTTAACAATGTTGATTCTACCGATCCATGAGCATGGTATGGTTTTCCACCTATTTACATGTTCTGCAATTTCCTTCCTCAGTGTTTCATAGTTCTCCCTATAGAGGTCCTTTACCTCCTTAGTTAAATAAATTCCTAGGTATTTTATTTTCTTTGTTGCTATTTTGAAGGGTATTGAGTCCTTAATTTGGTTTTCCATTTGACTGTTATTGGCATATATGAATTCCTCTGATTTGTGTGTATTGATTTTCTATCCTGAGACTTTACTGAATTCATTGATCAATTCCAGGAGTCTCTTGGTTGAAACCTTGGGGTTTTATAGATATAACATCATATCATCAGCAAAGAGTGAGAGTTTGATCTCTTCTGTCCCTATTTCAACTCCCTTGATTCTGCTCTCTTGCCTGATAGCTCTTGCAAGGACTTCCAATACTATGTAGAAAAGTAATGGGGACAGTGGTAAGCCTTGTCTGGTTCCAGTTTGAAGTGGGAATGCTTTCAGTTTTTCCCCATTCAGTATGATGTTGGCTGAGGGTTTGTCGTATATGGCTTGTATCATTTTTATATAGGCCCCATCTATGCCTATTTTGTTAAGTGTTCTTATCATAAAAGGGTGTTGAATTTTGTCAAATGCTTTCTCTGCATCTATTGAGAGGATCATCTGATCTTTATTTTTGCTTCTATTTATGTGATGAATTACATTCCCATATGTCAAACCATCCCTGCATCTCTGGGATGAAGCCCACTTGGTCGTGATGGATTATTTTTTTGATAAGCACTTGGATTCGATTTGTTAGAATTTTATTGAGAATTTTTGCATCTATATTCATAAGAGAAATTGGTCTATAGTTCTCTGTTTTAGTTGCATCCTTTCCTGGATTTGGTATCAGGATTATGTTGGCTTGGTAAAAAGTGTTGGGGAGAATCCCATCCTTCTCTATATTGGAGAATAGTTTATGTACGATGGGCACCAGTTCTTCTTTGTAGGTATGGTAGAATTCAGGTGTGAACCCATCTGGTCCAGGGCTTTTCTTTTTGGGAAGGTTTTTTATTGCTGTTTCAATTTCAGATCTAGATATCGGTCTATTCAGGAATTCTGTGTCTTCCTGGTTGAGCCTGGGAAGGCTGTGTGTTTATAAGAATTTGTCCATTTCCTCCAGGTTTTCTAATTTGTGTGCATAAAGATTTTTGTAGAATTCATAGATGATATCATGTATCTCTGTGGCATCAGTCGTGATTACTCCTTTCGTGTTCCTGATCGAGGTTATAAGAGATTTTTCTTTTCTGCTCTTGGTTAGTTTAGCCAGAGGTGTGTCAATTTTGTTTATTTTTTCAAAGAACCAACTTTTGGTTTTATTAATCTCCGTTATGGTTTGGTTTAATCTCCCTTATGGTCCTTTTCATTTAGTTCTGATTTAATCTTAATAATTTCCTTCTGCTGGGTTTGGGTTTGGTCTCTTCTTTCTTCTCCAGCTCTTTGAGTCTATTCATTAGATTGTCTATTTGTAAGTTTTCTGTCTTTTTGGTATAGGCATTTATGGAAATAAATTTTCCTCTCAGGACTGCTTTAGCTGTGTCCCACAGATTTTGATAAGTTGTATCTCCTTTGTCATTTAATTCAGAGAATCTTTTGATTTCTGACTTGATTTCTTCATTTATAAAATGATTGTTCAGGAGAAGGTTATTTAGCTTCCATGACTTTGAGTAGAAATGAGGATTTCTGTTAGGGTTCATTGTTACTTTTATTCCACTGTGATCTGAGAAGCTGCATGGTATTATTTCTATATTTTTAAATTTTTTAAGACATGCTTTATGTCCTAAGATATGGTCAATCTTGGAGAAAGTCCCATGAGCTGATGAGAAGAACTTATATTCAGTGGTATTTGGGTAGAATGTCCTGTAGATGTCAGTCAGGCCCATTTGTTCTAGCATTCTATATACGTCCAATATTTCTTTGTTTATTTTTTGTTTGGAGGATCTGTCTTGAACTGTCAGTGGCGTGTTAAAATCTCTGGCTACTAAAGTGTTGTTATCTATCATTTGGTTCAGATCAAGTAGGGTTTGCTTTATGAATCTGGGTGCACCTAGATCGGGTGCATATATGTTAAGTATAGTTATGTCTTCTTGTTGAATTGTACCCTTCACCAGTATATAGTAACCATCTTTGTCTTTCTTTACTTTTGTTGATTTAAAAACTACGTTATCGGAGATTAGAACTGCCACGCCAGCTTTCTTTTGGGTTCCATTTGCTTGGAATATTGATTTCCACCCTTTTATTTTCAGTCTAAATGCATCCTTGCAGGTTAGATGAGTTTCCTGAAGACAGCAGATACTTGGCTTATATCTTTTTTATCCATCGGGCCAGTCCATGTCTCTTGAGTGGGGAATTCAATCCATTCACATTTAATGAGAGAACTGATAAGCGAGACAGATTGCTGTTCCTCATGTTGGGTTGAATTTCATTGATCTGTTTTCTCTCTTGAGCCATTATGATAACTGTGTTTTCATATTTATCTCTTGATTAGTGTTACATTCGAAGGTCCTTCTTGTGCTGGACCACGTGTAACTCTGTTTTGAATACTTCTTGGAAAGCTGCTCTTGTCTTGGTGAATTCTCTGAGTTTTTGTTTATCTGAGAATGTCTTAATTTCACCTTCATATATAAAACTGAGCTTATCTGGGTACAGGATTCTAGGCTGGGCATTATTCTGTTTCAGAAGAGTGAGAATGGGGCTCCAATCTCTTCTTGCTTGTAAGGTTTCAGTTGAGAAATCTGGCGTGATTCGGATGGGCTTTCCTTTGTATGTTACTTGTTTTTTTCTCCTTACAGATTGAAGAAGGGCCTCGTTAGTGGATATTTTGGTCAGTCTGATAACTACATGACGTGGTGTCTTCCTATTTGGTATGAATCTCTCAGAGGTTCTTTGAGCTTCTTGAACCTGTGTATCTAGAGATTTGGCAAGGCCTGGGAAATTTTCCTCAATTATATCTTCAGATACTTTATTCAACCCTTGCTTATTGTCTTCTTCACCCTCAGGAATGCCGATAACTCTCACGTTAGGCTTCTTTACATAATCCCACATTTCTTGTAGACTATGATTATTTCTCATGTTTCTTTGTTTTAACTCTGTGACTGCCTTATTTAATTGGAAAGTGTTATCTTCGATCTCTGAGATTCTTTCTTCTGTTTGATCTACCCTGCTCTTGAGACTTTCCACTGTGTTTTGTAGCTCCTTGAATAAATTTTTCATTTCCAGGAGTTCAGTTTGATTTTTCTTCAGTATTTCAATTTCTTTGGTGAATTTTTCTTCCAAGTCCTGGATCTTTTTTGTGGTTTCTTTGTGTTGATTATCCATTTTTTCTTGCATAATGTTCAGCGTATTTATGATCCATGTTTGAAATTCTTCCTGTGACATGTTGCTATTTGGAATCTGCTTTGTGTTAATTGGTGGAGAACTAGTAATCCTCTTTGAGGGCATGGTTTCAGCTTGATTCTTTATACTCCTAGAGTTCCTTCGCTGAGCCCTTCCCATCTGAATGAATCCTTAAGATCCCTTCTTTCAGCTTTAGTCTGGATAGGGGCACACTGTGAGTGCCAGGTAAGCTGCCTCCTCTGTCACTAGGGGGAGCCCTTCACATATTGTTCAGGATTTTGCTAGCTCCGCTGGGGGGGCTGCCCCTCTTCCTCTCCCGAGGTGGCTTCTGTCTCTCTCTGCAAGAAAGACAGTGGATAGGGAGAGTGGAGCGGTGCCCTCATTCACCCAGTGCCCCAGCCACTGCAGTTCCCGCGGGAGATGGTCTGCCCCACCCCAATGTCTGCAAGGTCCACGCTCCACTCTCTCGTGACTGGGGAACCACTCAGTGTTCACACAAAGGTGGAGCTCCTAGTCAGGGTCCGTGGACTAGGGAAGGGAGCCGCCCAGGGAGCCGCCCGGTACCCAATCGCTCCTCAGCGTTTAGGCTGTGGACCCCTACAATGGCGGCCGCCCGTCTGCAGATCACTGTCACTGGGGTTGAATGCTCAGGGACCGGCAGAGGCCAGAGGAGCCGGGGAGCGGGAGAATCCAGCCGCCCACCTATACGAGGCAGTTTGGCGTCTGCTAGAGCCGGGACCAAAGCAGCCCCACCGCCCACGTATAGGAGACAGTTGCTAGGTGCGTCAGCTGCGCACAGCACTCCAGGGTCCAAAATGCCTCCTGCCAATGTCTCTTCTCTGCAGAGCCCCACATCTCCCGTGGCGATTCTGCACCGACTTCAGGCAGATCCTCAATTGAGTGGGTGTGGAGGTCAGAGGGGGAACAAGATGCTTTCCTGTGGGGCTGAACCCACCCCACTCTCTGGTGAGGTGGGTACAGCTGTCCCGTGCTCCCTTCTCTATTGGCCATCCCGCACTCTCCAGATTTTGGTGATTTATTTCCCTAATCACCTCAGTCTTTTCTTGCTCTCTCTCTCTGTCCCACGCTGATTCTCCATGGATTCACACCACCGTTCTTGTGGGGAAGTGAACCTCTAGGGTTGTGGCAGTGGGAGACCCATGCCTTCCACTCCAGGAGCACGAATCCAGGAGGTCACCACCATTCCACCATCATTGAGAATGAATCAAAGGAGTCTTAAAGGAACGGGCTGAAAAGTGCGGATCCTGTTTCAGTCTAAGTCTGAAACAGGATCCGCACTTTTCACCTGCCACACACATGCCCACTTCTCCTCTCTGGGCATAATAAAAACAAACCACTGGACTGACAGAGGGCTTGCCCCCCCACACACACCACACGACCCCACACAAAAACGTCCCCTCCAGTGACTCATTCTTATGCTAACTGGCAAATGGTGCTATGCCTTTTAAAATAATGGAAAAAGGATGGTGGAATGATACTTGAAAGACTGGTTTTATTCCACGCTCCCGTACCAAGTATCGGCAACACCAAGTGAGCTAGGCCTCAGCATAGTTTTTTCCCTGGCAGCCATCTTGGGATTAAGGAGGCAGAGAAGTACCTTGTCACAATTATGGTGAAAGGTGCTGCAAAAATTGGCAAATAATTCTCCACGTAGTGGTTATTTCAAAAGCTCTATGGCATACTTCTTGGAACCAGCTAGTTACCTGGGGCCACGCATAGAGGGTTATAGAGAACCATGGTGGATTCACGGAAGAAGAGTCAAATGATTCTTAAAGGAACGGGCAGAAAATGTGGATCCTGTTTCAGTCTAAGACTAAAACAGGATCCGCACTTTTCACCTGCTGCACACATGCCAACTTCTCCTCTCTGAGGATAAAAAAAAAAAAAAAAAAAACACTGGACTGGCAGAGCGCCTGCCCCCTCACACACCACCTGACCCCACACAACAACGTGCCCTCCAGCAACTCATTCTTATGCTAACTGGCAAAAGGTGCTCTGCCTTTTAAAACAATGGAAAAAGGTTGGTGGAATGATACTTAAAAGACTGGCTTCTTGCCAGGCTCCAGTACCAAGTATAGGCAATACCAAGTGAGGTAGGCCTCAGCATGGTTTTGTCCATGGCAGCCAGCTTGGTTTAAGGAGGCAGAGACGAACCTTGTCACAATTATGGTGAAAGGTGCTGCAAAAACTGGCAAATAATTCTCCACGTAGTGGTTATTTCAAAAGCTCTGCAGCATAATTCTTGGAAGTATCCAGTTAAAGGGTCCCACGCATTGAGGGGTCCAGAGAACCATGGTAGATTGCCAGGTGATGAATCAAAGGATTCTTAAAGAAACGGGCTGAAAACTGCTGATCCTCTTTCACCCTAAGACTGAAAGAGGATCAGCACTTTTCACCTGCCACACACATGCCCACTTCTCCTCTCTGGGCCTAATAAAAACAAACCGCCAGACTGAAAGATGCCCTGACCCCCAAACACCACCCGACCCCACAAAAAAAGTCCCTTCCAGCGACTCATTCTTATGCTAACTGCCAAAAGGTGCTCTGCCATTTAAAATAGTGGAGAAAGGATCATGGAATGATA